>NC_060212.1:73756590-74077500 GCF_021130785.1 Homalodisca vitripennis
ATCTGAGTAAAGTAAGTGTTGAATTGGTCAGCTTACCTGAATAGGATTGTCAACAAACTGTATTGTTGATGTTGAGCTTAGGGCAGTTTTGACTAGGGTTTTTTGGCATTTCTTTCTGTGTTTATAAGATCCCATACAGCTTTTGACTTATTGTTAGAGGTAATTATTTCTCTGTGCATTAGCATTTTGCTGCAATGCAATGTCCTTAGTGTGATGTTCATAACGTCTTTTTTATGTTTACCATTGTTGCTTTGTCTTGTGCCTTTCCAGTTAATTCATAGGTTTTCAGGGCCCGTAAGTAGGCAGCTTTGATCTCAGCTGATTCTCGGTCATAGTAGTCAATAGGCTTGCTTTTTATTTTATTTTTGTTCTTCCTTTGTGGGCAAGATATGTCCAAGGCAGTTCGCAGTGCTCCTTCAAAAGTGTTAAAGGCTGATTCTGCATCTTCGGCATTGTGGACAGCATCCCCAGTTTTTTATGGAGAGCAGGGATTTCAGCTGGGTCAAGGTTTTTCCTACCATTTGTCGCCTTAGAGTTTGTGAAGTGGTATTAATTTTTTGCTGAAGACCAGACTGCACATTTGAGCTGTATGATCTGATAGCCCCAGTTTGTAAGACTGTTGTACTAAGGTCATGGTCTGGAATATTAGTACATATGCAGTCAATTGATGTGCTTGTGTCAGGTGTAATGCGAGTTGCTGGGAGAGGAATTCTTCTCATATTTTGTGTTGCCAACTTCATTTTCAAGCATCAGGCTGTCATGGTTATTAGGTTTTAAACTGTCAATGTTTATGTCTCCCACAGAATTAATGACTTATTATGAGCTTGATAATGGTCCAGGGATGTTCGATAGGATGTCCAAAGCTAGTTTGAATATTTTACACCTGGGGGACGGTAAACACCAAGGAGATAAAGATGCTTCCCATTGTTTGTGATATGAACCATTGCAGCCTCAAATAGTTTTTTCTTCACAATGGTTAGTAATGTCAATTGCTTCTGTGTCATTTTGTTTAGGTTGTCCTTACAATAAATAGCTACTCCCCCTAGTTTATGTTCTTCTACAGTACTCAGACACAAGTGTGAAGCTTCAAGTTTTGTGTTTTCAATATCACTTTGTTTGAGGCCATGCTCTGTTAAAACTACAAGGCTGGGGCATATTTCACTTAACAGGTGATTTAGCCGGTTTATTTTTGTAGACAGGCCTCTTATGTTTTGATGACATATTGTTAGGCTATAATTTTCTTCTGCTGAGTGTTGCCTAAAAAACAGTTTCTATCTTCTGAGAATGAGTTAATGGGATCTCCCGTTCCAGTGACATCATGAGCAGGGAGTGGAGTGCAGACTGGTTGAGATATTCAAAATAGTGCTGGTTGATTCTAGTGTAGTAGTCAATGTGCTTAGTAAAAAAGTCTTCCAGGTTTCATTGTCAGGTCGTTATTCTTGCAGTCATCGGGGGTAGTCTTTCTTTCACACAGTGCTTGAAGGATAAAGTTGATGGGTGGGGGGTTCCTTTTTGTTGGTTGGAGTAGATATTATAAGTGACTTGGGGGTTTGGTCTTCAGAGGGAGTTTTTGCATTAGGAACAGAGGTTTTCATTTTTTTACTTGAAGGGAAACACTGAATTTGTTCTCTTCTTTCTTAAAAACTGGTTTCTTTCTTTATATTGTTGAACTGAGTTTTATTTTTATGTATTGGCATTTTCAATTCAGGGACACACTCTTCTGTGATTTTTGTTACTGTTAGGTTCTTTACGGTTGCTTCAAGATTTTTCAACTTTTCTTCCAAAATGATGTGATGATTTTTTTTAAATAACCCATTTCCAGAAGAAAGAGGGGGAAGTGGTATTTGTTTGAGAATCAGGGGTCAAAGTTTGAGTTTCTGCATTACAAAACAACCTATTACTTTTTCAGGTATCTGCCGCTTCAGCGTAATGAGTTTACTCTCCAAGTCTTGAATTTTTTGTTCATGGTCGTCAATCATCATGTTCAGTTTTCTGTCATGATCTTCGAAGATAGCTTGAGCTTCAATTGAGTATTGTTTTTCTTTGGTCAAATTTGTGCTTCCAGCTCAGATATCTTTTCTTGAAGCTCTCCATATTTGAAACATGCTTGTTTTCACAGTTTTCAAAGTTCCTCTATTTTGGCTTGCAGACTACTCAATTTGTCAAGAAGTCTGAGGTTTCTTTTTTTAGAATACCGTTTTCTTGGAGCAGAGCAGATCCTATTTTAGCAGCTACAATCAAATTTTCTTCATTACTTTGTTGCACTGCAATCTGTGAGGCTTTTTTCAAGTTCTTGGAGTGACTCGCTCAGGGGATTAGTTTTTGAAGGTGAAGTCTTGCCTACCAAAGTGGGTTCATGTGAAGAGTGATGTTCATTATTTTGAGTTGATACAATATGGACAGCTGCTACATTTCCAGTCAGGTAGGTTCTTTTTTGTCAGACTTTTGAAATCTTTATTGGATAAATTGACACATTCTGCATGGAACCACTGCTGCAGTTTCGGATATTTTTGCCATTTTATTCTGCCAAGAGTTGAAAGAAGACTTTATAAAAATTCCTGTTTGATAAAAATGATTCAGTTTTTTTTTTTTTTTTTGTCAATGTATAAATAAGGTCTGGTGAATAGAATTTTACAGTTTTTTAAAGCTGGGTTTGGCTGATTCCTATTGTCAATGTTTAGAAGGAAAAATTAAGATCAGTTTTTTAAAGTTTGGCTGGTTCTTTATGTCAATAATTGAGGTCCAAAATATAAAAATCAAATCAGTTTTGTAAAGTTTGGCTGTTTCTTTATGTCATAAAACTTGATGTCCAGGTGTATAAAATTGCACACTGTATAAGTTACATTGATTTAAGGTAGTCAATGACCATGTCAAAATTGTAACATACTGTAGTCCAGTATATATTACTAGGTCTGGCAATAAAATTAGCAAGCAGAAGTCTGAGGTTAGTAATCGGCAGACGCTGTGTCAGCGCTAGAGGTTAGTGCTCCCGGCTGCCTGACACACTTGCTCTAGCTGTCTGTCTGCCACCTGTTGTTTCAACTGGTGTAGTGTTGGAAGTGACGTATTTAGCAGCAATGGATGAGTTGGCTGTGACGTCACATCAGATTTGGTGATTTTCAGTAGTGTTTTGTCAATGTTAGTATATTAGAAAAGATAAAATTCTTTCCTTATGCTCCTAGAATGTTTTATTTAAAAGTGGTTATTTGATATATTATTGTCATTCTATGTATTGTCAAAAATAAAATTTGTTGACTTCAATATATAGGTCAGTTACTGGTAAGTGAGTGAATAAGTAAAATATTTCACTTTCTTTGAGTTTTAAGTGTCAAATTTTTTTGTGAACAGACTCACGGTACTCCAGGTAAGGTGCTGGTCGGAGGTTATTTTGTTGTGTGAACCTAAACCATTACTAATTTACTGTTTCTTGAGAGCACTTTCACGGGGAATGTTGGCAGTCAGCCATGTTGGTTGTTGATTAACAAGACAAGATAAGAGGACAGAGGTTACTGCAGTATCAAATGGTTATGTGTTATCGGTTTATTATATTACAATGGTTTATGATTATACTGATTTTGCTAATATCACTGAATGTTAAATTGGATGGTGTAAAAGAAGTTTAAATTTACACACTTAGAGGTGGATTAGTACAAACATAACACTACTATAACAATATTTTAATCCCATCATCAACTTTGAAGTTACTTCTCTTGTCTAAATTTGTAGGGTTAAGTAATTAATTTGAAATCAAGAGATGTTTTCTTGTGTTTGTTTTCAGATTAATGTTTATATACTAAAGAGATTTTCACTAAAATGGATATGATGTGTTCAAATTTTACTTTGTATTCAGTTATTATACATTTTTTTTCTACATCGTATGAAGTTGAGGAGTAAAAGCACTTGACAGGCCTATCTCCACCTCTATAATAAAGACATTTTTCATTTGCTCAAATAATATTTGAGAAAATGGTAAAAAAATATTTTAAAAATTAAAATGTAGTAGGCATGGAAGAATTCAATGATCTGCGTTCAGTTAACAACGGTTTTATTGTAAAACAACTTTGTATGTTAGAAGTTCACAGGCTGTGCCAACTTTTCTTTAATCTAATGCCTTTTTAAATTCTTTGTTGCAGTTGTCTTCTTTCTTGATTATTCTAAGATTTATGCGATTATCATCCTTGGCTAATTGTATGGTATTTTTTCAAGAACTTGGATTTTTTGTTGATTGCCTGTTTGAATGTAATTGTGTTCTGATCTGATTTTTCCTTACCAAATGTTTTGTGTTTCTGGATTCATTTAGATATTTCTTTTTTTGTGTTTCCAATGTAGACTGAGCTACTGAAATTGTGTCCTTAACTGGTCGTAAACAATTTTTTTTTATGATTCTGAATACAGTTTTGATTTTGCCTTTTTAATATCTTACCTATTTTAATCAGACATTCCTTATTTGCAGGGAAGATAGGCCAGTTTTTGACATTCTTCATTTTGATATTTTCATCTTCATACTTGTTCAAAGGCTTTATTGATCTATGTTATATTGTATTCCACTCAGCAAAACAAAAGTAGTTGCAAACTTTCCATAGTGTTAGGTTTGCATGATGATAAGAGAGCTCTTAAAAATAATCAAGAAAGAAAATGGCTCCAACAAAAACTTAAAATAAGATAACAGCATGTGGTGATAAAGGGAACAATGATTGGTTATATTATTGAATTCTCTGATTAGTTGAGCTTCACTCAATTACAATACAGTTTAATCTCCTCCTCCTCTTCGCTATCTTTATAAGTGGCTGAAGTCATTGACTTTGCCAGTTCCAATTTAACATCATCTCCACAGAGAGGCCTAATAACTTAGAGATTTTATTTTAATTGTGATAGCAATGTTATGATACAGTGCAAACTGGAAAATTAGATGTCTCTCAAGCTCTCAAAAAGCATTTGGTTTTGTACTGTACTTGTACTCAATGTGTTGGGCAAATAGGGAAGTACTGGATTAATGAGTTCTAAAACCAATTATCCCTTTGATGTCTGGCATCTTACTTTGTTTGTATACAGTAGGACTGATAGGTTACACAACTCTTTACAAACACATTTTTATAGGCAAATAACAATAGATCAAGATTAGTCCATTATTTAAGGCAGTGGGACAAAAATACAGTTCACAACAATCTATAAACATTTTATATAATTCCTTGTTTATATTTATTGGATTTCATTCCCAGATATTATTTAAAGTAACTACTGTACTAAATTTTGTGTGTTATACATTACTTGACTTTAAGTAAAAAATATTTGTTAATTTGATATATTTTGCCTTTTTAATATCTTACCTATTAATTAGCCATTCCTTAGTTGTAGGGAAGATAAGGCTAGTTTTTTACATTCTTCATTTTGATATTTTGATTTTTTTTAATCATTGCAAAATGGTTTGCAGTAAAAATATATAACATTGCAAACAGTATCAAAATTGGTTTCTTTGTGACTTGTCTAGAGTAGAAATCATTACAACAAAATAGAAATAAAATAAATAAATAAATATAAATATTAAATGTTTATTTATTGTAATGGATTGCACTTTTTCATGCCAGTGGTACAGGACTAGTTTTGGTTCATTGTGAAGGCTTACCAGTACAAAAATGGACATTGGATTTTGTAATCTTCCAATTGCCACCCATAGGTGGATAAAAACAGTGTAGTTTATCCAACATGTTCTAGATGATACCACTACCACAATATGAATTAGATGGCGATGTTAGAATCTGGATTAAAGCCATATTTTAGATCGCAGTGCAATCATTATAAATATGTTAATACTTACGTAAAGGTTGACAACTATGGCTGATATGATACAATTGCAACAGACAACCATAACTTCATAATTATTGTTTTATTCGTTTTTGCAAGTATATTTTGTAGAAGAATGTAGTTTATAAATAAATGCTTAACTGAAATGTCCAGAAAAAACTAGTCAGCTCTGGATGTACATTCCATTCTTGTTCGCCCTCTATGCTAGGTATATACTGTATAGCAAAATCAAAGACCACACTGAGTGATCGATCTGGTATCTCAACGATCAGTAACTGGTTCTCAGATACGTTTGTAAACCATATAACAAACAAAAATCTAATCTGTTTTAGCTTTTACTCAAAAAGTTATGCCATAACATGTTAACTCCTCTTGATCTCTTGGTTTTTGTACACAAAGTCCACACAAATAAAACTTTAAAACATATCCTAATCTAAAGTTAGCAAAAGGCGATCCACAGTGTGCGGCATTCCAACGAAATACGAGAAGCTCAGTAATTAGATCAGCATGCAATGTGTCAGTGTTGTATTACCAAAGGAAAGGTCTTCAGCTTGTAAGTGTAAATGATCTCTCTAACCTACATGGTTACCTAACAACCAGACACTTCAATCCAATTAAAACTAAGTCTAAAACTTGTAAACCTTGAGGAGGCCGATGAAGGAGATGAAACCTGTCAGTCAGTTGTAAGATGTTATAACTTCAGGGTTTTCCGCCGATTTTGATAAAATATTCACTTTTTATTGATTCTGTATGGGTTTTTTTAATTGCTGCTTATTTATGTTTCAGACTACAGACATTTTAGAAACATCCGTGTTTTTATAAATAAATTTAATTTATAATAATAAACTGCAATACTGAAAAACATCATGCTACACTAAAAAAGTCATAAATATTTAAAACAATAGCAGAGAATTAGTCTTGCCTGCAATGTACACGTAGAACGCATTCTTAGGCATTTTATATTTTATTTAACTAAATCTAAAATTTAAAAGAGCATTGTATTGCATCTGAAAACTATATGCTAAATTTAACTTTAAAATTAAAAAAATGTATTTTAGTAAAACAAATTTATCCGTAAAAACATTTGCACATTTTTTTCCAATTCTTATTAACCAATTATGATAGTTTAATTTCTATTAGAAGAATTTTTGCTATCTAAAAGCCTTGATTAGAATCTGTAATCAAGGCTAAAAGTAAAAAACATCTAGAAGAAAAAATATGATAATAATAAGGGTTTATGCAATATAAAGTTTTTACAAGGCCAAAAATATCTGTTTAAAATAGTAAAAAGTGCAAAATTAAGGTTAACATTTCTTAGAAAACATTTTTAATCAAAAATTTATTTATTTTAAAAATACATTTATTAAAATTTACAAATATGTACAACAATGTATTTTTCTCTGCATTTGTTTTTTAGTAAAAACATTTTTACTTGTACTGGCTCTTTAGACAATGGATTCTAAAAGCCAAAAATACATATGGTAACTTTTGCCTGTTACGAAACTACATGAGAAAAATTGAAATTGTAAACGTCCAAGTTTATAATATTCTAATGAAAAATATAACATAATTGTAGAAAGTTTTATGTTACAATATTAAATTTTGGATCTTTATGTTTCAACTGACTTAAGTTTTAGTATGAACAAAGCAAAAATAGAGTTACTGTGAGGGATCATATTAAAACAGTTAGAGTGTTGAAAATAATGCATTGCCTTTTGAAAATGTAGTTTGTAAATAATGCGACATTCAAAATACTAAAAAAAATCATAAAAGTGAATATATTGGGAACTGAATGTCGTTTAATTACACTCAATCCTTTATGGTATACCAATCTGACATTTAAAATTGTAGAATATTTTCTAATCAATGAGTGAGCAAGATTAGGATCAACCAAGTGGATTCAATTATATATAAACATGTTGCTGTAAAAACATTTAGAAACGAGTACACTTGTTAGTTGGTTTTTGATATTGCATGTTTTAGAGTAATATTTTTATATGACACTGTTAACTGAAGTTTTTTTTGTAACATGGATATATTATTTTCAGGTAGCCCCCCGAAGAACCAGATGTTCCAGAAGAAGACCACTGTGAAGGAGCCGTGCAAGATTTGTCAAGAGAAGCAACGGCGCAGCCTAATGAAATACATCAGGACCAAGTCCCAAGACCATTCTGGCAACAAGATCAAGGAGGAAGAGGAGGAGGAGGAGTGTCAGGAGGAAGCGGGACAGAAAGAGCAGAGGAATTCCTAAACTGCTGCAGAGAGAGTGAACAAGAACTGTTATCAGCTTCTAAGACCACTTATATCCAGTTAGATTCAGCCGCTGAACCTGGTGTATTACTAGTTGCAATATGGTTAATTAACAGTATTAAACACCTTCAAGTGTGACAACGACGTTACACAATGGAAAATATTTCATTTGTTTCTTGTATAAATTTACTTACATGTAGTAATTTTTGAAAATGTTATCTTCAAGAGTTTCAGGCAAAAACTACAATGTAATGGGTTTCTAAAATCTTGACATATACAATATAGACATAATAGACTTAGTTCAAATTAGCATTTTGTAACTGTTATTTTATTTCAAGATCGATTACAAGAACAAGTATTGATTATATAGCTGTAAAGTGCCTTGTTACAAATAGACCAGTTGCATTTAAGGGAAAAAACTCCATAGATATGCATTTAGCTAGATAGTGTTCTAAAAGATTATTATACCGATACTACAATTCTATATGAATGTTTTTTTACCTTTATAGATATATTTTTTTAAATAAAAAAATACTATAAAACAAGATTTTTAGGAATTCTTTAAGACTGAAAAAATAAAACTTTGTACATAGCTTGTATATATTATTTCGAAGAACGGTTATGGGTTATTTTACATAAAAAGAGAGTGTTATGACTGGAAAAATTGAATAGCTTGTATAATATTTTTGTCATGGTTATTTTTATTAAATTTGTTAATAAGCATACAATTGTATTTCACCACTAAAGAAAATATATTTTTAATAAAGTTTAACACAGTTAGGAAATGCGTAGCTATCTTTGTTAATATTAGTTATTTGACACAAATGGGAAGAGTAATATTTATTTTATTATAAGTTTATTACTACTTATCGCTTTATTACACTATATGACAATTAAAGTAGTAAATGTTAAACAAAAGAACAGCATCTATCATTCGTTAATTTTGTTGCAAATAAAAATTGACATGAACATGTGAGGCAGACTTTCTTCCTCATAAAATGTATATAAATAATTTACAAAGTGAATGAACTGATGAAACAAATATTTAAGTGGAGAAAAAAAAACACAACTCGCTCACTAGTCAAACCTTAGATTCATTAATGGAGCTTTATTATAAACACAAGAAAATACTGAAAAAAAAAAACAGTAATATTAATCTTGTCAAACATTAACAACAAACAATAAACATTATTCAAGTATAAGAGTTCAGATGTAATAAACTCGTAAACTAGTCGTTAACTGATTGTTTATAATTTTTTGCTTTAGGTAATAAGTATGTTTGAATGCTTTGTTAACTTTTATATTATGTAAAGATCATGTATTTAAAGTAAACATATGTTTTTAAATCTATAATTAGTGTTTATTTCATATTAAATTCCCAATATTTATAGAACATTTATTCTCTTCATATATTATACAGATTCTTAAAAAATGGCAATGTAATACAAATTTGTGACTTATTCTTATTAGTATTAAATTACGAGAATAAGTCTTAAAAATGTGTCACACTTCCTGAAAGAACATATTTTTATTTTTTAATTCTTTGTTAATTTACTGCCCAAATTATGATTAATAGAGAATATCACAGAATAATAGGGATAGGTAACTTAGAACCAATGTCATCATGCTCTAAATTAAAAATAAATACTTTTACAGAAATATTAATCATATAACCATATGTCTCTAAACACATTTTGAGGCTCTCATATGTAAAATCAATAATTATTATTGTTTTGAAAATAATAATAATAATAATAATTATGGGATAGAGAAGAGTACAAGAAGAGACAGAATAAGGAACGAAATAACTAGAGAAAGATTGAGGGTAGTTTCTCTGCAAGAGACAATGGAAGGAAGAAGAATACAGTGGATGGGGCATGTGAAGAGGATGGGAGACAATAGAATGCCTAGAATAGCACTGGAGAAGGAGGAAAGAGGAAGAAGACCAAGAGGAAGACCGAGAGGAAGATGGGAAGACCAAGTGTGGAAAGACATAGAGAGAAGGGGACTACAGAAAATACAGGTGGAGGAAGAGGAGACCTGGAATGACAGACAAAAGTGGAGGAGGCTGTGTACGACGACCCGTGATAACGGAAACGTCTGATGATGATGAATAATTATGTACAAAAATTGACTATAATATTTTTCCAACCTATTAAAAAAATTGAAGCAGTAAAAAAATAATTGAAAGATTAAATTCTTATAATAAAAGGCATAATTATAAAATTATAGGTTTGTAGTTGATGTTATCATGAATAAATATGACATGGATGAATAAATTATAGAAAAAATTAATGAGGAAGCCTTTCCTCCATATTTTATATATACAGTTTCATTCATTCATTGATATTATATAGTCTTAGCCTTAAAAAAGTCAATTGATGATAAGCACACAAGAATCCTATGTAGAAATTTAAAATTCAACTGTGTACAAATTTACGTTAAAAAACAAACTATTTTTGTCTGTTTTTTTTTTATAGAATCATGGCTGCATAGCCTGAGGGACTTTGGGTCTGAGTTGAAGATAGCACAATCTCAAATCCTGTCTGAATTGAAGGGACTTTTTATCAGTTCTATGGAGATACATAAAATAATGGTTTAAAAATTGCTTTTTTTGTATATTACAAAAGATGTATTGCTCTTTGTTATAAGTCAATGCTATTTTTTGTACAGATGATGTGTTATTTTTGGAAATAAATATTATTATTATTATTAAATAACTAATAAAGTAATAAATCCCTACATATACACAGATTACCTCATGTTGACTTATTCTGAGTAAAAATTATCAATTTTGTCATCATCAGTTTACCAGCAACAGAACAATGGAATCTACTGATAAATATTGGTTCCAAGCCATTTACACTTGATCTGCTTTAACCTCTTGAATGCAAGGCCAAGAGGTTCTCCCATACCGGGAATCTTCTACAAAATCTCTCTATGTAGTAATTCCTTAGTTTGTTGTAGTTTTAAAACTGAACTCTGATGCAGGTTTTATTAGTTTTTTAGTGTTAACTTTTTAGTACACATTTTTTTAAAAATATTTTCATGTAAATATACATATGCAGTGTGTTTCATGAGAAGTGTGTACTATAAAAAGAAAAAAAGTATGTTTAATTTAAAATATTTTAATTCAAAATAGCTGTTAATGATAATAAGAATTTTTTTTTAATTATCAAAAATCAATTTTTTAACAAAGAGTACCTTCTGAACCTACAAGTAAGAATAAACATTAGATCCACTATCATGTACAAAAAAAAAAGATACAAAACACAGCTATTTTGCAGTCTTTGTGAGTAATAGCTGAATTCTATCAAGTGCTTCAATGAAGCATGAGCACGAAACAAAATTTACTACATAAAAGAACAGTTTATTCTGAACAAAACAATACCAACACGTAACTATTATTTTTATAAATCAATCAATCAAGAAAGTGCAGCAAATGGGAACTGCACTTGGCTGCATACATGTGCTCGGAGGCTAGGAGCGCAGTTTAGCCGTAGCATGCAATAGGTTAATAGACAAAGCTGACACGCAAATTCTCACTTTGCAAATTTGCCATCACGATATTATCAAAACTAGCCACATCATATTTTACGAACACCTGAACTTTAATTAACTTGATTACAGCAGTTGAAAAAAGCACTTCTAGTTCTGTAGAATTTTACATAAAATTTTAATAAACAATAAATGTTTTTTGTATCTTTCAAAACAAACTCAGCAGTTCATTAAATGTTGGTTTACATGCAATGTACAAAACTTACATTGTACAAAACTGATTGGAGGAATACCACTTTCATTCAATTCATGTAAGCAATTGGACTATTTGAGATATTTACTTTAAAATTAAACTAGGATGACTATTATCATAACTTCATCAACAACAACTGTTCTATGTAAGCAGTGCATTGATATCACTTGTCGGTTACACATCCAAAAATGCAGTAATTAAATACTGCCATTTGCCCTCCATCACGAAATATTGAAACTGCGTCATCAGCAATCATGCTAATGAAAAGGTTTATTGCCGACACACTGTTTGATACTGACGCAAACAGCAACTGTAGCTGTGTCCATACTTCAGTGAATACATTATACTCAGTACTGATAGAAACCGCATATTACTCTTTTCATTCAGCAACCCAGTTATAGTGAATAACAGCTACGATGACAAAATAGAAGTGCTCAAACAGTGATAGCTCTTCTGAATATGGAAATATTTTGCACAGCACATTAGGTAGTTTTTGTATAAAATTTTTTTGTATTGAAAATGTTCTTTTATTTATAAATGTTGTTTTGAAAAAATTTAGAGCAGTGGCTACTTCATAATTTTTCTGCAGTATTTAGTGATTTTGGAAAAGTAAATTGACTGTAACATGTTTCAAATTTCATCTAGTGAAGAAAATATTAGATAATTTATTTATTAAGATTAACTCTTTGGAATTAATAATACTTAATAAAATGATGTACTATAATGGATAATTAATTACCTTTAAAAAATATTATTTTTAACAATTAAAAAAAAAAAAAAAAAAAAAAAACATTACAACACTGAAGGAACGATAAAGGAGTGAATAGTTGGATTTTATATAGTTTTATGGATTCACACAAAACGGATGGAATATCAAATTAGACAGAAACAGACTAAGACATTGAACTAAGAGATGTACTCACTCTGAGCAGCCATGTCAGCACCGACTCCCTGTAAGGGATGAACCCTCTCTTCTTGTTCTCAGCCAGGGAGGAGATCACCTTACCCAGAGTCAACAAAGACCTGTTGATGCTGACACCTTCCTGAAAAAGTATGACAATTATTAACTATTCAAAATATGTATATAATTTAAAGCTGAACAAGGGGAAGTATTGAATAGCTCTGAGGAACTAAAAATAAACGCATGATATATTAAGGTTAAATATAGTAATGTCATAAATATACAAAATTAAAATATTTTGAATAGCATAAACACTACGCAGAGCATGGGTATAGCTTAGATGGGTGTTAGATGGAAACAGCCTGCTTGCTTGGTCATTGGTTGTGGTTAGGAAGTCATCTTTAAGCCATCAGCCCCCAACTTAAATGACAGAAAGAGCTACTCAGTTCTAACTTTGCTTAGTTAAATGAGACCTTCTTTATAAATTCCTGATTAGTAACATTTTAGTACCCATCATTCTTTTAATCTATTGTGAAAATTATTTCTTTAATACAATTGTTTTGTGCTTAAATATCTCAATAAATTAACACTCTTCAGAAAAAATAATAAACTTAATATAAAAACATCTCTCCATAACAAAAGCCCAAATCATTACATACATATTCAACTTAATAAGCCAAATCCAATGAAAATAAAATCAATCCCTCAAATACACTTGCACTTCCTCTGCCTGTTGACATTACTGGGATCTGTAAAAATTGTAATACCACAAAGACCTGCCGCCGCCAGTCTATACTAAAACCAGTTTATACTAACAAATTCTAACTAAATGAAATATTTTTAAATGTCACAAACATCCTACTACTATATAGTTGTTACATATAGCAACTCTTTACAAAATGTTATAATTATATTTTGAATAACATTTAAAAAATCGTTAATACAGTATCAGAAAAATGTATTATTACAAGAAGTACTACAATAGCATAATAAAAGATATAAAAATATGACTCTCCAAGTAATTGAAAATTAATTCATTAACCCCTAAGTATTCACAATATAGAGCAATTACATTTCCAGGAAATATTTCTAATGCATGTGTAGTTTGTATTACTGCATCTTATGCAGTCTCACTGCAATTTTTGAAATCATTTCTATTTTCCTGTTTGTAGGGAGAGGGAGTTTAATACCCCCTCCCTAGTTAAATTACATTGAGTTTGAAAACTAGCTTCCAAATCTGCAATATCTGTATGTATAAAAGAATTACAAAATCGCGGTTTATTATTATTTTAAATACATATCCATGTTTGTTTTTCAGCACGTTCATTGCTCAACACTCAATATTTTTAACAGAAGGAAGGAAAATACTAAAGTTTGTTATTTTTATTTCACAAATAGAATTGAAACTTGCCTTTATGTATATTTTAACTCGTTAAAGTCATAACTAAACCATTTCAAACAGTATATACATAAGCTTTGTCTCTAAATTTCATTCTCTTTATACCATTTACAAAAGAAACAATTGTCCCAAAAAAAAAATAAATTAAAGCAATAGGAAAAAGACTTGTAAAACATAAATTTTATCATAGAAGCTAGAACAATAAAAAGTTAATTTTGGCCTTATGTTCTTCTTTTTTCTAAGAGATGGAGGCTTAGTGGATTGATAACAAGTTTATCACTAAATATCTTATTTTGGTATTTATTAAGAGATTGTGGGGGTTTAAAGTTTCAAACAACTTTAAGAATAATTTGAGTTTTTATTGGGACATAAATTGAAAATGTTAGTTTCTTTTGAAAGTTGTCTTATCCAAAGTTTTGTAAAAACCAAACCATACCAAAAAAACTGAACCACACAGGACTAAAAAAACCGTATTTACAGTATACCAATTGAACAAACCTCAACCAGTACAATTTGTAAACACTCAATGACATTGAAGTATAGAATCAAAACATAAGCCGGATGTGGCTATATTTACACCTCTCCTCCCGATCATCAACCCCTGTTCTGATTGTTTCATATGACAAGCTGCAACCTCACAGGAAATGCTGACATTACTTTTCTTGTCAGTAATCCACTTTCACTGGTATGTGTGTATTGTTTGTGCTCATTACTTCTGTGTAATGACATCGCTTGGATTAATTTTCTCCAGTTTGAACTTTAAGTTGTTTGTGTACCCGACAGGTATGACACATTTTTCTGAATGGTAGTTCATTGCTGCACTCTTTGGGTTTTAACCCTTAAAGCACTGAAGAAAATTTCGCCTTCGTTCAATAAACGCGCATTTAAAGATTTAAAAAACTCTGTTTTTGACATAGTAAATTTATTCCCTATTTTTTGGAAGAAGAGATAAAAAATGTATTTTCAAAAGCTCTACCAGTTTTGTACATACGTGCACTGTATACGTGTTCATGCCGTGTATGGTTTAAACCACATGTCACACTTCGCATTGTAAGATGAAATTTCTATAAAAGAATATGAATGGGTTTTTATTAATTTTTCTCGTGACACACAATCCAATTTGCTTCCCAACGGTAATAAATCAATAAATTTATAAATTCCCAGCATTTTGTGAATTGTAATGTGCACAATAAACTGAAATAAGACTATAAGGATATTCCCAAATGCAGTGTTTACCACAATTCTGATTCTGAGGAAGACAGTAGATTTCAATCCTCGAAACGTAGTGTTATACAATTTGTAACAAATAAGATGGCAGATGTTCGAAATCCTATAATTATTTCAAACCATTCATCATCAACAAAAACTTTAAACAAAGAATAACTGATGGGATGGACTGGTGAACCTTTAAACAACCACAATCTCCCAAAAAAATTAAAGATCAAAATTGGTTTTTTTATTATTAATTTTACGTAAGTAAATCCAAAACTTTTGAATAAAACATTAAAAATTTGCTCTTACCATCCCATAGTGGCCAAATCCCAAATTTCAAAACAAAAGTAACATTTCAAAGTAGTCAATGTTGATTGTTTACAACAGTATACTTTTTTGGGTTACCGTTCTGCGAATGTTTTGCTCTTTTTGACATCTACGTGGAATATCCAGAAAGTAACAGACGTTTTGAAATAAAAATTAACCAACTTAAATAGGAACATTTTATTATATAAATATAAAAGCTACACTCTTAGGCTATTTTTAAACATAATCTCCATTCAAATTGAGACATTTATCATAACATGTCACAAGTTTTCGATTCCTGCTTTGTAGAAATCAGCCACCTGAGATCTTAACCACTGATTAACGCCAGCATGAAGTTCAGTGTCACTATCAAATCGCTGCGTTGCAAGCCAGGTTTTCATCCCTGGAAAGAGGTGGTAGTCGCTTGGTGCCAGATCTGGGTTATAAGGCGGATGATCAAACACTTCCCAATCAAAATCATTCAAGACTTGTTGTGTACGATTGGCTGAATGGGGACGTGCATTGTTGTGGAAAAACAAAATTTTTAAGCTCAATTTTCCCCTACGCTTATTTTGTATCGCTCGTTCAAGGTAATACACTAGAATCACAGCCTTAACATCCCAAAAAACAGTTGCCACAATCTTCTTTGCTGACAGAGTTTGGAGACAGTTTCTTGGTTTTTTTGAAAAATGTGTGTGCCCCCATTCCATAGACTGCAATTTTGTTTCACAAATGACATGCTTCACCCATGTTTCATCATTAGTAACGATATGATTGAGAAGTTCGTTACCATGTTTGTCATATTCATCAAGGAAAGGTAACAATGCAGCAAGTCTTTGTTTTTTTGTGATCGGATTTTTGGAACCCACTTGGCCCAAAATTTGTGGTATTCAAGCTTCCCTACAATTTCATGAAGTTTCGAGAGTTCAGTAATGAAACGGCGATTTTCACGAACTTCGTCATTGATTTTCAACATAAAATCTTCAGTCACTAGAAATAGCCGTGACGTGACCTGTCAGGAACTGCGTGAGGTAGTAGCCCACCTCGCCATGCCGCCTTTCGACCCATGGTTAACCTGCTCGATGAGTCACGCAGTCCATCGTCCTCAGGTTTCGTGCTCCCAGCTGTGTTGCCACTGCTGGAAGGTTCGGGCGCGCTCTTCGGATCTTGCTGCGTCCTTGCCGTTCTCGCCTTGTCTCTGATAAATCGCCTTCCTCTCCCCTGCCAAGAGCTTGACAGGGATGACTCCAGCAACCACCAGGACGGCAGGCTCGGATACTGTCCGATAGGCGGAACACACCCGGAGCGCAGCTGGACGCTGAACCCGGGTGAGTCGCAACCTATAGAATTCCTTGGTGAGAGTCTACCCACAGCTCTGCCCCATAAAGGAGCACGGACTCGACTGCGGATATCAATAACCGTCTTCTGCTGGACCGAGGACCCCCGACATTGGCCATCAGCTTACTAAGATAAGAGACCACCTTAGCAGCCTTGTCCGCCGTACGGAAGATCTGGTCTCTCCAGCTTAACTTGTTGTCCACCATGACTCCGAGGTACTTGGCGGCACACGTTGACTGGACCACTTCCCTTACCACTCGCAGCGGAACGACGGTGTTAATTCTTTTCCCCGTCGACCACGATCTCCATCTTGCTCATAGCAAGCGAAAGACCGTGATCGGATATTCAGGCGGCGTTGACCACGCGCATGACCTGGTTCAACTTAGCTGGGCCAGTTCAACGTTGCATGCGGCGATGAGAGCCGCAACGTCATCGGCGTACCCAACTAAGATGGTTTCCTCTGGCATCTCGGATCTCAGGAAGCTGTAATAAGCGATATTCCAGAGATCCGAGCCGAGTATTGAACCCTGCGCGGCACCAGAGGTGACTTCCACCGTCCGCGCTCCGTCTCGGGTGTCGTATATCAGATGCCTAGAACGGAGGTAGTCCTCGATGAGCTGCAACAGATACGTTGGAATGCGGAAGGTGTCACGAAGTGCATCCAACATATCGACCCATCTCGCCGAATTAATGGCATTCTTGACATCAAGAGCAACAAGAAGCACTACTCGGCGGGAGAAATGGTTGTGGCTCTCTCAACTGCTTTCTGACTTCGGTGATCGCGTCGATTGTTGATCGTCCCTTTCTGAAGCCGTACTGACGAGGGCAAAAGATCCCGACAGCTATCACGGCAGAAATCAGGCGGGAACGAATCAAATTTTCAAAAATCGTCATGAATATTGGTGCGGCCATTTTTACAGTCAATACACCACTGCCTTGCTCTGCTTTCACTCCTTTTTATATTTTCATGAACTTCACACGGTTGGTGATATATTTCAATTGGTTTATGATTTTTTGCCAACAAAAACCTTTTTACTAAACGTACTTAACAAGTGGCGTGATTTTCAATTGCAGCACATATTTGAATTAATCACAGTGAGAAAATTAAAAGAGATGCAGACCGTGCGTGGCTACAGCTCGATGCGTTATGAACGCCAGAGTGTTTTGACACCAGAATGGCAGCTGTAACCCCACCTAATGCCGTACCATTCAAAAACGTCAGTAACGTTCTGGATAGCCCTTGTATATCATCTACACCAGATGGTGTACATGTACATTAACTCTTGCCCTCTTGCTAAAGAGGACCTAAGTCATGTAATATCATTTTACTTTATTTTTACATTTAATATAAGTAAAATTGGAATGTAAAACCATTATATATTTTTTTATTTAGAGCACTTTTAATACAAACAAATTTTGAAATTAATTGAACGCATACACTATAAAAGTACAGTAAATCCATACAATGTTATGAATTGCAAATAAACTATTTTCTAAAATGTAACCTGGTAACAAAAATGTGAATATATATAATTAGACAACATATCTCGAGGAAGATTTCATGTGTATATTTTAAATTTTGCAAGAATCTCAGTTCACTGAAGAACTTCAGTTTGTTATGAAACACGTGGTGTGGCGGACTACTACCTTGTATTATAAAATCATAGCAATTTCCTTGAAGGTACACGATTTATCAAACAATGGAAAGATAGGATATCAAAGAGGCAATAAGAGGCTTGAAAACTTTTAACCAAGACTTTGATAAGCCTTATCAAAGTTATAAATACACTAGTTATTTTCCTGTCCTCTGTAGTATAGACATATAATTGCAAGCTTGGGTTGTGATAAACAAACTAATGTTTAATGCACTTAGGCCTGAGATATATTGTTTAAACTTTGCATCAGTATAGAAGATTAGTACACTATTATCAACATTATTAATTGAGATATACTTACATTAATAAGAAATATTAAAGCCAAACAACCAGGTTTGCAATGATATGTATTGTACAATAACAATAAATATTAGTCTGCATTTTATACTCATATTCAATATAATTGGAAACCACTGTACATAAATGTTGTGTAAGGTTAATGACAAATAGCCATGATATAAATAAATCACCTAAAAAAATGACACTGGTTTAAAGTTTGAAACATTTATAACATAGGTCCTGTTCTAGATGGTTTAATATTCTTGTCTTGGCACAAGTTGTGAAAGTTAAACTTAGTAGCCTACTATGATATTATCCTCTTGTCTAAATTTCCAAAGCCTTCGTGATATCATCTCTAATCCTAGACAACTAAACTATGTTCGTTCTAAAAGTTAAAATATGCCACTTTCTGCAATATAAGACGACTTATCAATACAACAAATACCATAATGTTCTTGATCAATTCAAACCAAATTTGATACAGAGGTTCCTAATTGTGTAATTCTTATAGAAACATCTTCTAGGCTAAGATCTAAGAAAACTGGTGTTTCATAAATAACATAATATGAATAAACTTTTAACACTTTTAAACTTTTATTTTTCTTACTATGTACATTTCAGAATCATTGATTCCATCTTCAGGTACAAAATTTTGTACCTGAAGATGGAATCAATGATTCCGAAATGTACATAGTAAGAAAAATAAAAGTTTAAAAGTGTTAAAAGTTTATTCATATTATGTTATTTATTATAAAACACTTTTCGAGGCTACATCTCTAACATGGTGTTTCATATTAGATTTTATACATGCTTAGGGGTATCTTACTTCTCATTGTTGGACATGTTTTCACCTATTCTAGGTCATAAGCATTCAGGGATGGTGCCATTGGAAAAGGATCTTTATAGTGATAAGGAATGCTTGGGTCTAACTACATATTTCTGCCTCAGAGATGACATTTTATATGTGGAACCCTTTCTTAATAGTCATTACCATCTTGGTGCAAAAGCCTCCATTTTTGTGTGATACAGAATTGCTTCCAAATAGCGGGGTAAAAGATCCTGAAAATATGTCTGTTGGAGAGTTCAATTTTTGAGTAATCTGCAGGATGGAGATATTGGGTATGGATATAGATATTTCTTTCAGCATACACTTACCTTAGTATGCATTCATGGCTATTCACACTAGAATGACAAGATTACCGGAGTACACCGCTATTAGAGGCCAAGCTTAGTAAAGTGTGAGTAAACAAATTACAAAGATAATTAATGCCTGTGGAAAATTCTCCCTAAGAACTTGCCATGCAATTAAAAGTTTTCCAGCTGTAGAAAGCTATAAGTTTCCTGACATAGTGCAGCAAAACAGAGTAATTTGAGAGATATTTTTGCACTATTAATGCCATCTTGGCACCCATCTGAGTCCCCCATGTTGTCATACAATTAATGAGATCATACAATGAATCGTGAGACAGAGTAATATCCGTGAAGCTGTAGTAAACAGGTACTTTGCTACTAAATAAAATAACCAACATCTATATGTTTTTATTGGAGTATATACTTTTAAAATTGCATAATGTAAAGGTGAATGGGCTAACTGACTCTCACTGAATGAGTGACACAAAATAGGTTTTTGAAGTAAATGTAAAGAAAAAGTGATTGGAGTGATCAACAATGTTGAACTGATCACATTAATTTTAAAATTATAATATTGCGAAATTAATTAACTTAAAAAAAAAAAAAAACAAAATCACAGCTAATAATTTCTTTGATTAGCAATCATTGGATTCTCTGGACCAGGGAACAATCTTATTTACTGTTGATGCATCACCGAAGTCAGCAAAGCGTCTTAGAAATTCTTCCCTTAGTTTCACCATGATATCAACTGCATAATACAACTAGAAAGTGATTCCAGATTGTGGATTGTGTTTTCCAACTAATTTCACATGAGCGCAAGTTTTGTTCTAAAATCTTTAAAGTGTTTGTAACAAATCTTATAAACAAATTTTTGCTTACGAGTTTTAAATTTTTTAAAGTGAGATGAGTGGTAAGATAGTCTGCAAATTCAGGCTTTCAGTCAGTGGTAATCTGATAACTCTTCTGCGGGTTTGGCCTGTTAAAATCATGAACATATCATGAAAAATCATATAAAATCATAATAGGTTGACATATTATAAAAATATTGTATAACTGAAAGAAAATGCTTAAATTGGTGGCGTTTTAGAGCGTAAGGAGGCCTAATATAAGTCACTCTCTTAAAAACTATCTGCATTACTTCTGAAACCTAAATGTTTTATTACACAAGGCTTGTTGATGAATAATACAGTGGAATTACATCAGTGGAATAATAACTACATCTCAAACATGTTCTCCTAAGCATGTTTTAGGGCCACAAAATATTTTACCTCCATCTGTAGCTATTCTCATTTATTTGAGAAATAATAAAAAAAACTCCTGCCTCAAGAACATTGCTATCCACGGATGATGAATTATCAACCAATTCTTCGATGATTACTAAATCACTATTCACACCTGTCTTAAAAAAGAAGGACTTCAGCTGAATGGGAAACATCAACTGATTGACCCAAAGCAAGGAAAGTATTATTATTACTATTGAAAATATTATTCAAAATAAAACATATCGTATTAAGTATATTTTAGGACTAATAGATACATCAGTTTAACTCGCACGAATTCCTTACTCACAGTCTTGAAGTCTATTGTTACTTGGCTATTGACATAAATTAATTTTTGATGATTGGCTGTGGGCTGGTTGAACCCCGTAGTTTGGAGACCACTGCTCTAGACAATGATTTAATGATTAAACTGGCATAAAAAGTATATGTATCAGATTAAATATAAAGTCTGGACGACAGTTTGAAATGATATTGTGTACGTGGGAATAAACTCAAGATAATCAAGTAGTACTGCACCCCGATAAAATGTATATCTCCCACTTAGATCAAATTGAAACACATTTAGTTAAAAATAGATCAGATCACACTAGCATATCTAGTTTTGTTAATGCATTAAGAGTTATAACCTTATCTGGATCAAATTGGTTTATATATTTAGTTTACATCATGTCAGATCAATATCTGTCAACCTTTAGAGCTGCCACTAGTTCATATTGTAGAGTTACTTGTTTTCATACATGAATTTTTGCAACTGAGTTCAAAGTTACTTTTTGGTCACAACTATTCGTTTGGCACGATCAATTTTTCTCTATACAAATGTTATACTTGTGACTTCGAGTATACTGGTCAGTAAGCTAAGTCGGGACAGCCAGCAAAGAGAAACAATCGACTTGACTATCTGGCTGTCCAGTATAATTTTCTCGATAAGCAACAGGAATCAAAAATCCTATTTCGAAAATGAACATTCTGAGATTGACAAAATAAACAAAAGCTTTCATTTGTAATGGGTTTTAAAGCATAAGAAAATGGTTTAAATTCAACTCTGAATAATTGAAAATCTTCTGACAGCTGTTCTGAATCAAATTTCTCACCTTGAGTCGGTCTCCTGTCGCACAGGTGTGTGCCAGACGCTCGCTACCGGCCAGGTCTATCAGGTTGATCTTGCTGCAGAGACTGGGTCGGTCCTGACAGACAGACAACATATAGCATTAATACACAAGAAGTAAAGACAAGCAAGTCTAAAGTTTAAGTTATGCCAAGTTAAGCTTCATTTGTAAAAGTCTCAACTCTAGCTTTTTTTGAGCCAAGGTAATTTACATTGCCATTACCTTTTGTTTGGTACATAAAAGACCAAAACATGTGATTTACCTGAATTGCTAATATTATTGAAATCTATTTTGACCGTTGTTAGGGTGTATTAAGATATATAATTAATATTAATAATTACATTTATTAATGTAATTAGAAAACATATAATGAAAAGTGAGTTTGAAGAGACACCCAAGAACATAATGTAATATTTCTTCAATACCAGGCAATAACAATGCACAAGATCAGCTTTCAAGAAAAAAGACATTTGGATTGGAAGATTGAATAAAATTAAATTTTGTGAGAAAGATCAACTCAATCCGAGTGAAGAAACGGTAGGAAGTGTATACTGGTATATTCAAAGTGTAATTTCCCTTCTAATTCCACAAGTAGAAAAAACCAGAAAGAATTAAAAAGGTAAGGATATAAGGATAGCGAAGTGTGAGAGGGGACAATTAAAACCAGTTCTATAGTGTGTAATTTACAAAGGTTACAGATAAAACTGTACTTTTGTCTCGCATTGGTTTTAAACAAATCCTAATTTAGATACAGTAGTGTTAACAATAACATAAATTTATTAGTTAGTTCGCATTATCAAAATGATAATAATTATGTGTAATCTTAAACATTCTATGTCATGTTTCACAGATAATCTCAATAGCTTTCATAGTAATCCTCATGTGATTCAATATTAGACTTTTATGAACTTTAACTGTATCTAAGGATTTAATTTAATGGGTTTGAATTACTGTTTAATGGTCCACATCTCAAACAAAAAAAACAGCATTAACTACCATATGCCATATCTACGTGCAAGATGCTTTGGAGTATTATGAACTCGATGTTAGCACTTTTTGCATAGAAATGAATTTTGAGGTACAGTAGAACCCCTCATATCCGGCCTCGGTTTTACCGCACCTCGGTTTAATCCGGCCACTTCCCGGAAGCCAATATCGAAATTTATTTACCACGGCTTGTAGACGCGCAGTTGCACGCACTAGTCTCCCACGACTCTTGCGTTATTTTGGTGTATCTATTTGTTTACATTTTCCTGTGTTGTCCTCAGTTGAGCTAATAGGTTTAACCTGTAAACAGTTCGTTGATTATTTCCAGTGCGGTTAGTACAGTACAGTACAATTGTTTTGTTTCCGTCAAGTGCTGTGTACTGTAGGTTGGTTTAATTCCGGCCGAATCGTTATCCGGCCAGGGGCTCGGTCCCGTGGTGGCCGGATATGAGGGGTTCTACTGTATGTGCCATTAGACTTTTTACTACTAAGGTTATTGTAATATCGTTGTATATACCCAGCGGTAGTAATGTTGGAATATTCTTAGACCAACTTGATTTATATTTTTGGATTATTTGCAAAAATTTAAGTCTAGTATTGTTCTGTGTGGAGATTTTAACATTGAAGCTTGTGGAAATGAACTGAATACTCTTAGACTCCACAATTTTGTTAAGAACAGCTGGGCTCTATTGCACAAATTTCAAACCAACAAGAGGCCTATCCTGTATTGACTATATTGTCACTAACATTGTAAAAACTCTGATTATATGGTGAAAGTTCATGATTGCCAAATATTGGACCATTATTTTTTGAGTATTGAACTGTCTATTTTGTGTAAAATCAAACCAGACATTAAGGCTAATGAGGGTCTTGATGAAATTAGCTTTCGACCTCTACCATCTTTGAAGGTCATGGATTTTAAACAGTGCTTGAACGGCTTCGATTGGGCTTTTTTGTTGGGTGGCCTTAGCTGTGAAGATATGTTTAATAAATTTAATGACATATTCATTTACTGGTTAAATATCTTTTTGCCTGTAAAACATAAGAAAAGTACCATTAACATCCCTAAAACTAAATGTCAACAATGGTATACAGCAGAATTGGCCGCATTGAAAGATGAGGTTATGAGCTCCTTTAGACGATCTTGTACTACTGGTCTGCTCTCTGATAAAAGCTTTATAGAGCTGAAATAATTGAAGCTAAGAAAAGTAGTTATGCTAACTTTATTCTCAACTCAGACAACACATGTAGAGCTGCTTGGCAGGTTGTGAAGAGCGAGCTGGGCTCAAACAGTGTTTATCAACGATATTCCAGCTGCCGACGTTTTTGCCAACTTCTTTTTAAAGGCCGTAAATAATGTGAGGCAGAGTATCCCTCAAGTGGATACTTCGGAAGCCGATCTCGTGCAAGTCGCAACCCCTCAGATTTCCTTCAAATGGAGTACTGTCTCTTCTATGGACATATGTAATATAGTAGCCAAAATGAAACCAAAGAGAAGCTGTGATATATATATGGTATATCTTCTGTAGTACTT
Organism: Homalodisca vitripennis; assembly: GCF_021130785.1. Classification (NCBI taxonomy): domain Eukaryota; kingdom Metazoa; phylum Arthropoda; class Insecta; order Hemiptera; family Cicadellidae; genus Homalodisca; species Homalodisca vitripennis. The sequence continues at coordinate 73,781,522 of NC_060212.1, forward strand.
AAGAATGTAATTGATGTAATTTCTTTTCCTTTAGCCTTATGCTTAAATGCCAGTCTACTCGAAAGGTATTTTCCCATCCAAGCTTAAAGTTTCTAAAGTAGTGCCAAATATTTAAAAAAGGTGATAAGGATGAGGTCAGTAACTATAGACCGATCTCTCTGGTACCCATTTTTGCTAAAGTCTACGAATCAGTAATGAAATTGCAGTTAAGCACTTTTTTGAGCACAATAAGATGTTTACCAATAGTAATATGGTTTTAGATCTGGACTGTCCACGGGTGGACGCGGTCGGGGATTTGGTGTCCTATGTGCTCTACAGTTTTGAGAGAGGATATGGCACCAGTGCGGTACTTTGCGACCTTTCTAAGGCCTTTGACTGCGTTGACCGGGATATTCTGCTGAAAAAGCTTGAACACTATGGTATAATTGGCTGTGAAAATTCAACTGTTTAACTCTTACCTCAGCAATCGGCTTCAAAAAAGTTTATTCAAAAGGCAGTTTCTCAGATTATGCTGAGGTACCCTTTGGTGTACCACAGGGGTCGGTATTGGGTCCACTCTTGTTTCTTGTTATGATAAATGATCTTGACAAAAACATTAACTGTAAAAACCATAATGTTTGCAGATGATGTCACTCTTTTGACTTCTAGAACTGATGTAAATGTTCCTAATTTAATTGAGCAAGCTGATGCTTGGTATAGAGCAAATATGTTTTATCTAAATCATGACAAGACCCAGCGTATTTTATTTACTCTAAAGGCAAATGATAGGAAATGTGATATTACTCAAAGTGTGAAGCTGCTTGGGATTTTATGGATCCCAAGTTATCCTGGCATGTGCATGTAGAGCATGTTTTAAGAAAAATTAAGTAGAGTTCTTTTTTTGTTAAGACATTTAAGACCGTTGGTTTCTAAAGACCATTTAAAAAATGGTATATCACGCTTTATTTCAAAGTATCTTCTCATATGGTTTGCTTTTGTGGGGGAATTCGTGTAGAGTAAACAGTATTTTGTTAGTACAAAAGAAAGCTATCAGAATTATTGCAAAGGCTGATTTCAGATCTCACTGCAGACCACTATTTATCCAAGAGGGTATTCTGACTATCGTTAATATGTTTATTTTTTCTCTGCTTGCAGCATGTAAAGAAAAACCTGCCCCACACTACACTAAACAGTAATGTACATAAACATAACACAAGAAACAGTAGCCAAATTGCTAGACATTTCACCAGGCTCTCTAAAGTACTAAATGCTCATGAGGTTGTAAGTATAAAGGTTTTTAATTGTTTGTCTCAGAGTGCTCAGCATGTTAGTTTTATAAGATTTAAGAAAATAATACATGCCTGGTTGATTGCAAATCCGTTCTATAGGCTGTGCGAGTTTTATGAATCAAATGTTGCAGATGTTAGACTTTGTGTAAATATCCTCTTTTTTAGATTTTTTAGATGTTTTAATGTTTTTTACAGTTTGACTTGTTTTACATAAACATTGTTGTTATTTTATATACTATTTGCTTATATTTTTTTTACTTGCTTTGCATGCAATGAAATGTACTATTGTTTTATCTTTATTATAGTTGTTTTACGACTAACAAAGATCTGATGCATGTTTATGTCCTTGAGATCAATAAAGTTATTCTATTCTATTCTATTCCTTTTCACATTAAAAAAATTACATTATTAACACATTAAAAATGCCAAGCCGAACTGATTGTGTTGTCGCAGTTTTTATGATGAAAGCAGCAAGCTGCCTATCTGAGTGTGTAAGAGATAACCATATGACATTTTTGATGGTTTTGCCTTACAGCTTCTCCAGATTGTATTCTAATGACATTAAGCTGTAATATTTTTGACATTGCACATCTTAAGACTATTTACAGACCAATGCTGAGTTTACAGTTATTTCTAGGCTTGTATGTTGCCATTGAAAAGTGCCAGTTCTCACGGTCCTATTGAGTCGGTACTTTATATTAGAAAATTTTAAGTTTATTGAAAATAAAATTTTAAATTAGAAAGACAATTTGTACAAGAAATATCAGTGTATTAAAATGCAGTTAACAGTGTATTACAATACTGTTTACTGAACATATAATTGTAAAAAATAAGATATATTAATGTAAGTTAAAAAACATGTTATTTGTGTACGTATTAAAAAACCTTTTACAAAAATATGGTTTTCAAGGGCATTGATCACAAGAAGCTAGCACTTTTTGAGATTTTTGGCTTTTTTGACAACCCTCATTCATTGGCTACTAAAATTTGGTAGCACACTTTATAGTTTTTCATTACCCTACATCTGTTTTTACCTTCACCTACATACTGATTCAGCCAGGTAGTGGTGACCAAACACTTTAGCAGACTCTACAATGTTATATTGAATGTTTAGTAAAGCATAAACAAGTCATTCTTGAAATGGTGTGATAGAGTAAACTTTCCTTTGGTTCTTTCTGTTTTTTTCTTCTTTTTTTTGTAGGCTAACCAGTTGCTAACTACTGCTATATGCAGAAGCATTCCCTTGACTGCTTTGTGAAACCATCTCGTGCTTAGGGTACCAGTATTTAAAAAATAACTAACTAGGAAATCTCAAAGGATTACATCAATTAAACAAACCTCAAACAACAAAATTCATACGCACACCATGACACTAAGGTCTAGGACAACAACATAGGGCCAGAATCGGCTTACCTTTACCTCTTCTCCCTTCTGGCCCATTGTTTAAGATGACACGACACAGTGCCGATGAAAGAGCCAACATCGATGTTTTGTTAATATCCCACTTTCGCATATGTTGGTGTGATTGTGATTCTCGTACTCGTGACTTGTGCTCAGGACTTGCATTCTATGCAGTGACAATGACTTGACTAGATTCCAAGCAACTTTTGGGTATGTTTAAACCCTTTTCTTTCACGTCTTCTCTTCTTTCTGTACTTTATTTTTGTATATATTAATATCTCACCCACCTGAAGAAGAGGATAGATTCCAATCCTTGAAATGTTGTGTTATATCTTTTGTAACATATAACGATGGTAAATATCCGAAATCCTGTTATCCTTTCTAACTATCCTCTCATCCATCCAGTTAGTGTAAATGATACCATTTTCCTACTCTAAGCAGATCATTTCACCTCTTTTCAGCTTCCCTCCTTTAAGTTACATTTTTGATGAGGAAACCAGGCCCTGTTATCTTTTACTGTCCCAGCAAGATAGGTTTCTCTTTGTAAACAATGTTTGCAAGATCTACGAAGGTGTAAATATTGTCTGTACACAGTTTGTGACCTTCACCAAGGATCCAACCAACCAAACCTTCCATGAGGGCCAATACAAGAGAAGCTGCTAAAGAAAAGTTTTCTTCTGAACCTGTACCGTTTTCAATGTACACCTTCATCATGTAGGTATAACAATTGGAATCACAGATTTTTAAAACTTTTATACCATATTATTGTTTGTTTTAGTAGGTAGGTACTGTTTGAAATTAAGCCTTCCCCTAAAGGGGATCATATTCTTGTCTATAACAATGTCTTAGTTCCTAGGGGTTCTTTTTTCCCTAAAAACTCTGATCGAATGAGATAAAAAAGGATCAATTTTTTGGATAGTCTCCCCTGATGTAGAATATTTAAGCTGTCGTTAAAATGCAAAAATCTTAGTAATAATTGGAAGCTATTTCAGCTAATGATTTTTTTTACAAGACAATTATTGTATAAAATTCTTTTAGAACAATAGTCAGAGATTCGAGGAAGATGAACTACATCTACAACAAAAGTCCAATGAACTTTTTCATTTCATTGTAGTTAGTGGGCTGCCATTTGTGTAGCCTACAGCTACATCTCAAGCTTACACCAGAAATTACATGATTTGCAATTCTATTTGTTTTAAGGATCATGAGATTTTATACTTCTTCTTTTATACTAGACTTTGCATGTTTAGATCGTAAAGCACTGTAGTGTTCACTCAAACCTATGTACCTCTCATCATTTATAGTTGCATCAAATCCTTTCTGTGACTGTAGCACTTTTTATCAGTACCATAGAATTTAACTTTATCCTGTTTGATAATATCCTCCCACTGGCCAGTGGTCAACGACGACAGGCAGAATAAGGCTCAGGAGGAGATTGGCCTCTGCGTTAAAAGTAAGAAAATCTCATTTTTCCTGTTCACAACGATACGTTGTTAAAACTATCTTGCTAATTATCTTGAGAAATTGCCGTAAGCTGTTAGATTGAATTTTAATTTAGACTTAATTGACTAATTAAACTGCATACATTGTTCCATTGCATTAATATCACTAACCTCTGAAACGCTCCATAATGAATAAACAATCACATCAATTTTTACGTTAAAAACATGTTTCTAGTTAGATTATTAATGAAAAATTGATGCCACATCATTATATTTTTCTTGGTTGCTGTTGCATTTGAAAATTTCTACTGTTGTTGACGATGGCGAAGAAAGATAATGTTAATACGAATGGTTAGAGATTATAAAATATTGTCCAGAGATTAAGTCTGTCGTCACAGCAACAAAGTCTGTTATTTACTTCCCTCTTTCCTATTCCCAGTTACTGTGGGAGATCTATTAGATAACTACAGAAGCAAGAGTATAAATGTGATGATTACTCACTTCTGCCTGTGACTGTGTGAGGGTAACAGTGAAGATGGAGTGAGACCGAGAACTGTTCATATTCATCTCAGTGGCTGCTGTTGCCTTGTGACTGTTCCCCACTCTAAGCCAGTCCTGTAACATATCACTGTATTAATACATATGGAAATAGTTTGTTTTCATTACTACAACACATAACTTACACATTATAAGGTTATTTTTCATTGATGTACGGGGAATTCACGTTCAGTTTTTAGCCTTGTGAACTCACGTCACCCCATCTATCAGCCAACTTGAAAAATATACAACTGAATGCCATGGCTAAATAGTCGAAATGACTTTGCCAGAGTGCCAAAGGCTCATGTCCGAGAGTACTAAACGGTACTCAGTAACGGTGATGACAAAAGGCCTAATTGCGAGTACATTTGTCTACAGCGGTTAAAGGGTTCAGTTCCATAACTATAAATCCTATAGAACTCAAGCTATTGTAATTTTTTTATAATACCAGCTGAACTATAAAAAATAGGTAGCCCTTAAAAAGTACCATGTAAATGGATCTAGTAATAAAATTGAGTGAAAAAAGGTCTCAGATCAGATTGGTCTTACTTACGAAATTTTAGGGCAGAAAGAAGACTTCATGAAAATATTACTGCATACATAATTTTTGGCCTCCTGCTGAATTAGATCCGAACTACAAAAGTCTACATTTCTAGTATGAAACTTTAAGAGCCAAGTTATCAGAAAGAAAGCAGCATCTTAATATAGTGTTTCCACTTACTGTATACTGATTTTGTCTGGATAAAATTTAAATATTTTCGGATTCTTCCTTAGCACCGATTAAAAGAATAAATAACTGAAAATGCTATGAGAGTTGTACCTGGAGTATCTCGAAGGAGTGCACATTGTGTACAGTGAGATCCACCACATATGGGCCCAGTTCCGGGTGTTCACGCACACGCAGAGGTGCACTTCGGCCGTTCTGTGCTGGCCCTAGCAGGTCATGGATCTTCTCATTGTAGATCTCAAAGTAGCTGATCTCCACCTTGGTGTGGGAGTACTCCTCAGAACTCTCAATAATCTTAAATAACTGTTGTGAGAACCGAGGTATGATGCCTACTCCATCCGCCGTATCTTCGCCCATCATGCTATGACAAACACAATAAATAAATTAAGGAGTGCCGACGGCCGAGAGCGGTCTAAGTCGTTGGACTTTGGGTCTGAGTTTAGAGATAGCGCAGGTTCAAATCCTGTCTGTGACCGTTGCACTTTTTATCAGTACAATCAACCTCGTACTGTATCGACTCTCCCCTTTATTCTGTTTGATAAGATCCTCGCACAGGCCTGTGGCCCATGAGGACGGACAGAATAAGGCTTAAAAAAAAAAAAAGGAGATCGGCCTCTCCTTTAAAAAAAAAAAAAAATAAATAAATAAAAAAAAATAAAAAAAAAATAAGGGTAAACAGGAGAGGTTTCAAGTAGGCATGGCATTGAAGGAAAATAAACATATATTACATTCCTAGAGTTTCTCATATCACACCTTTTAATATTGAATATTTTTATGATTTAAAAGCATTTAAAATAGATGTGAAATTAGTTATTACACAAAAATATGGAATATTAAGGGTGATTTTGACCTGAAATTTAGCTGTCACACATCTCTGGATGTGTGGATTTAACAAATTAAGACTATATAGTAGTTTTATTTATTTATACAAAATGGTATATATAATATATGTATATATTTAAGGCTGAAGTACCACAACATTGTTTTTATTGTGTTAGCGATGTTTAGAGACACAATGTGAATTGGAAATTTATGCCGTATATATTAGTTTAAACTTTAAAGGCTCAAGATCACACCACATAATAGGCTTTAATGACGCTCAGCCAAATCCCAAGGTTCTAAATGCACTATCATAGAACTCATTCTTGTATACATAGAACGTAAGTTTCAAGCTAAATAAAGTCTACAAATTAAATTTTTTTCTTGACATACCTTGCCACATATTATGATACACTCACATTTTTATTCATTAAGACCGGTTTCAGAGCAGTCTTCAAATAACAAAAGTTCCAGTGAGCTAATCAATCAATCAATCAATAATACTTTAATCATAATCATAAAGAACAGAATAAGCATCAAGTTACAGTAAGAAAGACAGGTAGAAATGCTAAGGAAGGTACTACAATGCAAGATTGCACTGAAATCAAATCTTGTCACCAACTTTTAACATTTACTTACTCTATTATCTTTTCTTTTTACTCAATGAATAAAAATATCACGCATTAAAATCTCATTTGATTATACTTAGTTTGTTTGCAAGTTTATTTATTCTGTAAATTTCTTGTTGCATCTTGGTTACCCATTAGACCAATGTAAAATTGTTTCTTAACGCACAGGTAAATCCTATGGAGTGACATGCATTATCAGTGTTGTTCATCTATAAGTCAGTTTGTTCTCGAAATGTCGTGCAGACAAATAGTCATACAGAGATGACATCTTTTCATCCTTTCAAGTGACAGGCTGAGCGTTAGCAAAAAACAGCAATAGTTCTAAACATTATGTATTCCAATTTGAGTGTTACAGTAAATACAATACTTCCATGTTGACAAAAAACAGCTAAGTGTAAAGAGTACCTGTAACTCTTGCCGGAACCTGTTTGTCCGTAGGCGAACAGACACACATTGTAGCCTTGGAACGCAACGTCGACCAGCGGCTCTACCAGGGTATGGAAAACATCCTGCTGGGAGGCGGCAGCGTCCCCGGTCGATGGGAAACAGAAATCATAGGAGAAACAGTGCTCCGAGCCGAGAGCCTTCACTCTCACTGTGTTGTTCTCCACTGACACCACACTCCGCTCCCTGTACATCATACACAATTTCTGCTCAAACACATTCAATACCACAGTCATCGGCATTGTTGCAATGTAAGTATTTTAGTTTTTGTGCAAAATATAAAATAAAATATCAAATGCATGCCAACCATTAAAAATAAATATATATATATATATATATATCTACAAATGAGAACGATCAAACAAAATAAGAAAAAAATTAAAACTAAAACGGTAAATAACTATTTGACATTATTAAGACTGACTCATTACAAGAACTAATGATAAATGATCTATGTTATTACGAGACAACACATTCTAATGAGAATAATAACAATATAAGCAATAAGTATGATGATTTTTAAAGAAATAAAGTTACTAAGTAATTGTATTACAGCTTTTTTAAAGTAATCTTCTCTGTATGAGATGAATAGAATACTCGCATATGAGACATGCTAGTGTGAATAAGCATGTTTCTATAGAATTTGTAATATTGTGAGTGAACATTGTAATTTGTAATACGTTTTTGCTCCTAAAGGTTAAAATAGCTGTGCATGGTGTGTAAGCCAACAGTACACACTGTTGTGCTTGCTAGACAGATAATATTCCTCATTCTCATATTTAATGAGAACAGTGTTAGTGTCATAATTACATGTACAAGTACACTTTAAGATACAAAGTTATATATATCATAAGCTCCTTGACAGAATTCTTATATGGAGTATAAGGGATAATCAATGACCTATCTGTATAGTGTGGGTTTGTTGTTTCTCAATTCTAATAGAAGGAGGTTTTGGAGTTTCCTTTCCATGTACTTTAGCTTCTTTTCAAACTGAGTCAGACATACAATGGAAGGTCACATAATGTAATGTTTCTCAGATGGTAATGGTGAAGTTCGTCTTGCATCAAAAGACAAGTCTTTTCTTACTGTAAGCATCAAAATTTCCTGGATATAGTGACACGATTGTTAGGATTTTGTAATTCTAACGATCCCTTTGCAGCTGTCAAGTATTATCAATCTGCCTTATTATTGTTGTTTAAAACACTCGTTGAATATTTGGGATTCAAACAATGTTTCATTCATAACTCTTGTTATTTCATTAATATAAGCCTCAATGTTTTTAATAGCATAGAGACTGAAACTCAGCTTTTTAAACAGTTTGTCCACATGAGGAGTCCAGAATTAATTATTGTGGAGTGTAATACTAAAAATTAAACTTTGTCATTCCTTCCAACCTCTTGTATATGTTGCACATATTAAAATTGTCTTCCAAACAGTATTTGGGCAGTTTTGGTGTGTTTGCTGCCAAACTATTGGTGTGACAGTAATGGTTTGCTGTGCTGAGAAAGAACGTTATTTTTTAAACTTTCTACAACAAGATTTCCCTGATTATCTCCAATTCCTAGATGGATTGCTATCATGTTAAAATAAAAAACTCAACAATGTACAGTTACAGATTATTGTGAATTTCACCATAAAATAATAAATAAGACAGAAAATTAATCAAACCTTTTTTTCACTAGTTAGTCGCTACTTGTAATTTTGAATCTAAAGATAAAACAACTATTTACAATCTAAGCATAAGTGTTATATAAAGATTATAACATGTAACACAGCACAATACTAATAAACTATTTAACAACGTACTAATTTTTAATGAACAATTTTTGTTATTATACTTACATTTTCTTGCATTTGATTGGAAATAAGGAATACATAGAACTGTCAACCACATGCAATGTTAAGATCCTATAGAACACAAGTAGCGAGAACAATCATTGTAAACATAACTTAGCAGTTTATTGTTTTCATACATTGTATACAATAACTATCATGCATATAGCACTTTTTTCAGTTATGGTGAAAATCAATATAGTTGTAATCCCTAAATGTTTTGTTTCAACATAGAAATAGTGATCAAGCATTTTTAACTTTCCTGCATTGTGTGTAGTTACAATAAACCTTGATTTGTTAACTTTAGGTATGACTGCAACATTTAAAATGTAGCACACAAATTGTAACAAAACAATAAATGTTTCAACATATTCTAAAATTATAGGTTGAAAATATATAAAATAATAATTGTCTTTTGCGGTATTATCTCAACTGCCTAGATACAATTTTTGTTTATTCTCTTAGTTTTTAAGTGATCCAGTACTTTTTAAAACAGAAATTGGAGTGGACAGCTATCATCCTTGAAAACTAAACATTTTGAAAAATCAACACTTTCTCCAGGTCAGTAATAGTAATTAAGTTCCTGGGTTATTGAATTTCCACAGTTCACAGTATGCTTATATTGTTGATGTATGTCCTTACACTGTACATATCCCAATTTGATTTCAAGCCTCTAAGACAGTTCTAATTATTTACAGAATTATCTCTCACTCAAAGTTGCGGAAAGATTGGGAAATAGTCTAGAGAAAAATACAGGGTACATTATGAAAGTAAAGAGCATGATTTTATTGTGACATGACTATCCATCGCAGCACGTTCAGACCGGTCGGATACTGTGCTGGGGGTTCTGCCTCTCCAAACACACCCGGTCTCAGTTCGCTCCAAGCAGTAGGAGTGGTAAGACTCGATATTCAGCCTTACTGAGTTCATTCTATGGTTTCACCAATACTAATCTGGTTATTATTTTCTAGCCACTCGTTGCCAATAATTTTTTATTTTTACAATGTTTAAAATAAATTTTGATTTGCTTCAATTATAAGCTCGAGCATAAAGTCATAAATTTAGTATTTCTAGATAAACTAAAAAACTGCAAACGCAGGGTAGCAGGTCCATTCTACAACTAAGATCCATTGAACTCACCCTGTGAATGGAGGTCTGACCCGAACAGCTACGGTGAGATTAGTTGTCTCTCCTGCCACACAGTCCACACTCTCCATCTCTGTCCTGGAATCCAGCAGCACTGGAGAGAAGCACTCTGGAGTGGCCTCATCCTGGAACTTGACGTGTTTGGGTGTGATGGTCTGTGAGCTGGACCGCGCCAAGCGACCTGCCCCCGATGCTGGACTGTCCTCAACCTTGGCTGCTAGGAACAAAGTAGGTATCAACATGAAATCTTCAAACATATGTCAAACAGTGTGTGTTAAATAATCAATTTTCCATGAAGTAACAAAATAGATAAACACAAGTTTGTGCTATACACATTAATATTGAAAATTTCAATAACCTACAATAACATCATTGTTGACTTGAAAATAGAACCAAATCTATGAAATGTTGATTTAAATTTAAGTCTGTTTATAGTTTTTTGTCTATATAATCAGTGGTTGGTTATTCCAGCTGTGGATGTGTGCATGTTTTAGGATGTTATAGAAGAATTTTGAAGAACATTGTTGAAATTTTCACTAGCTGCTTCTTTAGCTTAAGACTATATTAAAATAATACTTTTAGAAAATTATATTTTTGAATAATATAAATGTATTTACTTGTTTTCTAGACAGTGGAAAAGACTGAAATTTGTATGGTATAAAAAATTTCAAAATCTATTATTTAAATCAATATTAAGAGTGTGAAAGAAATAAGCTAAAAATATTCTATTAAAATACTAGTACAAAAAATTATAGAGAGAACACTATAGCGAGGAAAATATAGAAGATGAGGTGAATACACGTACCTAATGCTCCAGTTGAAACAGACCGCCGCAGCCTGGATGTTCGTGGCGTAGGTGTATTGCCTCCTGAAGGCACCCGGAAAGTTGGTGTATTGTCATACTTGCTTTTTGATGTCAGGATCCCCCTGATATTACTAAACAAAATTAAATTACATGTACAATGAAAATCGTAATAAACAAAATTAAATTACATGTACAATGAAAATCGTAATATTGTGCTGATTTCTAACACATTTTGAAAAAAAAGTACAAGAACAGAAATTTACCTTAAATTTGTAATTCGTGGAGTCATCGGGGCACTTTCCACTAGTCGACATTTCACCCTTGAAGGCGATGGTGAAGGCGGAGGCCTACATTGAACTTTGGGCTCTTTTTTCTCAAAACAGGAGCGCATTGATTTGACATTAACTTTTAATGGCTCATCTACTTTATTTGAATCTGAGAAATCCAATTTGTTTTTAGCAGAAATTGGATCCCCTCTGTAAATATAACAAAATACAAGATTAGCAACTCAAAATATACTTGATTTCTATCATTGATGAAGTAACACTGTAAAAAAGTACCTATTTTCATATGTATTGTATACATAAATAGAAAGTTTACTGACAACTACGCAGACCACAATATAAGCACAGGCTTTATAGATAGATTTTATAGAAATCTGTCTATTGCTATCACCCTTATAATATTTCCAGGATATTTTTAAAATTTTCTCTGATTGTGGCACAAAACCACCATAATCCGAAAATTCGCAAGTATGGGCATATTTAATATAATGTAGGCTTATACACATGATAACTACAATATTTTTTTCAAAATCCAGACTACATTTGGTACAGGTGCAGTACTAGCACATATCCTGGATGAGCACATAACCAATCACATGTTTCAAGATGACGGCCAATCATATTTGTCCAATAACATTAACTCGATTAATTCCCAATAAAGACCCAAAATTACATAAAAAATAAGTAATTTAAAGTAATTTGTGCACTTTTTTTATATATCTTGAAAGGCTTCAAGTTTCAAAGTTTGAAAAGAACTGTTTTATGAATTTATTTTAACTCAGTTATTATAAATCATAGAGCAAAACAAAAGTGTGTTTTTAAATTCTCAGGTCATTTACAATAATATAAGGTTTTCAGGTAGTACAAAGTTTTGAGAAGAAATATGGAAATAATGGTGAAAACTATAATTGCCATACTTTATGGCCAAACTAAATTTAAATGGTACCAAGGAAGTACTGATAATTGAATTAGTTGATTAGCTAGTGTCAAACATTGAATAGTTTCAAGATGGTCAGCCATTTACGTTAGTGAAAATTTGTGTATTTCTAGTATTTTGCAACATAAATCAAATTTAATACCTTGATAAAATTGACATGCAATTTCAAGCAACATTAAATTTATTCTTACGAATTTGTTGATAACTTTCAAGGTTTCACAATGGTTGCAGTCCAAGTGTTTTATAAATACAATTGAATCGTTAAATAAATAATTTTGCATATATAATTTTGTATCCATTGTAACTACATCAAGTCCATGTTTTTACAAATACGAGGGGTATTAGAAAAATAAGGTTCCCATGATTTTTTTAAATAGACAGCTCTATATTTCTACATAGTGTTATACATCAATTTGAAACTTAAAAGTTAAGCTATTTTTTCCACATAATCACCGTTTCTGTCCAAACATTTTTGTAGACGATGCTGCAACTTTTCTATCCCCATGTTGTAGAATTCTCCGCCAAACGTTTGAGGAATCGAGTAATCTCTTCCCTTGACTTCATCATCGGTACTGAAGCGATGGCCACCCAAGTGTTCCTTTAATTTTGGGAATAAGCGATAATCACTTGGGGCTAGGTCTGGGCTGTAGGGGAGATGGAGGCACAATAGTCCAGCCAAACTTTGTCAGCAGTTCTTGAGTTTGACGTGAGACATGAGGTCGAGTGTTGTCACGGAGAACGTCCTCACGCCACTGGACAATCTTCCTCTCCGGCGGTTCTGGATCGCGCGTCTCAGTTTTCTTAATGTGTTGCAATATCTGTCAGAGTTTACTGTTGTTCCATGAGGCAAAAGTCGATCAAAAGCAGACCCTTCCTGTCCCAAAAGACGAAACTGAAGCTCGTCCACTTCGGTTTTCATCGTGGATTTCCATGCGGCCTTCACTGAATTCTCTACACCATTTCCGAACGTGTTAAACAGATATGCAGTTTTCCCCATAATCTTCGATTAACTGACGATGAATTTCAATAGGTGAAATCTGTTTTGCATTTAAAAAACGTATCACAGCACGAATTTCGCATCTGGCGGTAACAACGATAAAGAGCTCCATCTTCGAAGGCAGCTAGGCAGCTAGGCCGGCACTTTTGGACGTAGCGAGGCGCGAGTGGTATGGATAGAGAGAGGGACAGCTGATGAGTAAGACAGTGTCGCCAGATTTCTCCCATCATATCGCATTCTGTCTCAGCGGCAAAGGGAACCTTATTTTTCTAATACCCCTCGTACATATGCTTATTATGATTTTTGTTTTCCAAGGTTTTAAGATAATGAAGGATCTAAATATTTGATAATGTTATGAGTACATTAACATGCCAACTTTGAAAGTTATCATCCCACCAGTTTATGCAAATTGAATGTCTCAACTGATAATAAATCAACTGTTTGACATTTTGAGATAACGGCCACATGTGAAATCTACCTTTCTCAGACAGAGCCGGAAGGGATATTTTCATTCAGATAGAACAGTCACATTTATATTAATTTTAAATAAGATTATGTAAATTTGGATATATTAACACATTTACTATATAAAATATATTGTAGTCATATACATATATAAAGTCTAAATTGAGATAACCTGAATTGAAAAGGTTTTTGAAAAAATGTTGTCCAATGACATGTGCTAATTTGAGCAAATTTGTCATTTGCAAGTGTAATTAATTAGTAAAAGGTTGAGTAAGGCAATTTGTCAATATACATCCATTTCATACTTTTGCCTAAAAAAACAAAAATATTATGAGAAAATGTCCAAGAAATGTGGTTTATTTTTACTAAACTACAAGTTTAACATAGTAGTATATATAGCATCTCTCTCAACATTCTTGTAATGAAGATTTAAAAATAATGTAGAGTAAAATAAAACTGAAACCCACAGACCAAACATACTGTGTGAAGTTGATAACATTGACCATCCCAGTCTAATTTAAATATCTTAAGAGAACCTTTTCATATACATTTTTTATTAGTAAAATCGTAATAAATCAATTTTTAACAGACTTTGATTTATAAATTTAAAAGCAATTAACACATAATGCTTTAATTTGGTCGGAAAAATAAAATTTGATTCACGAAAATATTTTCTAATTATTTCTTTTAAGAAGAGTTTCACCTAAAACTAAAATGACTTACAAGTACTAAATATTTTGTGCCAATTACTTGTAAGATAAATTAGATATTAAATTCATATTACTAAAAAAATTGTCAAAGTAGCAGCAAGTCAGCAGTAATTGCAGATTTTATTTATGTACGAATTAGCATAAATCCTACAGTCTTGTAACTATCAATGATAATTGAGACCCAGTGACTTAGTAAATTAAAGGGATTCACCTACAATTTGGCATGAACTCTGAACCATTTAGATATTGGACTTATTCTAAAGACTAAAATTGATACAACATTTGGAAATAAAATGACATAAAGAGGTTTCAGTTATCAAAATACTGTACCTAGAAGTCTGTGGCTTTACACCTCCTGCAGAACCTGGAGCCTGGATCTGATCCTGGACCTTCCTTGGGCTGGATTTGGTCACCTGGTAACTGAGCTGCATCCTGCTCCTAACTTTCACATCGCCAGTAGTGTTCTGAATCTCAGTTTGTACTCTACACTTCCTAGGGCTTGGCTCTGTTTTGGTTGGAGTAGCCTGATTTCTTGCTGTCTTACTGGCACTGAAACAAGGTAAATTGAGTATAAAAACTAAAAAGATAAAACCAGTGGAAGTAAGCATAAAAAAGGGTTGACTTTGATATTGGATGCCTCTAAGTAATCAATGTTATTGATTGTCTGGTGCGCAGATTGTCAAATGCAACTAATCGATGCTAAACTTGAGTATGGATTACTAGTTGCATCTAATTATGAATCACATACAGGTGTTATATTATTTAGTATGTAAACTTAACTTCCTTTAGGAGGGTTCATTTCTGGCTGGTTTATACCTTCCAGTTTAACCAACACTGGGTACAACAAAAACCGATGCGTCACTTAAATCTGGGCAGCCTTATGGATGTCCAGGAGCGGCACATCAATAACCACAAATGTTGAGAAAAGAGAGATCAATAAGTCTAGTCTAGGTGGGGCTCCCGTTGTAAGTGGTAAGGGCTGTTGCTAGCCTAGACTTAGGGGCATGCCACCTCCTGCCTGCTTTGATGGAGAGGCTGGTACAGAGCTGGCTTCCCCTTTTTCAAAGGAGACATGACTGAGATTAATACCCAAAATCCTTCCTAATGATAGGCCTACAACTGATTATTTTCGTTTGTCCAAGTTACCAAATGATAATTTAATTATCAGTTATTAAGAGATACATCTGTTACTGAAATTAGGTTTTAAAATGGCTTATCCGTTGGTGTTAATAAAATAAATATTGATTATTTTCAAATTATTTATTTGTTATCTAATGTGCTGTCTAAGCTCCTAACTTATATTACACGGTTTTATATACATATATTGTAACTTTTATTCTATTACAGGATTTTTTTCTTGGCAGGATGTTCAAAATAAATCTTTAAATGACCTCATGACAATTAAAAAATGGATGGACCAAAATGTTTTATCACTTAACATCTCAAAAACTAAATTTATGCCCCTTTCTCTTACATCAAATTCAGATTACAACTTACACGATTTAATTATTCATAATTGTAATAATCACTATAACAATGCCTGTGGATGTAATAAAATCGAGAAAGTGTCGTCATACAAATATTTGGGTGTGTTGTTTGATTCTCGAATGAAATGGATAGATCACATTAATTTCTTAAAAAATAAAGCAAGAAAGTATATATTTGCTTTTAGGCAGTTAAATAGCATTTTGAGTTTTGATGAAACTAAAATCGTTTATTTTGCTTATGTGCAATCCCTTTTTTCGTATGGCATTCTAGCTTGGGGGGGTGCTTTTCCTTCACATATCATAAGTTTAGATATAGTTCAGAAATCTATTCTGAAAGCCGGTTTTGCGAAGTGTAGACGATATCCCTCTGATTTATTGTTTCAAGAAACAGAAATAATTTTTGTTCACTCAATATTTTTATTTGTTTTGTCTACTTTCTCCTCTATATTGCTGATTATCGGAATTCTAGGTCATATCCGTAGTTTATTCTGCTTTAGATGTCTTCTTTCAATTATCAAATTTTATAAAATTAATCTACACTCTGCTCGAGATAAAATTCGAATCGTAACAATTTCAACTCGAGTCTACGCACAGGCCATTGAGGCCCATGTAGGCTCTTTTCCCATTATTTGAATTTATCCAGAAATTATGTAGCAAATTTAATGCTGTTTTTACTAGGTATGCGTGTATGTATGTGGATATGTACGGTATGTATGTGTATGTGTATGTACATGTATATGTATATATATATCTCTTTATTATATCATCTCTTTATTCATTATATTGATTTATTTATGTAACACAAGTCTTTTTTATATTATTTAACATTAATTATTTAATTTTAGTTTTTTAATTGTATTACTAGAATACTTCTGTATGTTTATATGAATTAGATAATATACAAATGCTACATTTGTTATCATTTCAATGTAAAGGTTTATTTTGTATTTCATTTCTTTTTGTGTGTGGAAATAAACGTGATTTGATTTTTTGATTTATTGCACAAAATACTTTTATCGTTTATGACAATTATTCTATAGCCTACTTGCTGTAAATACGGCCCAGTGTAAGATATGCAGACCAGTTTTTTTTTATCATTTTTTGAATAATGATAAATTATTAACATATCAAATAGACCTACTGATATTTATCAAAATTTATCTACAGCCATTCCATGGTTGTAAACTAAATCTGAATAAATATTTTTACATTAAATTGTAGACAATTTAAAAAAATACAGAACAAGTTACAAATTGATCGAAACATTTCTTTTCAAATCTAATTTATGTATGTGTTATATTTATGCAAACTAGACTATCAAGTACCTGCACTGGATACAGCTTTTAGTTTTGAAGTATTTTGTCTACAAGTTCAGAGTATAGCCTATGGATGTACAATCAGCTGATTTATTTATTTATTTACAGTAACACCATTAGTACATGGAAAAAACAATAAGATATTCTTATATCCAACAATAAGCTAATGAAAATGATCCACATTATAAATTATTAAGAATGCCAAAATAAATTGCTACAACATAACAATAACATATAAAATAGACTATATAGAAAATAACAATAATAGCATAGCAACAATAATAAATAGTAACAGTAATTATACAATCAATTATACATCCATCTGCACTTACACATATACTACATAGGAATAATTTATTACAATAAAAGGGGAAAAAAAGAATCAAATGTATGCATGTAGAAAAGAGTAGAGGAAAAAATAGAAAGAAATAAATACATATTACTATGAGCCAGGTGTCAATGTCTACAACAAAAGAAAATGTTTTTTCAGGTGCATAACACTATCACAGAAAAAGTCATGCTGGGAGGAGACGAGGTTTCCAAGTCTGTGAAGTCTCGGGATAGTGCTGTGATGTACATAATTGGTTGAGTAGACACGACGGCAGAAAGTGTGAAGGGACCTGGTCTGATGAGGCACTCAGAAGTCGATCCACCTGAGCAGTTCTGGACAATTCACGTCTCCGTTAATTAGTTTATGGAGAAAAACCACATCTAAAAGTTGTCTATGCTTCACAAGCGAGTTCAAACCCAAGGAAATCCCCAAATCCTCCAATGGCACAGTTCTGCATTCAAATCCACATTTGACTCTAACCACCCGCAAGAAGCGATCCTGGACACTTTGGAGCT
Organism: Homalodisca vitripennis; assembly: GCF_021130785.1. NCBI lineage: Eukaryota > Metazoa > Arthropoda > Insecta > Hemiptera > Cicadellidae > Homalodisca > Homalodisca vitripennis. The sequence goes on from NC_060212.1 coordinate 73,799,615, forward strand.
GCTGGATATGACCAACCTGATAGGGCGACCAGACAACGCTGCCATATTCAAGCACTGACCTCACCAGAGCAGTAAAGATAAACTTCATAGCTGGAACACTCAGTCCGCTTCTTGAAGTTCTGATCAGAAATCCCAGATTACGAGAGGCTTTAGTGGTGATGGCATCAATGTGGGATTCAGGGCCAAGACTGTGGGAGATTACGATTCCAAGATCTCTAATAGAAGTTTTACGAATGAGAGCAGAGTTATTGAGTATGTAATCAAACAGTATAGGAGCGGAGGAACGGTGATGAAAGGTGATGACTGCCCATTTAGCAATGTTCAACTTAAGATTGTTCTGCACACACCAATCATCCAATCCAAGAAGGCAACGTTGAAGTTTTAAGCAATCCTGCAGGGTTGAAGAGATTGTAGAGGGAAACAAAGTTGTTTTTATTGCTGTATGTGTGTCAGTACAAGCTCTTCTACAACTTTACATTCAAGGTTCCGAGAGCTCTAAAGTCTGCACCTAGTTTAAGCGTTGTGTCCGTAACAAAAACTGTAAGGATTTATCATTTACTCAATAAAAGTTTGTATTTCCTTAATAAGAATCTGTACACAAATTAATTTCACTGATCAAAACGTTACCTTAAGACCTTGAATATTTTTAACCTAGAATTTATTGTTATGTCAATGATTTAAATTTGTCTCGCCCATACCAGTTTCTGAAGTCTAATGCAAAACTTGACATTTCTAAATAATTGAAGTATAAAAACTGTTGAGTTTTGGATTATTTATACATATCTCACTATCCAAACACATATCTAATTATAATCTTTGTCTTTGACTATTGTCTTTGATTACTTAAATGAATAAACATTTAATTTAGTATATTTCTAATTTAAAAAATCATTAAAAAAACTCATTTTTGAAAAACAGTGAAAAATAACTCAGCCATCAACGGAAAAAGAAAATAAAAGATTGAGAGTGCAAACAAAGAGAGAGAATTTATACACGATGAAAAAAACAAGATTGTAAACAAACTGAGGAAACTTGAAGCCAGGGCCAAGGAGAAAACTAAGGAACAGGCTGATACATATATACATGATGGATAAATATACATCATACTTAGCACTTTTGAAAGTTGAATTCTGACAAGCCTGATAGAAATTATTCTATACTATTCACAAAAAAGCACTTCTTTATGACATTTATATATAGACTCTGAATCATAGGATTTCAAAGGGTGACACAGAGCCACAACTTCTCATTCTGCAATTAAGACTAAACAGAAATCTTACATACACCGTAGATACAAAGTATACTAGAGGAAGACGAAGCCAATTTGTTTTTTTTTTCTCAAGTAGGCTACTATAAAACACCCAGTAGCAGGACTACTTTATTTCTCAACTTTACATTTTTGAGCCTGTGTAGGCCTAATCATTATGGGGAATTAATTTTTTCATTAATATTGCATATTTTTACCAAGATTTGTGGCAATTCACTAAGTTGATTGCAAGGAGGTTGATATTTCACCACAGGTTCAATATTTTGAGGCCAGAGAAACACAGTTTATCTATTAACCTCTTCATTAAGCCTTCTAAAGTTATCTGTCATTTTCATTAAGGTGAAATCACTTATACAAACAAATATCAAGTTTACAATTGGAAATAGTGTTTACAGTTCATACAGGTTACATCATTTTAGTTGTGTTATGGGGAGACTTTAATAAGCGGCCTATAACTTACTCGTTATTCGATTGCTATTATCGAACAATTCAATGTATTCTCCAACTTCGATGTATGTAAAAATCTTACATAATAGAAGTCATAATAAATTACCGTAACAAGAAGAATCTAGTACATTAAAATTTTAAATACACAAAATTTACAATGACATTACAAAAAAAAATCCAACTATGGACTAGACTTAGATATCAAAGAAATTACAATATTTATAGGGTAGGGTACGATAAGCGGACCCGGTTTTTTATATCGAAGAATATAGTCATCGATACCTAATATTCGCATCTCAAATCCTAGACTATCAATCGATATAAAAGTACCTATAGTCCTCAATAACAATCATGTTTTAAATTAAAATATAAATTTAATATATACAGTGATCAAACACATTATTATAACCAAAATTAGGAAAACTGAAGACGACCATATTTACTCCTCTCACAGTTACAGTTGTTTCTTTCCCACAAATTTCACATAATGGGTTTTTTCGGTACGAGTCCAACATATATATTAATATAAACCTAACTTACTTGTATCCTACACTAAATATGATGTTTTGGACCAAATAAATTACTTAGGCTTCTCAGGGTGATATTGACAAAAAACTTCTTGTTATAGAGATATTATAAATGAAAAGTATAAATGATAAATGACTAGTACTAGTCATCACTAAAAACAATCCTGTGCCATAACCTAATCAGTGTCTGACAAGTTGCCACCCTTTAGGCCTATTATTAAAATAACACTATGAGTTACTTGGATAATAACTTGCCAAAGAAAATTGACAGCAATTTTAGTCTAGTTACTTACAATAGAATCAACAATTTAAGATGGCCAATAAATGACAAATTGATTTGTGAATGGCCTATTTTCCTGTATTTTTCTAAATAAAGAATGGTTACATTTTTAAGTCTCAGCATGTACCTACATAGTTGATCAATAGTGTTGAAAAATTCTTGGACCAAGTGTTAATATGCAGAAGCTTACTAAGTTACTGTAACTAGCTTAGGCCTATATTAGATAAATGTATGCTAATTAAAAATTAGACCCCTGCGATTTGAACGAGAGGCCTATCATTATAATTTGTTTGGATACTTGAGTACCCTACTAACTACTCAGCCTCAATTCCTCAGGTATTGCTGATCTTTTGAGATCTTATCATGTGCACAGATAACCTAATAAGTTTTGGAGGTAGGAGGATATTGAATAGTTATAAATAGCCTTACTCTTTAAAACGTTATCAGAACTTAATATGAATTTTCATTCTGAGCAAAGAAATTACTATATATAAGTTTAAATTCTATTGTCAGGTTAGGGTTTTGCTCACCTGTTCGGTCTACTTGAAGCCGGTGAAGATTTCACATTTTTAACCGGAGTACGGGAAAATATAGCAGTTGATTTCGACATATCTAGTAGAATACAGTTCTGAAAGAAATCAACACTTCTTATAAAGAATTAAATATGCCTACTAGTTTTAAAATCCAGAATATAAAAACTATGTCACAAATCCATTACTACTTTTAAATTCTGTAAACAATCGTTATGATCACGTGGTACAATCAAAAGCAGTTGCCAATAAGTCGTTAAACAGGTTAGCCAACAGTTTTCAATAGTATTGATATAAGGTAGATACCTCCGGGAATTTTGCACTGTATAAAATACTATATAACAGCAGATGAGTAAAGTAGTAGTCAAAATTTGGCATACATAAAATATAAATAACCAGCTGTAGTGATAAGATATAAGTTTACCTTATATTTAATTTATTTGCCTTCCTTATAAAATGTACTATAAATAATAAGTATAAGTTTATCTTATAAATAAATAAATAATAAATAAATAAACAATAAATTTAATAAATAATTAATAATAAATAAATCGGTAATTTATTTCTCTATTGCTAACGGCAAAGCTGTAGCATATATATATATATATATATATATATATATATATATATATATATACTATAACTAAATGTAGTCAATTTCAGCATTCACCAGACGATAGAGAAAGAAAACTAACATCTTGGATGTAACGACTTGTATCCAAAGTGTGTGGGTTGAGAAAATAAGCCACTAATTCAGTTTGGACATCATGATATTTATGTCCAAGGCGCTGACCCACTCTCCATATTAGGACGCGGTTTCGGACAGATTTATTGCACGCGTTGAACACTTGAGAGTCCCAAGAAAGCGAAGAGGTAAGGGTAACTCCAAAATCCTTCACCTCACTATGTCTAGAAAGAGTATTGCCATCTAGAGAGTAATTATAAAACAATGGAGAAATCTAACGGTGAAAAGTTATACAACGTTAAAAGATATCGAATTATCATGGCATCACTCATCGACCAACTAAAGGTCCGCCAGAAGGAGCAACGCGTCTTGGACTGAAGACACACGATAATAAAGGTTTGGGTCGTCAGCGAAGAGAAGGTGTTCGCAATGAAGTTTAGACAGAACATCGTTTATGTAAAAATTAAATATAACGGATCCAAGATGAGACTTCTGTGGAACCCCTGACGTTGCGTTGCATTTTCCAAATAGAGTAGATTTATAGCGGAATGATTCTACTTTAAGGCTTCTCTTTTCTAGACATAGATCAAACCAGCTGAGTAGTTGACCAAAGAAATCATAGGCTGTGAGCTTGCTGATAAATATACTATGGAAGCCTTGGTATAGTCTATGTATATAGCATCAACCTGGATTCTTGCTGAAAAAGCGTTAAATATGCCAGAAAAGGGACGAGATTACTAAATGAAGGCATACTAGACACAATCAATGCTGGGATGTAATAATTAGCTGTCTAACTATAAACTGAATTTTGCTCAGTACTATCTTTTTTAAAGCCTTGGCAATAGGTCTATAATTTGTTACAGAGCTAGCAGGTCCTTTCTTGGGAATGGGAGCTATGTGGCTGGCTTTAAATATTTCAGAAAAGATTCTAGGGGATAAGGATTTATTAAATAAAGTGGTGATGGAAGGAGGAGTTACATCTGCACAGTACTGGATGACATGGGGCGGGATCAATTCTGGTCCTGGGTCTTTGTTTGTGTTATTTTCAAAGCTTCAAGGACGCTTTTGCGAATCGATATGTGTCGATAGTTAATTGGAACATAATCAATTAAATGGAAGACATGGTGCCCATCGTCCTTAACAAAAACTTATGTAAACAATTTAGCAAACATATTAGCAATATATATATATATATATATATATATATATTATATATATATATATAATTCGTCAGAATATGTCGTGTTACTATATGACATAGATTGAAGATCATATTCAGATCCATTAACGGTTTTGACGTAGTTCTAAATAATGTTGGATTTGAGGTCAGAGAACATTGCATATTATTTACAAACCTTTCGAAACACGTTCTTTAAATCTCCCTGCACTCGAGAAGAAGTTCAGAGAATTCGGTATACAGTGCGGAATCGAGTGTTTCTTTGTAGCGTCGATGAATGATTTTCTTCCTTATACTAACTTCTTCAATTGTTGTGTGAAATAGGTAGGAAAAATAGATTTGGAATGTCGTTTTGTTGGTGAATTTCTCTTTATACTTTCACTTAGTGTTCTAATAAGGATGCCAGAATGAGTATTTACATCGTGGCCAGATATCAGAGTTTTAAAATCTGTAATTATCCACTCGGCACGGATGTTCCTGAGAACAACCCTGAGGTTTTATTTACGCAGGTTATGACCAATCATAGGCGGTGTGTTGATCTCAACTGGTAGATCTACTACAAAACACGGGGATGGGTGATGTACATCTTTGGGCAGTAAAGGATCGTCACATCTTGCTACAGAGACATGGAACGTAGACGAGAGGACCAAATCCAAGAAGACACCTCGTCGATTGGGAACGTTGTTTATCTAGTAAAGATCTAACATTTTAGGAACACTGAAAATGGTCTTGACTAAACCATTTGTAGCAGATGGTAATCGATTTCAGATAGGTTAAAATCACCGAACAAGAAGAATGGAAGATACAAGACGAAATAATGTCCCCAAGGTAGGTAACAAAGTTTGAACAGATCGTTGCAAGTTGATGAGGGGAGATGTAGATTTCTGCTATAAGCATTTTGGAATCCTCCTTTATCTTCAAGGATATTAAGAGGGTTTCACATTTAAGGTCTGGGCGCAGCTGAAAGAATTGAAGTAAATTGGAGACAGCAATCAGTAATTTATAAGTTACATGGCCAAATATCCTTCGAATGCCTCATTATTTTGTTTCCTTCATTTCAGATTTTTTGTACTAGCTTAAATCTGCGAAGTAGATCTAAAAAAATTGCAGGTTGGTTGGTGTTCTGCTCGTAATATTTTACTTTCCTGATCACATTTTATGCACGGCTTTATGTAAAATGGTTTCGTTTTTATACGAAAAGAGGACATATTAATCCGTAATGTTTAGTTAAAAATATTTTTATGAGTCTACAAATTTGTACCAAAGTCACAATATTTTCCTACAGTGGCGTAGAAGGTCAATCTAGAAAGATGTCTTTTATCAAATAGCTCTGAGATAAACGTCAGAATTCAAGTATTCAGCCACTTGACGTTTGTTTTAGAGCACTGAATTGGTCAGCAAGACTGGCTGTTCCACTTAATTCTTTAAATTCAAAAAATGGTTAATACAAGAATTATGGAAGAGTACACCACCAGAATCTTTACATTTAGAATTCTTTAAAGGGTGATAAAATATATAGAAACTCCTTAATATAATTTGAGCCATAACAGATAACATTTAGAATCTTAATCATTTTTATGTATAGTAACTAACACACGCCTATATTGGGAGGACTGTCCGTTGATATTGCCACGTAAAACAAATCCAAATCCAGGTCAATATGCATATAATTTAAGGGTGTTTATTACCAGACCATAATGCCGCAAACCACACTTTATAAGCTTTGTTCATGACAAAATGTTGGCCGTTAAAATAAAATCAGTGATGAATCTCAAACGGCCACGCGCCGTTTTGTATGGGATAAATGTTTTTGGAATTACTCTATCAAAGAATAAAAAATTTTGAGTGCGCATCAAAAGTGCACCAATGTCCTCCAGAGCAATTTCTAGATCGTTTACCCTATATAAAATGGTGGCCGTCTAAGCGTAAATACATATATTCTTTCAACAGGCACCATTTTGTAACAAACAAAGCTTATGAAGCGGCATTATCTTATGATAATAAATACAAGAATTAAGGTTCTGCCCCATTGGCCCCTAAAGTTGAAAAATCTCCATAATAAATGCATTGGTAAATAAATGAAATAGAAATAAATGAATGAAATAGTCTGAATTTTAGTCACATGTTCAATGTACACTTTGCATGTGTACAGTGGTTTTATTAATAATCTGTTTTAAATATACAGCTGGTGTGCACATTTTAATCATGCTGTATACATATCATTGTTTATTGATATACTGCTATGACATGTATGAAATGTATAAAAGATGAGGAGAACTATGCAAATTAAATAGAAGAGGAGAAGCTTACTAAAGTATTATGAGCGATAAAAGTTCACAAGAAACTCTACTCAAAGTTGGAATTGATTAAACAAATAAAAAAACATATTTTTCCTATTTCCAGATCTTGCAACTCAGATTGTTGTATCAATAGTACTTGTCTCTGGGGTGTTGTAGCAAAGACGATTCTTTTGATCCCTCAATTTCACACAAAGAAAGTTCCCTTATTCCAGAGCGTCATGTGTTGAGGAAGCAGCAACATACTGACCCGTACTTGCGAGCGGTGTGATTGTATCATAATCATTTGATGTTTTTTGTTTTGTTTCAACTAAAGTAGCTCTTGGCAGTTTATTGAAAAAAAAAAAAAAAAAAAACAGATTGCCTTCCTGCGAAAGCAGCCCAAGTAAATCGGTTTCCCAAGCTTTCACACTTGATTGGTTTGTTACCAGATTCATTTTTGTAACTTGTCTTTGTAATGTGACTTTTCATGTTAATCAGTAGCTTATTTAGCTGCGCAACAGTGCTCTGTTTCTCAGTTACTTTAGAGTATACCTTAGCAACAATATTCCAAGCCGTTTTTTTTTTATTCTAAAGCTTTCGAACCTCTACAACTCTCAAAAAAGACATCTTCAAAGAGCAGATTTACAAAGCGTTGTTTGTTGACTGTTCTTTTATAAAAATCTTTGCTTTCACTGGAAAAAAATGTTCAATTTTTTAAAAGTTCTAGCCTTGGTAAAACAGACTGCAACTGAGCATTGATCGACTAAGTTCTTAGAGTGATTTGAGACAAAGAGCGGTACAGACAGGTTGCAACCTGCCTCTGACCGAAGACACGGGCGACACGGATTCTTGTTAGTATGTCAGCCCTTTAGACGTATCTAGCTTAGTAGAGTAATTATTTCCTGGGTAAACCTAGATACTTCTACCTAGACTTAGCTTTTGTTTATTCATGGTGCAATTCGTTGGCCCTATATTCTATTTTTTAATTTATTTTGCTGATGACTAGATCGAACAGTCCTTCCATATGTCTATTTCTAAATCATAAGTAAAATGAACAGATAAAGCTAGCTCAACCTTTTTAAGCGGATTACTTTTGCGTCAGTGGCATTTTAATTTGTCGTATTAACGTTTTAGTAATTTATTAATTCGGTTTAGCGCATAGATAGCACGACCGTACTTACCATGCTAAATCTGTTGTTTAGATTAGAGTAAAGTTGTAATCCGGATTATCTTATAATATTAACTTTATATTTATGAATTAAATTTCAAATTTTGTTTTTTTTTTTTTAAATTGCCACATGTTACTAAATTTAATAATTTTCTGTAATATATTTATCATTACTCTCTCTTTCGTTCGCCGTGAGATATCGTACAACCACAATTCCGTGACAATAGGTTGCAGCTTTAGATGCAACATCTTTTCGTAAACTGACACACATCAAAGTTAGAAAACCATTTAAATCAGAAAAATAACACATTTCTTAAAACAAGAAATACAAAATTCCGGAGAATGGTTTACCAATAAAAACATCAAAATGTACGAAAGGATTTTTAAGGGTTACTTACAACAATGGATATCATGACACCTAAAATAATGTAATTTGTATCGTTTGTTACCTATAAGAAAGTTTCTTACTGTTGGAGTTCGTGAATAATAAAGGACTTTATTTGATCGTTGCTACAGATGGGACTATTTTGCTCGAACAATTGAAGTAAGGCACTAGGTTCTTCAGAAGGCCTGACTTCAAGATCTGTACTATTTAGAGTAATAAAATTAGAAAAGTGTTTTCAGCAATTAGGAGTTTTGGCATTTCAGGTGCCATAAGACAAATCATTGATAAAATAGTAAAAAGAGTCTGGACACAAATACGGAGCTTTGCGGGATTTTTAAAAACAACCAAATTAGACTCTTGTCCCTCTTTGGATAATGGATTCCATAATAATCTAAACGACTGTGTTCAAGTGCTACGACATAAACTGAGCCACATGATGATAGAAAAACTGTAAAATATACACATGCCATTGCTAACTATACATTTGAAAGTGAGGAGCTTTGTCTTATGATTAATACTAAAACCAAGTAGACCTCTTACCGTTTGCACAGGGAACAATTAAAAAACTTTAATAGGCAAACCCTGATATTTAATTATACTTTACAATAAATAATTAGTTTTTAGTCTATAATTTTAATCAACTGTTACATAGATCAAATATCATTTCTACCTCATAGTTAAACAAATTTTAAATCAGATTTATTAATGAATATTCTAAAATTATTGTAAAAAATACTGCAACTAGATAACATTTTCATGAAACGTAACCTAATACTCGTTATCCTTATAAATCTAAAATAGTTTAGTTCCTAATACATATCCTTGTGGTACACTGTACAAGTTTGTCTTGTTTTGTCACTAAATTTACTTTGTAATATTTCAGTCAAATGGCTTTAAAACCAACTGTGAACAACTCCCTTCTGTGACATTGACGGATGAAATTCTTTTGTAATACGAAATGTAACCACTCTAAAGCTCTATGACTTACTGTTAGTAACCCATGCGATACTATGCGCTAAAATACTAAAAGTGCTGTTTCCATTTTTGTTAACGGCGATTTTGAAACCAAATTAGTTATCATCTTTTTTCCCTTTTTTCACATATTAACAATCAACCCAATAAAAATGAACAATAAGTAAATATGGGGGTCAATTATAAAAGCATGGGTTAGCAGCGGTTTAGTGACGCAGCTAATACAAACTGTGCTTAGCAAACACTCAAATGAATCTTAGTAGTAGACCAAATAAACTGGGACTATTTAGTCTGTAAACACCGTCACTGTTGTCAAGTAAGTTCAAGGCGAGGTGATTAGGGTGGTTGTACAGGTTTTTGTATGGATATGGAATTATTGATTTCGTCCTTTACAAATGGGATATTGAAGTCTTGATGGACCATGTTATTCATATATCGAGGTCCGTAAGCCAAAACAAATTTTAAACCAGTTTAGTAAAGGACAATTTTATTTTTAAATGGTAACGTGATTTACTTTATGAAATTTAACAGTTAACTAAATAAACTATTATCCACTATAGCACGAGACATCATTGCAAGCCTGATTTGTGACAAATAAGCTGTTGTTTAATGCACTTAAGACTGAGATATTGTGTTTAAAATTATCATGAGTATAGAAGAGTAGTTAATTGTGATAACACTCGTATTAAAATTATTAGTTAAGAATTTCTGACGTTATTAGTAAATATTAAAACCAGATGGTCAGGCTTTCAATAATGTTTCGTTCTATAGTTTTATTAACACATGTGGTTTTAAGTATATTTTTTGGGCTTGGTATACCATGAAGCCACACGTATTTTATCTTCAAAATATCATAATTTATTCCAGTTAGTTGATACGTTTTTAACTTTCACTCCATAAATAATTTGTTTAGAAATATTTTATTTTCAGGCCATTTCAATTTATATATTATATATTTGTAATTTCAGATTTTTATTTTTGCGTCTGTTACATATTTTAAAATGTATTCCTAAAGATGATAATGATCCGTTTGAAGAAGGGTTGATAAATGTAATGGAGTTTCAAAATGTTCTTTCGTCATGTTTTCAAACATATTTTTACGTTATTTAGCATACACTAATTACACTAATACACTAATTGAATGTATGGTCAATTGATTCTTCTACACTGCTTCTACATTTTTTTACAATTAGGACTACCCAATAGCTTTATCTGATGTAATCGTGGTGCGTTGCAAAAGTGTTCAAATTTCAACTTGCAATTCATAATAATTATAAAGTGTCTGTTTAAAGTACTCATTCATATCCACAACCTCTTAGTTAAATTTGTTTGCACTTTTTTGTACCATTGGCCTTTGTCAGAATTTAAGAAAACTCTGTTATCTTTAAAAAAATTGTTATTTCTCTATGTACAAAATATATCTTTTCTAATGTTCTATATTCTGTCTAAATATTCACCTCATTACTAGCTCGTTTAACAATTTTATTTTCGTTTCCTTTAACACTTATGTGTTCAGGTACTCACTGTAACATTATCAATTTTTACTAGTAACTAATTTATTATTCAATTATTAATTCACTATTGAAACGGGAAGCCTTTTTGTTATTGTTTTCCCCTTCCAGGTTGTACATATTATTTGCAGAGCTACTTGAGAAACAGAGAATATTTAGAGTGGTTATGTCTTCTAACTGGTCCACATATTTTGAAACTTCATTTATTGTATATATTTCTGGAGCAGCAATATTGATGTCAATTGATGTTATTTCAAGCACATTTTTGTGTTGTTCTTTGGATCGTACATACCAACCCCAACTCGTGATCCAATCTTTGATCCATCTATGTTTATATGCAACGTGTTCTTCATTTTCAATTTTTATTGTTTGGATTGTAATTGCCTCATAATACTTTTGTTAAAGCCCTTTTTACTTCACCAACTTAAAGTAGTAAATACTTTAATGTCTGTCCGGTCTTTAACAACAGAGTTTGTTAATTTTAATAATGAGAGTGTTTCGTTATCCCTAATAATTACTCCTTTATATATTTGGATATCATTGAAACTTTGTACAATCAAAAGGTGCCTTTTTTGCCAGTACGAATTGTGGTTTATTAAAATGTTTAATTCAAGCACGTTTTCATAAGCCGGGTGGTTAGAGTCTGTGACAATTTTATAGCACATTTTAAACTAGTTGTCGTCTTCTCAAACTTAAAGGTAACATTGCAGCCTCATTCATTATACATTGGTAATATGTGTGTGGTGTTAAATACATAACCGCAATGCAAAATTCTGTATCATACCGATCATTTGCTCGGTGCTTCTTATTGAAGCCATCATAGATAAAACTGCACTACTCTATCTTTGACCTTACTAGTGTTTTTTTATATCTTGAGCAGAAACTTTGGATGTGCTCCTTTAACCCCATAAGCTAATGATTTTAGAATATTTAAGTCTTTCTTGCATCTATCTACTTGCTCTATATGAGAGTAAAATTTGAAGTTACTATCAAATAGTACACCTTAAATCCCGTGACTATCCACGACTGATCATACTTCATCAAAAAGTTTGAAGTCATAGTTTTCCATTCTCCTTTTTATTGTAAATATTATTATTTTACACTTTTCAGAATTAAATGTTAAGAACTTCGTTTTGACCTGAACACAGCTTAATAATTAATTTAAGCATTATTCTCTTTTGGCTTTCGAATACTAACCATAAAGTAAAAAGAAAACTCATTTAGTGTGTGACTATTGAGATGTTCTCACAAAAGACATAGTTTACATTATTTATTACTAATATACGAGTTTTTCCCCCAATAAATTGATAGAATTATTGTCCAGCATGTACATATTACTTCAGTTCATTTGCACCAAACGGAAGTGCGATGTATATGTTGAGCACCAATTAATTTATTGAAAAAAAAAGAAAAGTCGTATGTTAGTAATAAATATGGTAGAATTAACTAAAGAATATCAACTATTGTAGGCGAACAATATTTTATAAATAAACTTGTCATTCCTGCAAATTACGGTTTACTGACTAAATGTATAACTTAATAAACAAACGAACAATTTTAAACACAATTTATAATATTAGTACATTTGATTTTAAAATGACTTACCAAATAAAGTTGCACCGTGAACAATAATCTTGACCAAAGTAGGGATCTTATAGGAACTCTTACAAGTGGGGCCGAGTTGCTACAAAATCAAGTATAAACAATCTAAGTTCTTGGATTCTGTGCTCTAGGGTATTTACAGCAATCGCGTCAAAACATTCCACACATGTTATCTCATAGTAAACATGCCGACTGTTGATAAGTCTATGGGTCTAATGGGTGCTATTTAGAAGCGATAGATTGTCCCTAGAGTAAATATAACAATCTATTTAAGCCTGTTATCACTGTGTTAGATGTTTTGTTTGATTCGTTAAAGTTCAACCTCACGACTTTGCCAAACTTGTGATTACTAATGAGCATATTAGGCCTACGGTAATAGGGTTAAATTAATTATAAAAGTTACAACAAAATTACCGCAAAACATTGTAGATAAATGTGTATTTGTAGTTGAGAATAACCAGAGATCCATTTTGTGTACGAAGTTTGGAAAAAAAATGGGAAGCACCATCTCTATAAACGTGCTGAGTGACGTCGAATTACAAATCACCAATATTTTATTTTATTACTCAAACATATGGTTGAGTATGGAACAGTCCAGAAACACTGAGGTGACATGTAGTGGTTGAACTACAATTAATTTATTAAAAAAGACACTCCCTGTGTTTACAGCAATTTAAGCTTTTTAAATAAAAAACAATTACTGTACACACAAGACATCACTACCGTTGAGAGACTTAACTTTAAAAGGTGGTGCAAAACCATCCATATGAGGGTTGTTATGGCAGAACATCAAATTTGTGTGTAATAAAATCTGTTCTATGCAAACGATTTGTAGAGATAGCGCTGGCCATGTTAAATCTTTATTTTAACAGGTTGACTGCCAGTCCCTTTTTTGGATATGTCCTTTTGCCCTGAGACCACAATTTTGGTACTAATGTAGTTTTTTATTTGTTATAAAACTGGTTTTTCATTACATTATTAACTGAAAAAAAGTAAATTTAGTGACAATTAAAAAAAAATAACAATTTTTTAAGTGAGTACCATATTAGTACTTCCATGGCCTGCGGGTGAAGAAAATAGTTTGTATCTCCTGTTGTTGTATTAGAAGCAAAAATAACAAAAAATGAGAATATCCCAATAATTATTTACAATAAAAGTGTTGGGCTAAAATAATGCACACTCAAAATTCATTAAAAAAAATCTAATAATCAACAATTTTATTATACAACGTTGAACCATACATCAATATGTGGTAGGTAGATATGTATACAAACTCACGAGACATAATGAATTATTACAATTGTCTGTTGTTAGCCTAGAAATTATCCATTTTTAAGTTGCACTAGTGCATTGTCAACCAATGTACACATAACCAACAAATCCCTGTCAACTGAAAATAAACAAAGCAAAGTGCTGAAAACTGTCACATAACTCTAAAAACACTAAAATTACTTGCTAAAGTCATACAAAAGCTTAAACTTGTGTTTTTTTTTTTAAGAAACACCATTCTAAAAAACAAGAATCTATTTATTGCCTTAAAAAAAACAAAATAAATATATGTCAGATTTTTCAGTGTGGTGAGTACAAAAATGTGGTACTCACGGCCCCAGGGTGTAAACTGCTGAGTGCCATATTATGGTACTCATGGCAGTCAAACGCTGAAAATTGTCATACATTTTCTAAAAGTGACACTATTTTGATGGATCAAACCTAAAGTTTAGACTATGTTTTATTTTATCTGAATTTACACGGATAGAAAATGTTAAACACTGTTCATTATTAATCCCTATTTTCCATAATTTTCCATTAAATAGGGCAAAGCACGCAATGTTTCAAAGACAAGTGGCATAGACTTTAGTAGACCTATTGAATAAAATTATCTTTACATAGATTGTTTTAAAAACAAAGCTAGAACATAGGAGTTATACTGGAGAACAGTAATATCTAACAATACACTCTTGATTTTAAAAGATTTATAGATACATTGAATCTCTTTAGACTAAACTTATATAGTTGAAAATTATTGATGTTTCTATGATTTGTGTAGGAAAAATAACAAAACTATTTAATTGTCTGAAACGTTAGTGAAGCCTATTATTCGACGAGCTTGAAAAATGTCATTTCTGTTTGCCTGTCTTACTGCACGGAGTTTTAAAAAATTAACTGGATTATTGTGAGAGTGCCGATGGCCGAGCGGTATTAAGACGTTGGACTTTTGGGTCTTAGTTAGAGACAGCGCAGGGTCAAATCCTGTGGACCGTTGCACTTTTTTTATTAGTAGCCTACCATTCGAACTTATACTGTATCGACTCTTCTCCTTATTCTGTTGATAAGAATCCTCGCACAGGCCAGTGGCCCATGAGAATGGACAGAATAAGGCTCAAAAAGGGATTGGGCCTCTCTTTTATAAAAAAGCTGACATACGTTGTGTATCAGGTAGCTTCGTTTCTATATAGGCCTGCATAGAGTTTACATGCAGTTAATGGTAATGTTTGTCTTATGGCTGACCATCATGGCAAACGAGAAAAATGCAGAATAAATATAGACGAATTGAGCACAGTAATAACACTTTTAACATGTTAATAGTGGCGATGAACGTGGCTCTAACTATTTATTTATTTATTTATTTCATTTACGGCAATAACACCATTTTACAAAAATATCAATAATTAGCTCAGAAGAGGACTAGTAACTTAGAAGCAGCGTGCAATGCAACAATAATATATACAATAATAAAATTAAATAACCAGTACATAACAATATAAGTAACTAGGACAATAACAATGGGACATAAACTATATAATACATTGTAACAATAACATAAATAATAAAATATAGATAACAGATAGAAAACAGTAACGATAGCAAATATATAACTATTGAAGACATAATAGGACCAAGCGATTGTCAAACTTAAGTAAGTCTAGTTTAGGATGGTGTCGTAACTACACCCATCTATAAGGTTTTCTGGTTCACACCGCATCGAAACGTTGTTTAACCAATTAAATTTCATTCTGTTTCTACTAAGTTTTTTGGACACATAACGGAACTTAACTCGACAAATGCTTAAAGAATTAGGAATAACTAATTTATTTTGTCGAATGAACTGTTACTTTTTCATAATTATTTTGAGTAACTTTTCAGGTGCAAAGTTTTACTAATAGGACAAGACAGTACAGCAAGTAATATAAGAACTTCCGAAACCCAGTCACTAAGCATAGGCGTTTTGTAATAAAAATTCATAGTTATAATATAAGGCAACCATAAAAAGAAATAGCTCCTTCCCTAAATACCATCTGTCCAGGAGGTCATAGTTTCAGACAAAACTATAAAATTTCGTGCTATACTTTATCTGGAGTTCAACACCCTAAACAAAAATAACTTTTCGCAAAAACTTAAATGTTACCGCCAACCAAAGTACTTCGACGCGGGTCATGGTGACAATGAAAAACAAAATCCTACTGAAGACGAAAATTTGGGAAGGAAGCTAGAAAGGATCAGGAATGACATGGAAGATTCCACAACACACCTTATCGCTATAAGATATTGTACGGGCAGTGTGTAGCACGATTGAAAGTGGTCGAGAGGAGAGGAGGGCCTAAGGGCAGTGACCTAGATGGTTCTTGAGGTGCACAAGGACGGCCGTTGCCCACGAACTTTCTCCGCCGCATTCCGGCACAAGGCACGCCGTAAATTCGATTTGACCTACGTCTCAAAGGAGGGCTCGTTGTGTCTATCAGTAAACGACGCTATCTTTAAGCAATAAAGTTAGTTATCACAGATTACTGGCTACAGTGCAGAATTAATGTGATATGTGCAGATTAATGGCGATGCATAGGACGAGTCGGGTCGCAAAGGAAACAACAGGCCTTGACCCAACACCTGTTAGTTCACTGTGAAGAGGCCTTGCATATTCACGACGGTAAAGGAGAGTAGTTACCTTGCAGTTTACTGTCGATAAAGCAGAACTGATGCCAGTAGTTGTAGCATTTGGAAATTGCTGTTCATGGAGTAATTCAGTGATATCGGTAGTGTAGGCCGGTAATATAGAGAACTTTACTTGTTTTTTTAATATTTCCTCCTGTAAACTTATACGAATGCCCGGTGCCTTAGCCAAACTTATGATAAGTTCATCCCAGTTAACTGGCACACATTCTAGCATAAAGGTTAAATCATAGTGAAGTTTTCCAATCTCCTTTCTTGAGTGGCTGAGGTTAAATAATGTAATCAATCGGGTTACACACCGTGTCCATGCTATATACCTACAAAAATAGCTTTTTAGAATTTTGTAGGATTTGCACCCATTTAATTTTTCTATCATTTTAAAGAGATTGAAGGAAGGTAGTAAGTTGTCTCCTGTGTGATTGATCTCATTGTATAGGTTCTCACATGCTGATGCCCAATTAATTATTCTCTTTCCTGAAAACTCATGGTGCATATATATATATATTTTTCGGAAGACAGAATCAGCTTGGGGAAAAGGTCCTAATTTCTGTTATTTGTTGTTGGAAATAATAATCTGATGAATTCACGAAGGTCGTATAGGACACGGTCCTCCTAGTATAAAAAAAATAGTCTGGTTAAATTTCATCTTATCTATAAGGGTACATGAAACTTCCCATTTTCATCAGGATAGTTTTTTTTATGTAAGTAAATCATGAATTTTCCTTCCCACTAGTACTGGTTTCACAACTATTCAGGAAATCAGCCATGACGGCAACGGACTGAGTAGAATATACCTATACTGTACATCTTTTGCGTCATAGACCAAGAAACTATTGTCCAATTTTTAAGATCTATGCCATTATTTTCATTGAACTCTTATACATTGGAAGTTTCGTGTTTAGGGGACAAAATTTTGGAGTAGAAGGCTTGTAAACAAGTTTTATAATATTTACGGGCATATTGGCTGCCAGAACTTAGATATTACCAATACAGCTTTGTGGAACGACTATCATGTCGTCCAATGACGTGCTCACGATCACCACACCATAAAGCTTTGTGATCTGCAGCAACATCCACAAGGCTTATCATGTATTGCTTCTTGCGCTGATGTCGATGAACTCTAAGTGTCTTTCTGTATTGTGATATAAATACATCAACTTTATAAACGATGAGAACTTTTCAGATACAACCAACATTTACCTTTCTCATTATTTGATCATTCAACAATTGCATTTTATTGTGAAATCTATTGTATTGTTTCCCATGACTAGTTCATCACCAAAGCTTTGTGGTCAAAAAGTGAAAGAAGAAGTAATCTTTATGAAATGCCAAAGAAGAAGTTAAAAAAATCTTAATGTTGAGGTTTTAGTTAACACGTCATGATTTATATAATTTGGTTCATTAAAGCTAACAACTAACGAGTGTTTAATTTTCTAATGAGTTCAGTACACACTCCACGTAAACTTTGCATTGAGACGTCAGACCAGAAAACTGTATACAGATGTAGGCAACTGCCGCTTGGCGGTCTATGGCTCACAGTGGCTCGCGGAATTGTGTATATTGTATACATAGCTCATACAGTTAATGTTTGGAATAAGAAATAAAGTTTCAAACCTATTATCTCAAAATTATACGCTGATGAAACTAACCTAACTAATCTAACCTCACACCAAACAATAAAACTTCCTCGTATCTAGAATATTTCATGTCATGAGTTAACTTGATGTATTCAAAAACTTTTGATTTAAAAACAAATAGATTGGTATGATCATCGCTCATGTTAGAAAGATCATTTTAATATTTATTACAATACAAAAAACTGTGTTTGTTGTAGTTTATAGTGCGTTGTGGAGCATAAACAGTGGCTTTTGTCACGCGTTGCAATCACACCACTACCTACAGAAACCCACATGAGTCGTAAAGACTAGAATCTTTACATATATGACCCTGTGTTTAACCATAAGAGATTACCTAAATAATCATTTAGAAATAATTCGTCTCGTATACTAAACTCTATTTGTTAAAAAATATATATTTAAGGCTAGCTAAATTGTATTTGAAACGGGATATGGTAGAACAACCAAAACTGTATTCTACACATGCCAGTGGATATATGGTTCATGTTCATTCAAAACAAACTTCCTCGTACCGTAGGTAGTAGCAATTCTTAAACAACAGTTGGCGCTGGAGGTTGCTCCAATTCAGCAGCCCACATGGGTAATAACGTACCATGTAACGCTTGGGCTGACATTTTCTATCCAATATAGGGAAGGTTGCCTAAATCGTACCGCCTCCTAAATCGTACCACCGTGATTTTAACAAGAAATAGAACTACTACATCACTCTTGCGGCGCTAGCAAGAAGTAGCCATTACTAGAAAATGTGAGACAAAGTTCAGTCTCTGTGTGCAGTTGATCTCTAACGTTTTTGTGAACGATTCCTTGTTTTGGAGCAAGTTGATGGTGTGTTTTGGATGAAACCTTTTTCATAAGAGATTAAGAGACTGTCAAGGTACCGTACTAAATAAAAGCACAGCAGTAGTCGTAAGAAATAGCACTAATATAGAGTTATTTTTGTTTATACCAGTTTACGTTGCCATGTGTGTTTGAGGTTAGTAATAAGGTTTATTGTTTGCCGCGAGACCAAGTTGCCTAAATCGTACCTCTAATGGTATCCCAAATCGTACCGGTACGATTTGGGAGCCCATTACAATCCCATGTTTCATATTTGCGATTTGTTGTATGTAAAATAACTATGGATTGCTTTAAATTAATTTGTTTTCTTAGTAAGTAAAACAAGTTAACACAATATTAAGCGTAACACAATTATGTATTGTGTTTCAGAATGGCAAAAAGAAAGTATGGAGCGTGGGATGAAGAGGATATGGAAAGAGCCATAGCATGCTTACAGAAACGGAGATATGGGATTTAATCAATGTTGCGGACAGTATGGAATCCTTTTCCTGAAACCAACACTTAAGCGCCATTTAGGCAACAAAAATGTTAACGCTATCGAGGGTATAAAAAAAGCGATGGGGCGTCAAACTACACTACTTCCCGATGTAGAAAAGCAACAGCTTGTTGACCATTATAAAAAAACTAGAGGCGTTGTTTTTTTGGACTGACGATAACAGACGTTCGTAGGCTTGCATTTCAAATCGCTCGAGAGAAGAGGTATCCCCACGTATTTAATGCGGAAAAACAAATCGCTGGTAAGAAGTGGTATTACAAAACTTCATGAAAACGTTCCATAGGACATCTCTCTTCGTGAACCTCAGACTAACATATTGGCTAGAGCAAAAGGATTTTCTAAGTAAAAAACGTCTATGAATTCTTTGAAATTTTGGAAAACAACTGCTGATGAAAATAATATTGATGCTACTACTCTTTTCAACGTTGACGAGACAGGCGTAAGTTCTGTTTCAAAATAAATGTCTCAGAAGGTGGTAGATGAAAAGGGGAACTAAAGCGTGCTGTGGGTACAATATCTAGTGCAGGACAAAGGAGTCAATTACAACTGTTGTGTGCTGTTCAAGTGGCAGCAGGGATGTATGTTCCACCCCTTATTATTTTCAAAAAGACATGAGAAAATGTGTGACGATTTGAAGGTAGGAGCTCCACCTGGAAGTGTGGTTTATATATCAGAGAATTGGGATGGATAAACTCTGAGTTGTTTGTTAAAGTGGCTTCGTTACTTCATTGCCACTGTACAAGCCAAGCAAAGAGAGAAATCAGTTTCTTCTCCTTCTTGATGGCCACACGACACATTCTAAGAAACTTAGAGGCACTGGAAGTCGCTCGAGATGCTGGTGTCCATTATGATTTAGTTACTTACCAGGACACACAACACATTGGCTACAGCATTAGGACAGATCCTTCTTCAACAAACCCATTTAAGGGCTACTTCACTCAAGCCGTAGATAAATGGTTGCGAACAAACCCTGGCTTAAGAGTCACTCAATACTAGATCTCACAGTTAGTGAAAGAAGCATATTGTAAGGCTGCGACAATTGAGAATTCTTGCAATGGATTCAAATGTAGTGGTGTGTGGCCATTGACCCGTCCATCTTCACAGAGACAGACTTTTTGCCCAGCAGAAATGCCTCAACTCAAACTTTGGATCAAAATAAAGATAAAGATGAATATTCAGCATCAAGGGCAAACTTCATTGGATGAGAATAAGCTCCTTAATGTTGAAGTAACACCGCCGACCGGCTTCAACTGGAAAACAATGTTTATATTTGAAACAATTTCTCCGCTCCTAAACCAACAAAAATGAGAAGTGGGTCGACTGCAAAAATTACAAAAAGCTGCTTATATTGACGCAGTAGCCCCTACAAAAATCAAATTCAACGCTAGCTCAGGAGCTTAAACTGGCAAAGGAAAAGGTCCAACGGAGCTATAGATGAAGATTGGGCCCTTTGTCTAAAAAGATGAAAAGCAACTAAATCCAGTCAAGAGGTTTCAGGCATGTCTTGTAACGCATCAAAAACATTGACCACTAAGATACCGATAAGAAAATGCCAACCAGTTCAGGAAACTATTGGTTAAATATGAAGCAAAATCCAGTAGTCCTAGATCCAAGCTCGATCATCTTGCCCTGGAGTGATGTGATGGTTGAAATTAATCCTGATGAGTGGTTCTGCTACAGTTTGCCGAGGAAAATGCTATCGAGGATACTGGTGCCAGTGGCTTGCTTTGTGGTAAATGGGTCCACGAAAGTTGTGCTGGGTCAAAGGCAAGAATAAAGAAATATGTATGCTCTAACTGTAGTTCTTGAAAAAAAAAACACTCATATAAAACAGTAATTAAGCTTAAAAATAAGTTAAAAATCTAAATGTTATTCTAAACTTGTAATAGAATACTGTAGTATTATAATGTTTACTAGTAAATACACTCTTATTCGACTCTATTCTTGACTTTATCTTTTATTTCCAGCTGTAACCAGGTGGTACGATTTAGGAAATAGGTGGTACGCATTTAGGCAACTGGTTTCCTAAATCGTACCGATTGCATAGCTTTACAAAAGTGTTATATCTTAGCAAATATCACCATATTAGTTATTAAAAATAAGATTACTTGTTTTAATGAACCCATTACTTTGAAAGGGTATTGGAACTTTTGAAGTGTTCTTTTGTATAAGGTATAAAAAAAATAAAATGTAAAAAGTGGTACGATTCAGGCAACCTTCCTCTGGGTTGGAAAGTTTCAAATTAAAAACAAAATTTAAAATATAAAATTAAAGCAAAGTCCAAAGTCTTTATCTCTAAATTCAACACCCTCTCCAAATCAGATTGGATTAACAAATAAATCAAATATATGGATCGCGAAGAGCACTGCAAGAAACTTCACGAGCATAGCCCTTTATCTTCCTCTTAAAATGAGAAAAATATTGCAAACTAAAGCTGCATCCACTTTCATTGTAACATCACTCACTCCCATCTACGAAGAACAGTCACCTTCAAAGAATTAATGTCGATACAGTTTCACCCAAAGTTAACTTTTGTAGATTAATTTGGGTAAAAATACAGTATTGCTGATTTATGCCGTTACAGGATCAGTTATCTAGGAGACGACGACGATAAATTATATTTAGGTAACTCTTCAGATAACTGTCGGTAAAGTGTGTTTACTTTGCAGATTACTGGCTACAGAAGAAAGCTTATCTTGCAGAGCCACTTTTGTAAATTGTACAGTACAGTTTTGTAAAGAACTACTGTAGTAAATTACAATTACCTTTATAATTTTTGTCTGCAAAGTACAATTAGCTGATTTGCAGTTACTGTCGGGTTACTGACGGACCATTTTCTCGCATATTACTACTGTAGGCTAATATTTGGTTTACCTTGCAAATTGCTTCCGGTTCAGTAGAGTTTGACATGGATCACAGATTACTGCTAGGGCAGTTGTGGACCCCCAAGTAAATGTCCTTGGCAGCAGATGGCCATTGCAATCTGTAGATACGACAAATCCAGAGGCTGCTAAGTTACAATATTACTTGTGAATTCCTTGCAAAATAAATGGAAACGACGGGGTTTATAATCTTTTGTTAAAGATATACATATTTTTCATTGCAATTAGTAAATTTAATGTTATAAAAGTTAGTATAATATTCTATATATCAGTTTGGCCATATTTACATAACGGTACAATTACAGTTAAATATTGAAGGTGTGTACCTCATAGAATGATTTTGCTTGAGCATTACTTTTCCAGTTTTGTAAAAAGATTCTCATTTTCAATTTGAATTATAATATAGCCATGATTCTTACAACCTGTATATTTATTGTAAATATTTTACTACATTAATTATGTTTCGACAAATATTTTTCACTCGCATTACAATTATGTCTTTACCAAGGAGACATTTACTACTTTTGCCTTTCAATATAAGATGACTTGAAGGATGTCGCCAAGAACATCGCTTTGAAGATGGCCTCGCCTGCATACACTTGTATCTTGTCCTTGTACCTAACACATGGATGTCTTTAGAGGCAAGGTTGAAAGATAGGAGAATAGGCAAAGGTCCTTGGCACGAAGATGCCGACAACTGACAGTGCAGAGAGGAATGGCTGTGACGTGCACGAGAGAGTCGAGACAGTGGTGATAGATTTGATCGGCCTCATTTGGTGACTCTGATGTGAACTGTCAGAGCTTTGGAACAGTTTTCTTTCAGCAAGCAAAACTGTACGTGTACAGAAGAGAACGCCCCTGAGGTGTTTTAGTACCGGCAATGGATATGTTTACAACCCACCCTTCATCAAAAACCAAGGTTGATGGATTTACAATTAAAATTGAAATAACATGGCTAACCTTTAACGAAAAGCCACGAGTCTTTTTCTACAAATATCAAGGCCCAATTTCGAGAGAACAACTAAATGTAGAACTGTTTTGTGCGCCGTAAGGCAAGCGTAGTAGCATTTTTGTTGAATTTAACAACGTTTTTTTAATTTTTTTATCACTATATGGTAGATTGTTTTATCATTAACTAGCTGTTCCCCACGGCTTCGCACACTTTTCGTAAGCTTTGCCCGTGTATGAGCACAGTCATGTGGTTCAAGTGAATTATATTTTCAACACGCGATGTAGAGTTTACCTTGTTGCCACGATCAAGAAAGTCTGTCAAAAGTATATGTTTATAGCCATTGTACATGTACTTTATTATATAAGAGGTGTAATACTCAAAGCTTTAAGTTCAACCAGAAATGTTTATTTTAAATGCCTATATATATATATATATACTATATATATTTATATATATATATTATATATAAATATAAATGTCAAATACATAACTCAATCCGTTCTCGAGATAGGCTGCGGAAACAGACAGACAGACAGACATACACAACATGAATATATTCAGCCACGTGAGTGATGGCAAAATATAACAAATTAAAAATCTATTGCTCAGTGTTTCCCTTTCAAGATATCCTACGGATATATGTTTG
Organism: Homalodisca vitripennis; assembly: GCF_021130785.1. Lineage (NCBI taxonomy): Eukaryota > Metazoa > Arthropoda > Insecta > Hemiptera > Cicadellidae > Homalodisca > Homalodisca vitripennis. The sequence goes on from NC_060212.1 coordinate 73,823,840, forward strand.
CATAACGTTCTTCATACATCCTGAGGAAAGTTAGATTTCACTGAAATTCAATCGCCAAATATTATGGAGAGACATGTTCATAAAACTAATAAAATGAAGCTTTATGCAGAATTTCAAGTCATTGTATGCTAATTCATTCTCGAGATATCGTGGGGATAGACAATCAGACAGAATAAAAGTGAAATTTTGTTGTCCTTCCTCCCCTCCGCTAAGTGTTTCAAGAAGTGAAACTTCGTTAACGCTCAGCCAAAAAACCACATTTTTTCTAGTAGGCGTCATAAAGGGTAAACCGCGGCAATTCTTGAAAAGAAAAACGGTTGTAGGTTGCCATGGAAGGGTATATAGGATATTTCTTACATTCCTATAAAACTGTTGGGTGTTACCTATTCAAATTTCTTGTATACTGATTCCTAGAACAATTATTTCGGTAATATCAGAGAGATCAGAATTTGTAGGAAATAGAAGTAATCAAGCCTTACGGCAGCTGCAGGTAAAATCAAAACCCTGAACTGTTTCCACTAACTTCTTTCTATTAAACGTTTCTTTTGATAGTTGCAATCCTGTGAATTCCTCAGTTATTTATAATGTTAAAAATAAATGTTATGTGCTAGCTTTGTAGTAAGGGTCCTCTAATGTATTGGCCTTATTAAAATTCAATCTAGGACAGGAGAAAGGTTTTATACGGAGAATTGATTCCACAGTCACAAGAATAGGCATATATCGCAGAAGCCCTAGAAGCCGACAAAGAAATCTGTTGTACCTGTTAATGATTTTAGTAACCATAAGGAATTGCAGGAACAAAAACATACGTTGGGTTGAATATCCAGTCTGTAAATCTGGGTTTAAAAATGTATCACTATATTTCGAATTAAAGTCTTTGTTAAGTCTAACCCATTTAGTAGCTAGGGCTACGCCAATTCACCATGAGTGGTACTTATACCTACTGGCTGTGAAATCTGTTGAAAGTCGTTGACATATGACACAGATTGTAAAAAAAGAAGAACAGAGTCTCTTAACTGGGTATTTTCGAACATTTTTAATCGTCTGCTAAAAAACCACTGTTTAACAGGTTTATTGCGAGCCGACGTATTGTGACGTATTATATGACGTACAGTGTATAATAATATCTGTTATCAGTGTTAGTTTTAGGTGTATGATTTATATAGATAGTGTAGATGGACTTGACCCACATTATGTTTGTTCCTTCCTGGCTTGAGCGTGTCATGACGCCTCGGTATGATTTGTTCCTTTTAACCTAAATTGTAGTTATGCGTCTGATTCATCAGTGGAATAGGGTCTGATTGTCGATATCAACGTGGCATTACTGCTTTTTTTGTGTTCAAAACTGATGGCAGACAAAAACAATGCCTCTCCATTTGAGGGTGTTTGTGGCTTGTAAAAATATACAAATATTATTTCATACACTTTAACTGTCAGCATAAATGTGTCGTTCATTTATAACCTTTTGTGAATTATAGACATATCGGCCATGTCCTATCTCTAGTATGAAGCAACGTCATAAACTCTATGACCTAATTCTCATACAAGTTTGTAGCCAGGATTACTGCCTTTTACACAATAATTTGATAGTCCAATACGAACCCGCATGAAATGTAGCCATGTCACGACAACTGATTACAGTACGTAAATTGAGGAAAACACGATGTGCTAAATAGGTTTACAAATACGCATGCATATACAGAGAAAGTCTAGTTCCGACATACCTGTTTCACAGCACGCTATCAATGGCAAAATTTTTGCACCTTGTGGATATAAGGAAAAATGATTTTTTAAGTCTTTGAAAGAAAGGAAATAATCTATTCGTCTAATTATTTTATTTTTACGACTGCCATGATTAATGAGGAACAGCCTTTGATGATTCTTTGTCTGTTTGAATGAAGAAACGATTCTTGACGGTGCATTTCTTCTGTGAACCACAATTTAGAAAATATACTTTAACATTCACATTGATTCTTTTTCGTTTAGTACACACCTCAATAATCTGTACCATTTTAGATATACAATCTGTCACAGGCTAACTGACAGATTGTGGTGTACAGCAATCGTCTCTGTATGTTCTCGGCCACTGAGAGCTTTCGGCCTCATTCCCCCTGCCTGTGGTGGATTCGTCGGCCTATGGCAACTAAACCAGTTGGCAAAAAAAGTTAACCAACAGAACAGCCAAGAAAAAGAATGAGATAAAACCAACATTTCAGGCTGTTTCACAAAAAGTAACTCTATAATATATTACTCAAATTCGCTTTTTTAAGCAAAGTTGATAAAATACTGTTATAACTCAGTAGATAAATTTAGTTTATATGTTTCATTCCACGCGCGCAAAAACAAATAATTCTAAAATGCCACGAGCATGAAATAATAGTATATTGGAAGGAATGTGGTAACTAAAAATAATATAGTTTATAAAAACAACAACATATATAAATGAACCTACAATTTATTTTTAAACAGGACCTTATAGAACATTCAGGTAGAATTCCGTTGTAGCTCATAACACTGGTACATTGAAACATGAAAGCATTATTGAAGGACTTTAAAAATTTTAAAACTAAAACTATCACCGAAACACTCTACGCTTCTGGCAGTCGACCTCTGGATGGGGCCCGGCCTCCGAAGCACCTGCCCTCTGACAGCCTCTGGCCTTTCGACATTCTCAGTCTCTGGTTGGTCCCGCCTCTACCTATTCCGGCCACTGGATGCTCCCGGTTTCTGGGGGCTTCTGCTCTTTGAAGAGCCTTCGACCTCATTAAGTTCCCAACTTGAGACTGGTTCCGGCCACCGGAAGCACCTGCCCTCTGACAGCCTATGGCCTCTGGGCATTCTCAATCCCTGGTTGGTCCTGCCTCTGCCAGATTCCGGCCACTGGATGCTCCCGACCTCTGTGGGCTTCTTAGTCCTAACTTCACTTGATGAATTAACACAATCCTTACCTTTTTAGCCTCCGACCTCAGGCAGATTATTGCTTGGGGTAGTTTTCCAGTCCTCTAAATAGCTCCCGGGGTCATGGATTTTCCCGGCAGGTCCTCAGTTTATGGCAGCCCACTATGTTTGGTGACTCCGGGAAACTGGTAGTTGATGACTGCTTCTAGAATCTTCCGACCCAGTTTCTGCGTGTAACAGGCCTCGCTTATAGCACCTCAATGTTTCGCAGAAATTATTTTTGTCCCAAAGAAATTTCTCTTGTTTCAAAATTGAAAGGAAACTCTTAATATGTGCTCACATTTATGCCATAAAATAGTTTATACAGGTTTTGGTTGAAATATATTTAACAACAAGGTGTATAGCGTAATTGTTTATAAAATAGTTTTGATCCTAGATCTCCAACCGGATGTATTTAATAAAGGGTGTTGAAAAACTATCCTTGGTTACTATTACAAAGAAAATTTTATACAATTTTCGCTTAAATCCATTCAACTCAAGATGTCTTAGATATTGTGTATAACCGTTTTTGACCCTTGGGCTCCGCCACCTTATCTCAAAAAACTGATTACGAGTAATCATTTGTTCTATGGGACGTTCATGCCTGTTTAGGTGAAAATGCGTTTAACCATAAGGCATTTAGATTATTAATTTTGTATATAAAGGCTTTGATCCTAGCGCTCTACCCCCAAAATACGGGGAAACCACATAATAAATTTTTGGACATTTATCATATGGGATTTTCATGCCAATTTTATTTCAAATATATCCAACAAAAAGTAGATGTACAGAAAACTGTTTTCGCACTGGGGGTTCACTCCCCTTGATTAGAGTGGCGCCAACAACAAAACTTACCAAACCGTTCACATTAGAACATTACTTTGTGAATATGTTTGAACCAAAACACAAAGTGTCAGTAGCAGTTGTGAAGGTAAAGGATTTGGCCCTGGGAATCCGCGCTTTTCGGTTCCATTAGCTTGAACTTGAATTGCATTGACCTTGCAAATTGACTCTTGTAGAACGTTTCGTACCAAAGTTCGTAAAGACACATATACAGAATTGTTTAAATTTACATCTTGCAATATATAAATGAGAAACCTACCGAAATGACAACCAAATTTCATTAATGCAAGGACTGGCATTTCTTTCTCTATGCATTTGTGGAAAAAATTATTAAAGCGTTGTTATGACAAAATATGTAATAACATCAATTTATACTTTACTGTATTCAAGTCCAAGATACAACCTTTTATTAATATCTCCATAAAGTTTATCATAGTAACTTACTTATCTGAACGATACCTAATATTGTTTTGTACTTTAAAAGCACCAGAAATATTGTTTACTGGTATCATGCAGTGACATGGTGATGCAATACTTTATTATGAATCCAGTTCACTGTTTACCTAATTACCTATGCAACTAGGTGTTCCAGGAAATTGTGATTGAAAGACAGTTTCAAAATATTTTCCCCAATAATGACGACGTAGCGTACGCCTTTCTTGGAACGGGTGAACCACTGGAAGCTGGCAGGAGGTGGGCGTGAGCTGCCAATTACGATGTCGAGACGCGACACAGTTCTACTTCTTGTGCTAGAAACCGCTTCGGATTAGACGCTTTTTATGACACCTGCACCGTGGATCTTACATTATAAATAAGAGTAAAACCAAAACTAATTACTGTGAATTCTTGCCACCGCGTCTGTTGCTACAGGACTGGCAGTTTTTTTGTGTGAAACCGCAGATAAAGTGAGTTTCTTTCTTTACGCGGACATTCTTTTAATTGCAAATTTAGCAATGGAATGTCACAATCATATAGTTGCAAAGTTGTAGAATATGTATCGGGCAATCCAAAAAGTCCTCCTCTCCCTTCCCCCCAATCAGTCTTAACTTTTGAAAACGGTTGAGAATATAAAAGACTCCTTTGGAGAGTTACTAACAGCTGAGGACGTTTTAGATGGGCTTCAAAATTACCGTCTTTGATCGACGGCGTGTGGGGGGGGGAGGTGTGAGGGCAGCACTTTAAGTGTAGAAAATGGCTCTCATTAAAGGTTTTAATGAGACAAAAAAAACTAAAAAAAAAAAAAATGTCATGCTGATCTAATGTATAGGGTTTGAAGAAGGAAATTTTTATTGTTCTTTAAATAAAAGCGTTTCTACCGGCTCTCAAAAATCCTCGCTTTTGAGGAGATCATAGTATTTAATAGTGTACATGTCTCTTGGTGTATTCTCGTTTAGAATAATACTCCCCTCCCATAACATTATTTATAATTAATTGTGGTGACTAAATATACTTAAAACATAGATTTTAACAAATTCGTTTTAAGGTCTGAGGTAGAGCAGAATAAAATACAAAAAGGGGGTGCAAAATGTAGATATCATCCCCATATAATTAAAATCTACTATTTAAGAGGTACTTCTTATGAAATGCCTTGTATACGATATGTCTAGTGGAACTTGTGTATATAACGGTACCAGGCAAATGAATTATCTCTTCGAATATCTTGAATACGATGTACATACATAGTACACATAATACACATGTATTATGGTGGAATGCTACTTATACGATTTATATCTTGTGCAATGTCATGTATACAATGCATCATGTGGTGTGCGCTATTTGTAAACCGTAAAATTTGTCCTCACGAATTACCACTCATTCAAAGCATTCTCATGGAATTCCATCGTAGTACGAAGTTAACATAAAACGTGATTATCGTGATTCCTGACTTATGGCACAACACTCTGGTATGATTTATTTATTTTAACCTAGATTATAGTTATGTGTTAGAATAGTTATTTACCTGAGGAATATATCAGTTTGCAGATTTCGAAACGTAGTGTTACCGATTTTTGTACTGAGCGATGGCTAAACTCCGATAAAAATACTTCTCCTTTCCCCGTATGATGTGGGGACACATAGACACACAACATGCGAGTATACGATGTGGAATGCTACATATTCTCAGAAATTCTTCCACGAGGTTCCGTTTGCGAGACAACATTTCTCGGAGAGTTGTTGTATTCCATTAATTACTAAAGTTTAGGTTATAAAGAAAATAAAAGTTGTTTTAGAACCTGAAAAGCCCCATTTTAGAACTATAAATGGTTAGATGGGTCTAATTTTATGACATTGCATAAGGAATGGCAGAAAGTTTATGTCATGGAATTTGTTTACCGATCCGGTGGTACCATTTTGAGATTTAAACAGATTTTGGTCTAGATATGTCATAAGCACAGAGTTTTATAATTAAATTATGCATAGAAAACGTTACTGGTGAATAAACATAATTAAAAGCAACTTATGTATGTCCTGCAGTAAATTCTTGCTGAATAAATTTGTTTTAAGACCTGAGGTAGAGCAGAGTATTACACACGATACGCAATATGTACCTGTCAAACATCCCGTTTACTGAAATCCCGTTTCTAGAAGACGTTTCAGGAGAATCAATGTTTGGTTACGGCAAGGCCAGTTTGCTAGTCAATTGCGTTCAGGTTTCAACACCGCAGAATACTGCAGGTTCTACCGAGTACTACTCCTCCTTTTTTAAATTTGACATTGTTTATATAAAAATAAAGTATAATCTATTCAAGTACAGACTTATGCACAACCTCTTTAGCCAGATCACAGTAATAAATAGTACAGTTGGCATTAGCCAATCAGTTGTTAGGTCGAGTGCAAATGGCGGGGTTCGGATTTTGGTAAAGCTGAAATCTATTTTTTTATTACTGAATTTCATCGTAATTTATCCTTCATATAGTCACGCTAGATATAGTTAAAGTGGTCATGAAGACAACAAATAGTTAAGAAGGATTTCTACATTTTTTATTCGTGATTTCGGTCTGTCAATCCAACAGTAGCTATACAATATTATTTATAAGATAACCCAATTTAAGTGGGCCTATATTTAAATTATAATAAGTCGAGTTTTTTTACATAATCTATTATCTAAAACAAATAAATACAGTATTACTAGCAAATTGGCTACTTCTACAGAGTGTTCAGTAAAAGTGTTTGAAATAGTTTGGAATTTTGTTTTACACATAAAAATAAGCAAAAAGGTTCATATGGAGGTATGCACGAAAACCTTTAGTTTTCCATCTATCTGTCTGTATGTGTTTGTTATCAGAAACATTATATATTTTGAAATAGTTAGTCGGTTTTGAGTTATTTTGATGGAATAATTTAAACGTCTACCATTTTGAAAACGGGTTCAAGGATTTTGTAAATAATTTATTTTATAAAATGCCTACCCAAAGTTAATATAATTCTCAAGTTTTCATCATAACTTTACCTCAACTGGTTCTAAAGATATACCTTTTTTAAATAACGCATATAGACAGATAGACGGAAAACTAATGGTTATAGGACATACCTTCATATAAACTTTTAGTTTAATTTATATGTGTAGAACAAAAAACCCAAAGCTATTATGTACACATTTTTAAATAACGTACAAATATAATCCGTAAATGAGGATCATCTTGTAGCTCATATTTTTATGAATAAATTCAAAACATTGGTTTTTATTGTACTCGACATGACATATAAAATGTTTTGTAGTGTCATAATACATATATGTATTCTATATAAGCATTTGCCGTTAGATAGTCGGCAACCACAGCGTTTCAAGACACAACAGATTTCAGCATTGGCTGTAATATTTTCTTACAGTATGATACAGTTTTAATACATTAACCTACATAAATACTGTTAACAGCTTTGCTATGTTAGTAATAAATTATGATAAAAAGTCACAAAGTAATACTGTAGTTATGCGCGTTTTATGACAAATTAGTGCCAGGACAGTAGCCAGGAGCCTGTAGAACCAGAGTCGTCTCGAGCAGACCATCTTGGCTCGTCTCAAGGGCGTGTTTTGCTGCAGTATAATAACCTTCTGACCCCACGACAAGTTTTACGAGATTCCTCTCCTTTATTTAGTCTGAAGCAACTGGTTGAAGTGGTCAAGAGCAACCACTTTCTACTGCGGCACGGTACGTTGTTGTAGATGAGCGTACCTTCACCGCCACGTCATCCTACAGGAGGCAGTCCTGGCAGTCGCATAGCCAGATATTTCAAAAGGAGGTTATGGTCTGTTCAATTAGTACAAGAAGGTGGGGAAACTTCTTAAGGGACTAAGCTCTTAATCCCGTAACACAATCTTGAGAAAGGCCAAAGAGTACTAGAGGAATATGAATAAAAACCAAGCAATTGCTTATAACTATTAAAGAAAAGCAAATTGTCACTAGCAAATGCTTTTAGTAAAAACAAAGACATAGTAGTTATATAATACAGATTTCAAGTAATGACTAACTAAATACACTCAAATTGCTAGAGACCTCCCTACTGTTATAATTGATAATTCGTGTTGTGCAATTTTTTCCTGTTAGTGGCTGTTTTTGTAATAACTGACGAATAACCACAGAATACTTATTTCAGCTATGTCTCATATAAGTTCTCTTCACACTAGATGATGATTCGTGTTGTGCAAATTTTTTTCCTGTTAGTGGCTGTTTTTGTAATAACTGACGAATAACCACAGAATACTTATTTCAGCTATGTCTCATATAAGTTCTCTTCACACTAGAGGTGATGATCGTGTTGTGCAAATTGTTTCCTGTTAGTGGCTGTTTTTGTAATAACTGACGAATAACCACAAGAATACTTATTTCAGCTATGTCTCATATAAGTTCTCTTCACACTAGAGGTGATGATCGTGTTGTGCAATTTTTTTCCTGTTAGTGGCTGTTTTTGTAATAACTGACGAATAACCACAGAATACTTATTTCAGCTATGTCTCATATAAGTTCTCTTCACACTAGAGGTGATGATCGTGTTGTGCAAATTTTTTTCCTGTTAGTGGCTGTTTTTGTAATAACTGACGAATAACCACAGAATACTTATTTCAGCTATGTCTCATATAAGTTCTCTTCACACTAGAGGTGATGATCGTGTTGTGCAAATTTTTTTCCTGTTAGTGGCTGTTTTTGTAATAACTGACGAATAACCACAGAATACTTATTTCAGCTATGTCTCCTATAAGTTCTCTTCACACTAGAGGTGATGATCGTGTTGTGCAATTTTTTTCCTGTTTAGTGGCTGTTTTTGTAATAAACTGACTAACCACAGACAGCTAGTCTCATATAAGTTCTCTTCACACTAGAGGTGATGATCTATTTTGTTCTGTTAGTGGCTGGTAATAAACTGACGAATAACCACAGAATACTTATTTCAGCTATGTCTCATATAAGTTCTCTTCACACTAGAGGTGATGATCGTGTTGTGCAAATTTTTTCCTGTTAGTGGCTGTTTTTGTAATAACTGACGAATAAACCACAGAATACTTATTTCAGCTATGTCTCATATAAGTTCTCTTCACACTAGAGGGTTGATGATCGTGGCTGTTTTTTGTAATAACTGACGAATAACCACAGAATACTTATTTCAGCTATGTCCTCATATAAGTTCTCTTCACACTAGAGGTGATGATCGTGTTGTGCCAAATTTTTTCCTGTTAGTGGCTGTTTTTGTAATAACTGACGAATAACCACAGAATACTTATTTCAGCTATGTCTCATATAAGTTCTCTTCACACTAGAGGTGATGATCGTGTTGTGCAAATTTTTTTCCTGTTAGTGGCTGTTTTTGTAATAACTGACGAATAACCACAGAATACTTATTTCAGCTATGTCTCATATAAGTTCTCTTCACACTAGAGGTTGATGATCGTGTTGTGCAAATTTTGTTTCCTGTTAGTGGCTGTTTTTGTAATAACTGACGAATAACCACAGAATACTTATTTCAGCTATGTCTCATATAAGTTCTCTTCACACTAGAGGTGATGATCGTGTTGTGCAAATTTTGTTCCTGTTAGTGGCTGTTTTTGTAATAACTGACGAATAACCACAGAATACTTATTTTCAGCTCATGTCTCATATAAGTTCTCTTCACACTAGAGGTGATGATCGTGTTGTGCAAATTTTTTCCTGTTAGTGGCTGTTTTTGTAATAAACTGACGAATAACCACAGAATACTTATTTCAGCTATGTCTCATATAAGTTCTCTTCACACTAGAGGTGATGATCGTGTTGTGCAAATTGTTTCCTGTTAGTGGCTGTTTTTTGTAATAACTGACGAATAACCACAGAATACTTATTTCAGCTATGTCTCATATAAGTTCTCTTCACACTAGAGGTGATGATCGTGTTGTGCAAATTTTTTCCTGTTAGTGGCTGTTTTTGTAATAACTGACGAATAACCACAGAATACTTATTTCAGCTATGTCTCATATAAGTTCTCTTCACACTAGAGGTGATGATCGTGTTGTGCAAAATTGTTTCCTGTTAGTGGCTGTTTTTGTAATAACTGACGAATAACCACAGAATACTTATTTCAGCTATGTCTCATATAAGTTCTCTTCACACTAGAGGTGATGATCGTGTTGTGCAAATTGTTTCCTGTTAGTGGCTGTTTTTGTAATAACTGACGAATAACCACAGAATTACGCTATGTCTCATATAAGTTCTCTTCACACCTAGTAGTCGCTGTTTTTGTAATAACTGACGAATAACCACAGAATACTTATTTCAGCTATGTCTCATATAAGTTCTCTTCACACTAGAGGTGATGATCGTGTTGTGCAAATTGTTTCCTGTTAGTGGCTGTTTTTGTAATAACTGACGAATAACCACAGAATACTTATTTCAGCTACGTCTCATATAAGTTCTCTTCACACTAAAGGTGATGATCGTGTTGTGGAAGACGACCAGATACAGTTTGTGGGTATGTTAAAAAATAATAGTATTCTTTTAAACATATCAGTGGTTCTAACTGATAAAAGTACCCGAGTAAAAAAAGATTTGAAAGAAATGCCGAAGTTGTATGAAATGGAGTATGGAGAAGCCATCACTAACAAATAAAAAAATGAGCAAAATTAATAATACAAAAAAAAAATAAGGCAAAAAAATGAGGAGACGCGATTTTTTTAATTTGTTAGATGTTAAAACAAATCCTGTCTATTTAGGGTATCTATTAAGATGCAATATGTATAATATTGTATCTTATCAGACTGAGCGTTAGCGAAGTCTATCAATAGTGGGACGGGAAATTTTCATTTTTCGTGTCTGTCCACGCGATTTCTCGAAACGAACTGACCTATAGATTTTAAATTTGGCATGTTAAGTGGAAGAGAGAAACTTTATATTCCTAACTTTGCCTCTAATAAAGCTAAGTTTAATTGTATTTAATTTATACATTAACAACACTGGTTCTTTGATGGTGTATATCACTCCACGAGATTTGGTTGAGCGTTATGAAATATTTTTACATTGGTTTTATGGGTAGTTATGGTGGAAACGAGAAATAACAGAATAAATAAATAGCTGATGTTTCATGAAGTAGATATAATATTTTATAAAGATATTGCATGAAGTAGTAAGAGAAAATAATAGTATGATAGTCAATGTTAAAACTTTGTGACTAGATCTGATTTAAGTGCACTCTTGCGCACCCTCCTTAACTCACCAATACTTGTATTATTAACAACGCTTTGAAATCTACCTCAATGATCAAAAATGTAATTGTATCCTGTGGTAAGATATCTCTCGATATGGATCATCTGTAAACTTTAAATTTTGTACGAATCGAATCTTCATTTCTACATAGACAACAATAAGTTCTACTGGTGCATATCCAACTACGAAATTGGTTGAGCGCCATTGAAGCCTGTCACGTAGTAAGCTGACACAACTTCTTTTTTGTGCCTGAGCATGCATAAATATACTTACATATTTGTCTATCCAACCGCAGAACGTCAATGAAACGATGAAATAAGCTATAGGCTTAGAATTTCGTATGCAGCCTTAGAGTACCGTGTTACGCCACTCGTGGTGTGTCTACTTCTTCATACCTTGTCATACTGGTACTGCGATAATCCTTTCTAAATTACATAAAAGCCGCCATTTTGATCACCATAAACCCTAAGCTCCGAACTAACTCCTTAATCGTCCTTAAGCAATTGCTGGCAATATTTAGAAAACCAAACATAAGAAGCTTTTTTTGTCATGAACAAGCAATTCTGCTTGGAAGGAAAAAGAATTGCTTCTAAAATCTTAGAAGATAAAGTAATTGCTACAAGCTTCATTCATACAAAGGAATTATTATAAAATGTAAAGAAAAGTAATTTCTAAGTTTCCATAACCCTCCATTTTTCGCTTGGCTTGGAAGAAGGGGAGGGTAGGGCTAGCTCTGTTCCAGTCTCTTCCAGTAAAAAGGGGGTCAGGGACAGTATCTTCTCATACTCAGGCATGCTTACAACTTACTAAGGAAGCCTCACCAACAGTCATTCTCCACATTAACTAGACTTATGGATCAATTCTTACACAGCAATATCTTGACATTCTGTGGTTAATGATGTGTCGCGCTCCTGGACATCCTGAGGTTGCCCAAATGTAAGTGGTACAACGGGGGTTTTCTTTAACCAGAGTAAGTTAAGTTGGGATGTATAAACCAGTAAAAAATTAACCTTTCTGGGGAAAGAAATATTAATGGTAGCCTTTAAAATTGATAATGGATCCCTCCGTCAACAAACCATGGTTATGTGTTACTAAAGAACACGATTTCACGTTTGATTTGTGTTGGGCTGCCCATAGGAGACTTCTGGGGCCACATACTCCTCCTTATTTTATACGCCCCTAAAACAACAATACATTCTTTGCTTAAAGTTTGTTGTTGACGATGGAAGGGTTGACAGGATAACAGGATTTCGGACATTTACCATCGTTATACCATTGGGAGTACCGATGGCCGAGCGGTCTGTCGTTGGACTTTGAGTCTGAGTTAGAGATAGCGCAGGTTCAAATCCTGTCTGTGACCATTGCACTTTTTATAAGTATTATTGACCTTGCACTGTACTGGATCTCCCTCTTATTCTGTTGGATAAGATCCTCACACAGGCCAGTGGCCTATGATGACGGACAGAATAAGGCTTAAAAGGGGATCGGTCTCCTTTTTTATATATAAAAAAGAAAAGTGTTTCAAAAGGTATAACACAGCGTTTCGAGGATTGGGATCTATTCTCTTCGTCAGGTGGGGAAGGTTCAACATACAAAAATAAAGAACAGAAAGAAGAAAATAAGGGGAAAAAAGGAATTCAAACCCTAAGCTGCTTGGAGTCTAGTCCAGGCGTTGTCACTGCAGAGAATGCAAGTCCCGAGCACAAAGTCACGAGCATGAGAAACACAATCACACATCCCACCAGCACGGATGAAACCAACATCACGTTTCCAATCCTCGAGACATTGTGTTATACCTTTTGTAACATATAACGATGGGAAATTTCTGAATTCCTGTTATTCTGTCAAACAATACATTACTAGATTACTCACAACGTATTATAAGCGTTTACGAACTATGTGCTGATAGCCTTATATCCTACATGTTTTATTTTTCTATATCATTGCAATCTCAATCTATCTCAAACTACTTATCTATCAGTTTTGAGTTTACGTCTATACAATTCTTGACATTAACTTTGACGTTCAGTTCAAGTAATTTGCCTACTTCCACAAAGTTTTCTAATCCTCTTCGTAATCTTATGCTTCAAAGAAGTAAATGTGTGCTGTGTGTATTGTATCCATTTATTAAATTAATCTTATGTGATCCAAATTCCATCCGAGTTTTTTCGTGATAGAAACACGAAAGTTTTCTCTGAGACTTGATTAATCACGAAGTAAGAATATTAAAGAGCCTTAAACACACCCAATATTGAATATTGTAGTTTTAAAATGCAATTCAGGATGTAGGTTATTGTTACCAGGTTATGAATAAATTATTGAGATAGAGATTTCAAATTCTTGTAGAGGGCATAACGTTACTAATACAAGTTGACGGTTTGAGATGTATGAAAAATAAATTTAAAAAATATTCTTCTCGAAATAAGAAAGTTATGTAACAAATTGAATTGATGTCCCAATAATATTTAATATAGCGACTTATAAAGCCCTACTACCTTTTCAGGGATTAATACTATTTTAGAAAGAAGGTTGACCAAATTGGTGGTTCTCACTGAGCCAAATCTCGGACTATTTTAATCTTGAGAGTGGAATAATAGCTATTGTAGTTTGCCACTTGCTGTACATTTTTAAGTTAGGGATTTCAAACCTAAGTATTTTTATGAGGAGGAATATTAAAAAAGAGCGATGTTCAAACATTGGCATTATATTCATACTATGAAGTCTGGATGATAAGGGTGCTTTTTTGAAAGTTCTGTCTGCGCTAATGACATTTAAATTATGCATACTAATTATTTTTACTGGTGGAAAAGGTTCATACCTACTTACAAATATGAATGGATCTTCCCGAGAATCGAACCCGCGACCTCTTGATCGGAGTGCCACAGACTTACCCCTGTGCTACGGTGATGCTTTAAATGTTACGTCGTGCAGGTCACTTCCTACTGCCTTCTGGTTCACTTGTCTTCAGTTGCACTTTCATAAATTACTGCTCTGTAATAAAGGAGGTGAAGTCAATTAGGGCTTGGAATGCAAATTAACTATGGGAGTCAATTTACATTATTTGCATGAAGAAAACTTTCGTTTCTTACCACTAATTATTGTAAATGGTGTGAAAAACAATGTCAGTTCAATTAAATTGGTGATTAACAATAATAATAATAAAATTGAGTGGTGGTAATTAATGATAATAAAGAGGTAATGAAGAATATTTCATATTATTGAAGTATTTACAAGTGAATTAATATAACAGAACCATTATTAAATTGTACAAGTATCTATGTTAAATGAAAAGACGTTAAGACCAATTACTTTTTTATAACAAAAATGGACTGACATGAATTAAATCATAAATAATTAATCACATATATTGGATAAAATATTTCAATATCCAAATAATATTTTTATAGTATTTTCAATACTATTAGGGGGGGACTGTTAACATAACTGTTGAGAGATAGACAAAACACACGAAGGAATCCTTCACACAAAATTTATAAAGGCGGAATTTCTTGGAAGTATATTTTCTTCTGACAGACCCTGCTTGAATATGGCAATTTATGTATAAACCCACAAACTTTCCGCTGCACTAGGGATGAAGAGAAGGAAGTTGAAGTTCCAATTACAATTATTACAGTTGCATGATTTTAGGTGGAGTCCGACTATAGTATTTTCGAGCATTTCAATTTTTAAGATGTCACAGTACTGTACAAATCCAAAACAATTCAACATTTATAAATATTCAGCAGGGATCACTTCTGGCTGGTTTATACCTTCCAATTGAACCTACCACTGGGCACAACAAAAACCGATGTATCACTTAAATCTGGGCAACGTTACGGATGTCCAGGAGCGGCACATCACTAACCGAAAAATGTCGAGATTCTATGGTGTAAGGGTAACTCGATAGGTCTAGTCTACTGTGGAAGGTAACTGTTGTAGTTGGTGGGGTTCGTTTCCCTAAGTATCAGAGGTTTTTGCTAGCCTCAACAAGGGTGTGCCACCTTTTGCCTGCTTTGACTGGAGAGGCTGGTTCAGAGCTGGCCTCCCCTTCTTCTGGTAGGACATGACTTTGAGATTAGTGCCCTAATTCTTCCTCATAGATCTAGATAGGATGCGCCTACCCCTAAAATTACCCATCCTGAATATCCCGTCACTCCGGAATCAGAGCTAAGGTTCTTACAGGACTAAGTGCAATTTATAAGCTTCTTTTCCTAAGAGAGCAAAAATTATAACATTTCTATTACAGAAATGTTATGCATAATTGTAGAAAATGTTTGGATAAAAGAATACACCAAATTCTAGTACTATAATAACAGGTTTTTGGTTTGTAAATACACCTTTCTCCTTAGTACTACTACCTACCACTGATGCCCACCATTTTTGGGAAGATTACACAGCGATTTATAATATCCCAGAGTCCACCTGCTGAATGCTCCAGTTGCGTACCAAGATTCCAGTTTTCGGTACCAGCACAAGTGTAAGGTCAAGTGTATGTACTTTCCCTCGGCTGGCGGGGCTTGCCCACTCGTCCAATTACTATACCAACAATACACGCACTTTCTACGCGTCATCGCCGCACGAGGAGGTGCTGGCGGTGAAACCGGATCATCAATCGAGAATACTGAATGCTGACATATCCGCTCATGAGCACCAACATTCTCTCCTTCTGCCACCAAATTGCCCCTTCAGTTATTTACTGGAAGTAGGCCTACTATCCGTATTTATCATATACTTCATGAACCCATTGTTTTATTTATACAGAGTTATTAGAAAGCTCGTGTAAGCCTCCAAAACATGCTATTACCAAATAACAATTTGGATCAAAGATCGAAAGATGTCTTTAAAAAGAAATGAGCAATTGATTGGACTTCAGATACTCGCTTCAGTACAAATAGTATGGAACTTCGGGCCAGGAATTTCAGTTAAACGGAGAATTAAAAGCACTGAGATAAAGAAGCTAACCGATCAATCGGTAGTCCAAATAATAAACGAGCACTGAGGCTAGGTGACTATAGACTAGAAGATTCTCCAGTTTATGGAGATTAAACGGTCTGGTGGTTCCAAATACAACAAATAACAGAAATTAAGCTAAAGTGCTCCAGAGAAAAAGTGTGGCTGAGGAATCTGTAGCTGGCGATGATGATAAGGTCCAGTGGAGGTCTAATAATTGGATGAAACCTAAACCGAGATCGCCCAAAAGGCTGGTGGAATTCAGTGAATCTTGTATACCTAGACTGAAAAATAGCCTTCTCGCACAAAGTCAAATCTATACATAAAACCATTGTTATATCTTTGCGCCACATAAATAATAATGGCAATATATGTGATTCAACGATAATCGAGTTAGTAAAATAAGCAATCCAATGAATATAACATACCTAAATTAGTCTACTTATGAGTGTTTTAATTAAATGTTTTAATTTTATATTTAGTTTTTAGTACTTAGTAGTGAAACGAATATTTTTAACCAAACATATTTGTGTGCAAAGAAAGCCACATTAATGCAACACCAGATCAAATTGACATTCTCGGTTGGCTTCAAAACTCAGGAGGATGGAACGAAAACGGAATGAGGAAAGAAATTAAGGAGAAAGTCCCCTTCTAAACGTTCACAGTGCAAACACATGATTCGTGAAATGAGCAAAAGAGAAGTGCTCACGCGCAGAAAAATAAATAAGACTCGTGAAGGAGCACTCGATAAATTAACGAAATTCCAAGGTCAAGTAAAAGTGATGAACTAAGCCCAACGCCCAGCAAGTGGGCCGACTCTGGGCTTTCTCCGCTTGGGCCGTCACTGTCCTCCGACTCGTCTTGTCGTCCTCGAGATAAAGCTATTGACAATTAATTATCCGTTTACCTCATAAAACCAGCCACCGCGGCAGAGTGAACGTCTCCACTTGGTAAGTCCTTCCGGCCAATCACCGTGGGTAGTTGTAAGATTCTTTAACGGTTTTGCAAGAAAATCGAAAGCTTTAAAGATGACGCTTATCGAGAGAGAAAATACTACAGTAAAAACCTAGTTCCCGCAAAACTTTTAAGTACCTGATCTCTGAGTCAACAGTCAACGATGCCGGTTGTGGTGGAACTTGCAATCGATTGTTCCACCATCGCGTCGTCGCATCGATTCTTTCAATCGGATGGTAATATCAGTACAGTAATTAATACGAGTAAACTGTAACTTTAACCTAAACGTCAGAGAATAGTGTTTGATTCAAACTAGCGATCATTGTGTGATAAATGTTGAAGTATGTCTCAATTATGCAAGTTGACATGTGTATTCTTATTTATCCTGTAAACAATGTGCAAAGCCATCGATGGTTTCGAAGTCTGACAAAGGAGATGAAACTCTTGTATCACACGTTGATAAGAACATGTTGCACTATGCTTACTACTATTTTTAGGAAAACATCAAGTGTTTCTGAATGATTCCGGGACGTTGAAAGTCTATTTACAAATGTACCAGGAATTTCCAGAAACTGTCGGAATTGAGTCACGTCTCAAAGAAGATCAGACATTAAACGAAAGACCTAAACTTCCTGTGGCATTATAATGAACCGTTAGAACTATGCACTCAATGTAATTATTCTAGAATTTCTGAATGGTTCCGAGACGTTGAAAGTTTATTCACAAATGTACCTAGGAATTTCCAGAGTCAAAGAAGATCAAGCATTAAATGAAATGACTACACTTCCCGTGCTTAGTATTGTGGAACCATGGAACTATGAACTCAATATAATTACCTTGAGTTAGAGGGTCTAATTTTATCGTCACGATGATGGGATGGGTAAGGGGTTTTCCACTATATCCTATTTTCGCCAATATACTCGTGTTAATGGAGGAATTTGTGCATAAAGCCTTGGCTTTAGCTGAGTTAAAACCGAATATTTGATGGAGATATGTAGAGAATAAGTCAGACCATATTAATAGTGTTTCTCCTTCAATCCGTCTCACAGTAGGAGTGGAAGTCCAAAACAAGCTTTTGGATGTGTGTATTAAGGTGTCCTTAATACTATGGAGTTTCGAAAGAAAAATATTTAAACTATCAATAAAACCATCATAAATATCTCAAAGAAGGAGTGATCTACTTGTTATTTCATAGAGCAAAAACTTATGCTCAGATTAAGATGGATTAAAAGAGGAATTTTAAAAAGTTCATTCGGATCTTACTTCTGAAATGCATACCCTCAATAAGTAACAAACAGGTGCTAACGAGGCAAAAGAATCATTTCTGAGTCAGTAAATTAGAATGGAGATAAATTTGCATTTATGTCAATCCCTTGTGTGCCGGGATTATACGGGGAAATTATAAGAGTAAGGAAACACAGCACAGAACCGCGTTTAAAACACACATCATTCAAAGTTTCGTAAAAGCCAAACCAAAAATGGCCCATAGGATTCCAAAATGTGGTTTACAGTGTAAAATGTAGTTGAATTAGGGAATATATGACTGATCTAATATAAAAATATTCATTATTTTAAAATAGTTTAGTACATTTTCTAATTAATAAGACTTAAAATGGTTTCTTATTAAATAAATGGTGTAATGCAATGTGTAATGTACCACTCATAAGGTATTGGAAAATACTCGTGTAAATTGTATGATTTGTGTTAAAATAATTCATCAGAACTATTCAAATTGAGAAACAGTTAAGTCGTAAAAAATAATTTAACAATTATAAACATTCATTACTGGAGAAATTTTCACCAAAGCAATATCCTTAGTATTTTATACGCTTACTAATATTTACAAATCCCATTCATCGATACCCAAATATTGTATATTGTTTTATTCTTTAACATCTATATTGTTATTATAGGCATGTTATCTAGACGTAATACCTAACAAATGTTGATTGCTTGTTGATTTTGTTCCGTCACGAACACTATAACCATCGAGCAAAGTTCAAACATCAATTTGTACCGCAGACAGCATTCAAAGTCGTACTTACTTCATACATAATATCATCGCTTATTTAAGGTTGACAACTGCAGAATCTTTTGATCGACCAGTATTGTCTGTTTAAATCAGCTGTTGTAACATTCAGTGGATGTAACGGTATACGAGTAGTTTTTTGCGTCAAGTGTACTGCCATGACTAACTCCTGAAATCCTAAAGACAGAAAATGTACTCATTCGGATTTGATTAAAGGCGAATGTTAATTTAATGAAGATATAATTTTCATAAAATCACTTCATAGAGCACATTGAGTCTGCTCTGCAGAATTGACTAAAAAGTCATGATTCACCTGTCTCTACGATAATAGGATCTGCCACAACCCACAAATTATGCCACTTCGACGTTTCCGGTATGTTGAGTGGATAGGATTGTGTAAACAAGACCTAACCGTTAAAGATCTGCTCTAGTTTTGAACGTGTTTACACCAGAATATATCTTATCTTATCGTTTGAACTGTGAATTACTGAACAGAATGCTTCATCAGATAGATCACACTTTAGAGAACTACTTCTGTAATATTCTAGAAGTAGGTGTGGGCTAATATCTGAGAAAAATATTTTGTTAGTGATTAATATAGACTGCGTTACTAATTTTTGGTTATGTGTTTTAATTTAAAAGTCAACAGATTTCATAATATTTTATAATATTTATTTGTCTATTTATTGTTTCTTCATGACCACTAATAAGTATAAATACAACAGTAATTAATACTTTACAACTTTCCCTTTTTTTAATTTTACTTCAAAGGACCAAAGTTTTGTACAAACGTAATTAATGAAAAAAAAAAAACAATTGTATGAGTGATCTGAATATTCATCATAATGAAAGCTATGAAAGTGAGCTTTAATTATTTGTCTAAGTCCTAAAATCTTTCACCATCTTGCTATTCAATTTTTACGATGTCACAGATTCAATTTCTTCAAAACTCATCTAATAGAAAATCTTATGGTTCACCTTGCACCTGTTGGGATAGCAGAACTACAGCAAGGCGATGAATCTAATTCTACATATTTAAAGAAGATTACTAGGGACAGTACACTATAACTTTACACTTTTTAATTTTAAT
Source organism: Homalodisca vitripennis (assembly GCF_021130785.1). NCBI lineage: Eukaryota > Metazoa > Arthropoda > Insecta > Hemiptera > Cicadellidae > Homalodisca > Homalodisca vitripennis. Next base: position 73,844,316 of record NC_060212.1, read on the forward strand.
TTGAATATGCAACTGATGTTCTCCTACGCACATTGTTTATGCTGAAATTACAGAAATACAGAACATGATAGTGAAAACGTGGAATTTGTCTATATAGGAAGCTCGTGATTTAACGTTAGCTACGAAATATTCTCGGCAGGACAGTAAAAACAGCTTTGGATATTTCGGTAAGTGCCATACAGTAAGAACTTAGGATTTGTTTAAACCTACAGGTCAACATTTATAGATGGCTAACAAAAACACTGCCTTTCTATATTGGCTATTGTTTCATCTTGAACAAACATAAGTTTTCCTGTTCACACCTTATCGAAACATTGCTTACACAATAAACCTTTGAAATATTTCGGTCTTCTGTGAGGATTTGTCTTTGGTCAACAAATTCCCAACCAAAATTGGAAATACTACGCATCTGTCTAAAAATGCGGAAATGTTTAGGTGTGATAAATGAAATCAGGATGCAAACAAATATAAATTCAATGTGTGCTGTCGTTCTAGAGTACCTGTTTGAAAAGTAATAAAAAATATCATATAGCTACTGCGGTAGCAAATGGCATAAACTATTACACAGTTTGTGTTATTTCTCTTCCACTACAACTATATCCAATAAGGAAGAGCTCTTCTTTAAGTAAAATTATGTAGCTACCGTACTGTTTGTTTATATAAGGGAGCAATTTGACCCAAGAGGTTACATTTCTGGCTTGTTTATATCTTCTAGTAGAATCCACACTGAGTATGACAATAACTAATGATATAATTTTCATCCCAATGGATGCTCAAAAGGGGAAAGTTGAGATAATGGGGTGCAAGGATAAAAAATCAATAGTGTACTTGCAGTGGTGGGACAATAATGAGTTGATTTTATTTCCCAAATATATGTACAATATTGCAATCTTAACCAATAAACTTTATAATTGAAAACTAAAGTTGCTTGAAACGACAAAAGAAGAAGCACCATAAAGAAAAGCAGTGTCCTCGGCAAATGAGCCTGCATGGGTTATGATGTCAGTGCGCAGATTTGAGTTGATAATGCTTAAACTATTAACGGACTGAGTATTTAAGATGTATTAGTTGGAAATATAATGAAAGAGGTAAACACTGTGTAAATTAAATGTGTAACTGTTAAACCGCGATTTATTATTGGTTTTTAATAAGTTTACATAGGATATTTAAGCAATAATGATAAACAGGATCACTGCAGACTACAATGGGACTGTAGATGTAGTAGTGATAACAAATGATCATGGGAAGGGAACCTTACACGAGTCAGACTGTTCGCCCGTAGTTCATGGCACCGCCTTTGCATCCTCAATAGACAAAGATAACAACTACTGGAAAACTTTTCTTTTAAAAGTAAATGTAAAAATTTCAATACAAAAATTAAAGTAGGAAGTCGTTTATTGATATTTAAAAAAGCACGTGAGCTAGGTAGTATGAGTTGGTGTTTGATAACTGCAGAGGTAGAATTTCTGTAGATCTATAATAACGTCTGTATGGGTGTGTGGGTGTGTTGAATTCTTTCAAACTTATTCAAATTTTTATACATGCGAATTAAAACAATTTTATAAAAATTTGTCTTATTGTAAAAATTTTACTTTCTTAAAATAAGTCTATAACATTTTTAAAAGTTACTTTTAAAATTGATTTTTCGAACTGTGAACAAAGGATCAAGATTAAATTTGTAAGCTGCCACTCAAGAAATAATCACAAATGCAAAATGATTGGACGTATGCTTAGTAAACAAAAATCATTTCTTGAACAGCAAGAATATCCCTAAAATTCGTGAAATGAATATCCTTCTTTCGTGTCCTTTGCTTGAGATATTCACTTATTTTTTTAATTAATAGTACTTTTATAAATATTCTTTCCGTTTACATGAAAACAGTAATTTATTACACTACTAGCTGTTTCCCGCGGCTTCGCACGCGTCCTCTTAAGCTTTGCCCGTATATTTTCTTTGCCTTCAAATAGTGTTTGGATATTTTAATATACGTAACTACTGTGTTGTAATTGCAGTTTATAATGTGCAGGCGCTTTGATAACTTTTATATCTTGCAGTACAGCCTGGTGGTTAGTTACATCAATGGGCATTGCGTATAAACCTTCTACATAGAAAAATACCAAATTTTCATAGTGATCGGTCCAATAGTTTCTGAGTCTATAAAGGACAAACACACAAAACATTCATTTTTATATATTATGATTGCAGAAACAGTTTAAACAAAATTTGTCGTTTCTCTTAAGCTTACTCCTATGCTTTAAAACTATAAGTGTAAAGAAATTTATATATAAATATATTTTTTTGTCGCATTATATATGTTTACAAAGAACAGCTGATTAAAAATTTGAAAAGACTCTTTCACTTAATAACATATGTTTGCTGCAATGCATTTTCTTACGGGTATTTCTGTAACCAGTGGGGCGGAATCCTGAATCGGGAAAAGGGATAAAAAGTATCCTATAACCTTCTACAGATCAAGACGAACAAATTAAAAAAAAAATTAGGCGAATCCGTCCAGCCGTTTGTGAGTGATGCTGTTACACACGAACAGTTTCATTTTTATATATATAGATAATGTCGGTTGGATGGGACGTGGACTTTGAAATTGGTAAATAATTGCCATTGATAAAATTGAGTCCCTGCGGTACGTATGACAACTGTCAGTATCTACGTAACCAGTTACTGAAGTACAATGTGGGACCTATTGCAATCGTGTTAGAATCGTGCACCATCTCTTGGCAACGGGATTTAATCGTGTCAGAACAGAGTTCTAGTTTAGGCGTGACAACCCCTCCTCAAGGGAATCAAGACTAGGTTCTTAGAGACAGTCTTTTGAAGGGTAATAATGGAAAAAGATTATTAGATATGCAGGTGCTATAAGGGGAGTTAGTGCACTTGCTGGAACTTAGAAGAGCCAGGTGACAAAAGCGGGTGCATTCCCCATTTGTCCCCCCCTCCTTCTGTGTTATTGTTATTCTGAGTAGTTTTCCTACTTGTTCAATTTGTGTTACTTAAGGTGAAATAAATCTCGTCAAACACGTTCATTCTCATGTGAAATCCAGCTGCCTGTGTTAGGATTTCTAGGCTTTCAAATGAACAGTGGCGTTGTGTGGTGAAAGGTGAAAAACGAACAGCGAGAAAGTCCAGCGGGTCAAGAGGTCAAGCGTCGGTCTTATGCAAATTATGCCACATTATTAGCCTTGACTTCACCTTGGCTGTGGTAGCAGTGGTGATGGATGGAGAGGGGGATTTTGCGGTGGTTCCAATAGGTCAGATCGCTACTGTGTGTTTGTTTTGCATTTTCAAATACACGCTTAAATCTTTTTTTCAGACACCAACTCATTTTTCACGAATTTTAGCTTTATGAATTAAGTAATTTTTCAGATTATTTCTTGTACTATCAATTCCCAAAATTGAATGATTTGAAAACAATATCAGTTCACACTTTGGTGAAAAATGTCTGACAGAACTAACTAAATTAAAAGGTTACTTACTTATTCTGTGGTTGCCTACTTTTATAAAATTAATTTTATCACAATATTTACATACTACGGGTATTAATATTTCGTGTTGTATGAATTATCATATAGTATATAGTGCATTTTAACAGGATATTTTTGTGCATTTGGTTCGGTAAGGCGGTCAAAAGCCATGGGTGAACCGCCTATAGGTTCTCATGTAAAGGGTTTTTTTTAGGATAAGTATCAACAGCATTACCCTAATGAGTCCTACATTCTAACTTTGAGATGCCATTGTGGAGCCAAACCATAAGTTCTTTGCTACTATGGAATCCTCCAAGCAGGACACATTTTCCTACAAATCGCACATATTACAACGGATTTGTTTTATGTCGCGATTCTGTGACTTACATTTCAAAATGATTATAACTCAAGAGGTTTTTTTGAGATGGGTTCTGTATCACCGCCACCGTACCCACCCACTTGCCGCTCGGGAACATCACTTTCTCCAACCTCTGCCTAATGACGAGACCATTTGAGGTCTCAGAATAGTGCATTGAACCCACAGACTTGCACTTTCCTCCTCGCCCACGACCCCACACTTCCTGTTCACACACACAAATCTTTGTTATATTACTCATTCAGAAGTTTGTAATGCTATCTTTCTCTTTCATTCATACTCTTCCGGTGACTTTGATTTTTTTTAAACTGGTCTGAGGCAGCTTCTTTGAGGCAGGTCCAGTCGTTACAGTTAGAAATTTTGGTACACGATTCATTCAGGGACTGGGACGGGACTACTGTATACTAAATGGAAATATTGTTGTGTACAAATTTGTTCTAATCTGGTTGAAGAATCTCATTATTTTTGGAATGCAGCAGGTCATGATGGTTTCTGAAAGGGAGGAATGGAATCAACCTTCTTCTTCCGTCGTCGAAAAACCTTCAGGTAATAAGTTAACCAAGGACAAGACTTAAAAGGTAATCAAAGTTTTAACAAACAACTACATAATTTGTAAGTCTAAAACGTATGAATGCATCCAGAGACTCAAATAAGTGGATTTTGTGATAGGAAATTGAGTTCAATACATTAACTATTAATGGGAAGAAGTGTTGCAAACTTAGATTGAACTTGTGGTAAGACTGGCCTGTTTGCTAGAAAAAGAGGATATTTTAATGTACCAGAGTTGTTATCGATAATGTAATTTTGTAGGAATGTCATGGAGAACGTGTATAATATCCTGTTGACTTTCAATTCACCCACCTCACGATCAAATGACGAAGATGATAATTTTAAATTGTTCATAATTTTCTATGTCGTCCTCAAAGGGTTACGATTGGTAACAATCGAGATCCTAGCACTGTCGGATTTTACTCTAGGAGAATTTTTGTATGTTGAAACTTCTTAAATTTTTAATAATTATTCTGTTCTGGTGGGCCATTAATTTGTAAAATATATGCATATTGTAGTTTTTGTATGTTATTCTTAACTTCATGATAAATATAACGTATACCAATTTATGGCTTTTTATAAGCTGAATTTTTTTATTAAAGTAACGTTCTATTGAATTGTTTTTCAACATCTGTTTTGTTGAGAACACTATTTCAATATTCTAGTTGCAATATTTTGCGATAGTATGATTTGAAAACAGCTAAATAAAAGGCATTCATGGTCAGACAAATAAGACTGGAGAGTTTATAAATTTCTTACGTGAGAGTTGTTATGAATAACGTACCTCCTATCAACTAAATATATAAGGTTAATTACAATAATCACGAAAGTTATCTTCACCGCTAACATGTGTCGTACCGTGTGTATTAAAACCCAAAATGAGATAGTCAAAGTAACGGACTGTCTTCCTTTATAAATATTTAACTATAGGTTTAAATTTTCTACGTCTACGTCCATCGCAGTGTCCCGCACCTGTTAAAACACAACATATATTTACTTACATACAACGTTTATTTATTTACTGTTAAAACCGCTCGGCTGTTAAAACACATTTAATTATTTCGTCTGTAATTATTAATTGTGTAGAAGTATATGCTGTAAATATATAAACTATATAAATATAAATATATATATATATATATATATATATATATATATATATATATACAGCACACCAGTGTAATGGTAGCACATTCACCCGGCAAGTGAGAGATCCGGGTTCGAGTCCCGGCGGAGCAAGTACTTTTTGTGATTCATTGTTTATTGAAAAATTATATATACACACAGTATATGGTATATTATATTATAAAAATATAATAATAAATATTATTAAAAACATTATAATGAGTGTTTAAATAGTAAACACACATTCCAATTCTCAAGTAAAAGAGTTATATTCAGGAAGACCATTTTATAACTATAAATTCAAGATAAAATACAGAGGATGTGATGTATAATTCTGAAGATACAGCAATTTCCAGAGCCTGTTGACAAATCCTTTTAAAAACAACGTCGTTTTCTTAATTTGATTGGTTTACGCGTGGTCCTCAAAAATTTTTACTTAAGTTATAACAGTTTTTATAGACATTAAACAAGAATAATATGCTCTCAGGAGGGGTGACCAAGCTTGCGAATGAAATATTATAGCATTTAAACATATTCCGAGGGAGTGCACACGGACCGTAGTTCGACTGTGGGGTGTGTAAAATGCCCAAATTGTCATGTAGTGATATCCCCCCCCACCCCTAACTAGGTCATCCTAGATACGCCTATGATTACATAGAACGCCCATCCCAATTCAGGTTAAAATCCACCCAACCTCAAGGAATTTATAATAATTGATCGGTTGTAAAATAGTTTTGGTGTGAGGGTTATGCCCCCTTGGCCCAACTTATAAGGCATCCTTGTTTTTACACGACCCGGCTGGACTTCATGTTGTTATCCATCCTCTGTCCGTTAGCCTGAGTGATAACTCTTGATAGAAATATTGGATCTGATTATATCCTAAAGACACGTTCCTTGGTCCGAGGAAGAAAGCCATTGCCTCTTACATAAACGCCATTGCCTCGACATCGAAAGACAGTCTGTATGTTAGTTTGTCCGTCAGTGAAATAATTGTTTATAGAAAGGTCCTAGAGACTTGAATCTTGGGCTGAGAAAGAACACCATTGACTTATGTCGAAAGACAATATTTCGTTGTTTCGAATGACCTTCCTATTAGAAGCATGTGGAATCCGGCCTGAAACAATGAATGATACAGGATAAGAGTACGGATATTGGAATATTTCACATACTCAATTTTTGTATTCTATGAATTTCATTTCCTCTTGAATACACTTCTTGGCCTCTTATTCGAATCTTTGGTACTTGTAGGATATCACAAACTCTACATAATATATGATTCTAAAACTGCCGTTCTACGTAATCTTTTCTTTCCTTTCAACGCGTTCCTTAACCAGACATTCCACTACAAGATGCTTTTTTTTCTCTAGCGTCACGCCTTTTACCTCTCACATTCCTGTGATTGTGCTTCTTGTTAAATTCTTTCCTGAAGTCCTCTTCTGTTATGTGATTTACTTGCACATTTCACTTGAAATCTCCTCTGATCTTATGATCTTATTGTGTTTCAGCACCGGGCTTACACAATAGACCACAATTACCCGTTTCTTCATCATTAGATTGGTCTCTTCCAGACCACTTTCCATAAACACGCCACTTCTTAGCAGCTTCTTTGCACCAGCTTCTCTAGAGAGAATGGTGTAAAGAATTCTTAGGAACTCTATGCGTGGCTTTGAGAATATCTTCTTTATCGTTCACACCGCTTCACTGTTTCTCAGCAGCCTCTCCTCCCCAAATATCCCTTTTATTTAGGGGTGGGCCCCTCATCTGGTCGAAATCTTCCTCTCTTTCTCTAGTCTTTCCTTCCTTGATTATTTTACTTCTTTCCGTCTCAGACTCTAAGTTCGTAGGTGCAGAAATGTGACCTCCTGGCATCCTGGATAGTATTAATCTGTATCTGTTTTTTTTTTCTACAATATTCTTTATTACACGCGTTTCTGCAAAAGTTGCTTCCGCCTATCTACCCTCTCTTCGTTTAACTTTTCTTTCAATCCCATCAGCAATTCATTGTTGGTGGTACATACCATCCATATTCTACAATCTGATTTTGAAAGTAACAAAGTATTTTCTTTTTCTCTTTTCCTTTTGCACATTTAAGATAGTGTTTCTTAACAAACGAAAGACAAATATTATAATGTACATAAATAGAAAACAAAATTGAGGAGCACACGCAGAACGAAGAAGGAATATGTCTGGCCACAGATAAAAGTCCAAAGGATAGAATATTTTGGACTTCCTTTAAGAAATTATGGAGGATTTATATTTTTTTTAAAGGCTGTAGCCGTTTAAACGATACACCATTAATGTAAGTGAAGAAGTTCTATTGTCTCTGAGTGTTTTTTCGTCAGTATGGTAGACTTAAAAAGTGTAACTTTTATTCAACGGAGTTACTAGTTACAACGGGCATAGGCCCGTTGTAACTAGTAACTGGAGTATTCTTACTCCAGATCTGGAGTAAGAATAGTCTTACTCCAGATCTGCCCCGTAAAATCCTTTCGCCTATGTTATTTGGAGTATGTGATTTGATAATTGTAATTTGATAATGTAAATGCTAGAATCCAAATAAATTTTGTTAAAATAGATTTAGAAAATATTATAACCATTAAAACGCAGCTTGCATTAGTAGCATTAATTTATTCGTTCCTAAGACGCGTTGCCTCATAGTAAAATTTACTCGTAAATGACTCTCGACATTGCATGAAGTTGCACTAAGGGACCTTGAATTGGTAGTATATACTGTAATATGTATATTAAGTAGCATTTTGTAATCTTTAAGTGCGAATTCACATATCGAATGTTGAAGTGTCTATTGTTTAAAATAAACATAACTGCATTACATTGAACATCAAGAGACTTTAAAACCTTTACGTCTTAACTCGAATGGCTACTATCAAGACTTTTCATAGCAGAAGACATTATGAGACATACAAGATGACCACAGAACTGAAAGGAGCCGAAGAAGCGCAGGAAACAGGAAGTGAAATGATGCTGACGCCAACGGAAAAGAAATTAGAAAAGTCTTCAAATATTTTTAATTATCGGAATAAATTCTTTGAATATGCTCGTAAATTCAGTTGTAACAATTCCATTGCCTTGTAATTTCCAGTTCTAAATTATTTTTGTCCATTGGAGGAAATTCCAGTGATTCCAATCCCTTTCAGGTATTTCCTGTCAGAAATATGATGCGAAAGAATGACAAGTACACATATTATTCAATCTAATATTCACTCTGGCTATTATTCAATCTATATCTATTATTCAATAATATCTATTATTCAATCTGGCTATTCGATCTCTTGAGTACGACACCAGGCTTCGTTGTGGTCTGCGCATGCGCTTTCCCTGTTTTTCTTCTTCAGAGAGGCATGCGCAGACCATAATGTTGTACGGTTTTGCACTCGGAGAAAAGTTAAGTAACCATCAAGGAAATTGAAACTTCTAGTCATTATGTTAAAATAGCTTGAAAAGAAATATTCTCAGGGATGAATGTAAAATATCTTTCAGAGCAGCTATTTTGGAAAGTGGTTGTTCAACAAACATACTACGTATTTTCAATATAGTTCCATTCTTAAGCAGTAACGTTCGAAAAATATCGTATTTTATTGTATTACAAGCAGTCAACCGTGGTTTTGCACACGATTCCCTATTCAATAACAGGCACATAATAGGCAGATCCTTTATAAACCTCGCAATAAACAATCCTGAAAATAAAAGATGGTTATACAGGAGGATATTCCAGCCTCTAGACCCCTTTAAAGTCTTAAAGTAACATTAACTTTAAAAAGTAATGTTTTTGTGGTTCTGAAGTCGGAGAGTGAAATGCTTTTTAAAAATATAAATGTAATACACAACATTTCCCTTAATTTTCAATAATAGTTGAATGAATGGCTCCAACAATTTCAGTAACACTTAAAGTTGTTGCAGTAGTCCGACGTAGTAATCTTGGTGAGAGCACTATTGCGTAAAGTGATGGAGCCCTATAATGATTATGAATCAAAATTAGGCATGTTTATGGTACGTATTATTTTATTTTAGTATTCATTGTTAAGAGCTACACAATATTACCACTGGTTATTAGCGTGTGAAAAGCCATTTCTGGTTGGAATAAATTTTATTTCACGCGCTATAGTAGAGTTTACCTTCTTACCACGTATAAAAAATATATAAATACTCCATATGAAATGCTTACTTTAGTCAGAAATGTTCTACTTTCGGCAAGTATAATCTTTTTCCCGGCCTGAATTATTCGCTCTGTCGCAATAGCGTTCGCATTGTTGTCCCAAGCAAGAAAGTAAATACGTAGGTGTAGGTCTAAAAAGCCTTCTCGGCCAGAAAACGTTTACTTCCGGTCTGTGATTTACTTCCGGTAATGCAGTAGCGTTTGTAATGTTGCTCCGATTAAAAAATGCATATGTCTTTTTTATGTTTTATTCTAACATGACTACATTGGTAAAAAATTGAATACTTCCCGTAGAAATTTGCTTCCCGTCTAAGTTATTTACGAGGCATAATAACGTTTACGTTGAATCAAGTATGTATATAAATACTTAGGTCTTCTTCGATCAAAAGGTATATAAACATCAAGGATCAACGATCAAGGAATTTGGTCTGTAAAGTTTACTTTGGTCAAACATTGACTACTTACAGCCATCTGAATATACCTCCACGGCCACAGTAGCGTTTCCATTATTGTCCAGAAAGAAAATAGGAGATAATACGTTGGTCTACAAATTTACTCATGGTAAAAAAGACTACTTCCAGACTAGAGTTTTTTCAGCCCTGTAATAGTTATAACCATTGTCATCCTGATCAAGAAAATATAAGTAGATAGTAATATGGGGTTCCTGGCGCACTTTCGGAGCCGACCGAAAAGCAATGTAAAATACTGTTCAATGTACCATAAAGGAAGCTGAGAAATAACACAGCAAATCTCAATGAAAAATTAACCGAATCTACAGTCGTTCGTCTCCAAAAGCGATCGGTACATTACTATCTACTCTGTGGAATGAAAAATTAACCAAATCTACAGCTGTTTGCTTCTACTTTCTTAAGCTGTGCTTTGTAAAATGTTGTCAAATCTGCTACGAATAAAGGAAAAATCTTCAATGACAGTCGAGGTGTGCTACTACAGACCGACCATCACGATAATCGCTTCGCCTGCGTCATATCTGTAGTGATATCACGCCGTGAGAGGCGCAATCGTTGGTTTACAAGCACCATTTAGTTAAATAAATTTTTCTATCTAAATGGAGCGCGATAAAATATCATGTCCGTTCTGCAAAATAGAAATTTTAAGAAAAAACTATGATCGCCATTATAATTCTAAAAGTCATGAAAAAAACAAGCAAATTTACAATAATGAACTAAATTATTTAAGACAGTGGGCTAGAGAAAATAAAATTGCCGATCACGAAAACATGTTTAATATTGAGAAATTACGTGAATTAAAGAGAAATTTCAAAGTTGAAAAGAAAAATCTCGACCTATTTAATGATGAAAAACTTCATTCAATAGCTGAAAAGTTGGCTATCGGTACTAACGATAAAACCAAGTCTGAAATGATCGAAGAAATTGATAAAACTCTTAAAGTAAAATCCGAAAATATCATTGATGTAGAAGTTTTATCCTCAATACACGGTCTTTTCAAGCAATACATTTTAACAAACTTGAACGACAATTCCATGTCAATTTACAAATATCTTTCAATTATGCGGTCAGAAATTAAAAGTTTAATCGAGAAATTTCAAGAAAATGTTAAAAATATGAAGGGCTATCTCTCTTTGGAATGTGAATACGAACGAACTTTAGTGAATGGTGAACCGCAAACATGTCTAATGTATTTTACTATCAAAGCAGACGAAATCTTTGACGTAAACGACTTTATTACTAAGCAATTTTAATAAATTAACACATCGAGAACAAACGAATAATCCAAATAAAGGTTCCGGATATGGACATTTAAAAGTTGTAAACAACTAGTTTTGAGCCTTAACAAACACGAAATGATGAATGCAGGATCATACATCGATTTACCAAAGAATATCAAAGATAAAAAAGCTTGTATAAATATAAAAAATAGAGATGATTTTTGCTTTATTTACTCAATAAGATGTGCTATTGAAAAAACCTAAAAGAGACTGTGAACGTGTGAAGCAATACGAAAAATTTGTGAATGACGAAATATTTTCAGGTTTTGAGTATCCAATGTCTCTGAAAGATATACAAATATTTGAAAAACGAAGCTACAATTCCAAGTATAAGTATCCAACAATGTCTATCAATGTCTACAGTTTTGATGAAAATATTAACATTGTTCCGTTACAAATTTCTGAAAAATATGACGCTGAAACAAACATTGATTTATTGTATGTTAAACAAGATGATAAATCTCATTATGTTTTGATAACCGATTTAAATAAGCTTGTTTCTTCGCAGTTGTCTAAACATAAAGAAAGAACATTTTTGTGTAGAAGATGTTTAAGCCATTTTTTACAAATCTGGAGATTTAACAGATCACTTAGAAATTTGTAAAAATCATGAAGTTTGTAAGCCAATTATGCCATTTCCAGGTCAAACAACTAAATTTACTAATTATCAAAAGAAATTTAACCATCCGTACGTAATTTATATGGACTTTGAGAGCATATTAGAAAAAAATTCCGACATGCAAGAACAATCCACAAAGATCGACTACAACCAAGATTCAGAGGCACATTCCTTATGGTTTTACTCTATATTTAGTCAATACATAGCGAAAAAATATAATTCTAAGAACATGAAACCTATGAAATTGACAGAAGAAGAAGAAATTTCGTATCAAAATTCAAAACGTTTGTCATATCTGTGAATGGTCTGCTTATGATGTTGGGTCAAATTCAGTATGGTTTTACTCCTGATAGTTGGAAAGATAAGAGTTATAATAAAGTGAGAGATCATTGTCATTTAACCGGCAAGTTTCGAGGCGCAGCTCATGCATGTTGCAAATCTAAATTTGAAATTTCCTCAGAATATTCCCGTTTTCTGCCACAATATGTCAAATTACGATACTCATTTGTACATAAAAGAATTGGCTAAACAATATGGAAATGTTGATTTGATTGCAAACACCGATGAAAAATATATAAATTATTCTGTAAATTCTGGATATGGCTATGAATTCGAAGGTGATAAGCCAAGAAAATTCATCAAGTTTTCGTTTGTAGACACGTTTCAGATTCATGGCCTCGTCTATAGAAAAGTTAGCTAAAAATCTAAAGAGAGAAGACTTCAAACATACAAATCATTTTATACAAGATGGACTGAATGAGATAATAGAAAGACAGCCAAATGACGACGACGAGATTTTTAAAATTCTATCTGGAAAAGGAATATTTCCCTATGAATTTATCGACAGTATTGAAAAACTTGATTACACAGAAGAATTGAGAATTCAAGATTTCTATTCACTTTTGACAGATGAGAGCATATCTGAGAAAGATTTTCAACACTACTTAAAATGTTTGGAACAAATTAAAAGAGAAAAATCTAGGAAATTACTCTGATCTCTATAACATTCAAGATGTTCTATTGCTCGCTGATATCTTTGAAAATTTTAGGAATATTTGTTTGAATTGCTATAAGCTTGATCCAGCACACTATCTAACAGCTCCCAGTCTTGCATGGGATGCTATGTTAAAAATTAACGAAAATTGAGCTTCAGCTAATTAACGATTATAATATGTATTTGATGATTGAAAAAGGCATTCGCGGGGGCATTTCTCAGTGTATTAAACGATATGTGAAAGCAAATAACAAATATTTAAAAGATTTTGATAAGACAAAGCCCGAAAACTATTTACTCTATCTCGATGCAAACAACCTTTATGGGTATGGTCTTATGCAAAAACTGCCGTTTAGTGATATCAAGTGGATGGATCCTAAAACGTATACAAAAGAAGAGTGGCAAGAAACAATTTTAGAACTCACTGGCGACGAAGATTATGGCTATATTCTCGAAGTCGATCTTGGATATCCAACAAATTTACACGAACATCACAAGGATTTACCTCTTGCTCCAGAACATTTTAAAAACAAACTTTGCACAACTCTACTGGATAAAACTGAATACGTTGTTCATTCGAGAAATTTGAAGTTCTATTTGGAACAAGGTATGATTTTGAAACATGTGAATAGAGTTATTGCATTCGATCAGAAGCCTTTTATGAAAGAATACATTGATTTTAACACAAACATGAGAACCAAAGCTACAAGCGACTTTGAAAAGGACTTTTATAAGCTGATGAACAACTCAGTTTTTGGAAAATCTATGGAAAATGTGAGAAACAGATGTGATATTAAGCTTGGAAATGAAGAATTTTCAATGAAACAAGCTAAGAAAACAAATTTCAAATGCTTTAACATCTTTGACGACAACTGTATAGCGAGTCACATGTACAAACAAAAGGTTAAATTTAACAAACCGATTTACATAGGATTTTCAGTTCTCGACCTCTCAAAATTGCTAATGTACGAGTTTTATTACAACAAATTAAAGAAGTTTGATCCAGATTTGAATCTGTGTTACATGGATACAGACAGTTATTTTCTAGAATTGAAACGAGATCCTTTTAAAATTATTAAAGAAAATATAGATGACTTTGATACAAGTGATTATCCAAAAGATCATGAATGTTTCACTACTAAAAATAAGAAGGTAATAGGGAAATTCAAAGATGAGTTAAATAGCGAAGTTTAGAAGAATTTTGTGGTTTAAGGTCTAAGATGTACTCGTACAAATATCTAGATAAAAACCCAGTTAGGTGTAAAGGAATTAAGAGAAGCGTTGTAAATAAAACAATAAATATCGAAAACTTGAAGAGATGTTTGTTCGAAGATAAAGAAGAATTTAGGGAGATGACAGTCATCAAAAGTTATAAACATGAGTTGTACACTGTTACCATAAACAAGCTGGCACTGAACGCTAAAGATGATAAGAGAATTGTCCTAGAAAATAAGATCGATACAGTACCGTATGGCTATAAAACAGATATATTAGACGAATTAAATAAACTTGGAAACTTTGATATGTAAATGGAAGATGATTTAATTCACTGTCACAAGTGTAAAAAGAAAACGAAAAATATAGATTCTAAAATTGTTCAAACTCAAAACGGATTGTATAGAATTGCAGCAAAATGTTCAAAATGTAAGACAAACAAGAGTAAGTTTATAAAGAATCCAAATCCAAAACCTGTTAAGCAAGAATTGAAGACTAAAGATGAGATAGAGATTGAAGCTAGAGAAATTCATGCACCGGTACGAAAGAAGTTTAAAAAGAGAAAAATTATAACATTAGGAATTGACGATTTATGGGCAGCAGATTTAGTTATAATGTCTAACTATTCAGATCAAAATGATGGATTTAAGTATATGTTAAATGTTATTGATACTTTCTCAAAATATGCTTGGTCAAGAGCTATCAAAAGAAAAAACGGCAAGGATATTTCAAAAGCTTTCGAAGATATAGTAAAAGATGCCATAAGGATCAATCACAAACCTCCTAACCTACTTCATACAGATAAGGGTTTAGAGTTTAAAAATAAAGAATTTAACGAAGTTTTGAGAAAATACAACATTAAGATTTATCATACTGAAAACGAAGAGAAATCAAGTATTGTAGAGAGATATAACAGAACTCAAAATGAAAGAATGAAGGTTCTTTTTGAGATTAATAAAAACTTTAAATGGATCGATATTCTTCAAGAAATCGTAAAGAAATATAACGATACTGTTCATAGCACAATCAAAATGAAGCCTAAAGACGTAGATAAGGATGCAGAAAAGGAGTTATTAGAGACCGCTTTCAAGTATGTTCCACCTGAAATTCACACGAAAACTAAATTTAAAGTCAATGATCATGTAAGAATTGTTAGTAAAAAACAAACATTTTCGAACAAATATAAGAACAATTGGTCAAGAGAAATCTTTGTGATTTATCAAATTAATAACACAGATCCTGTAACTTATAGTATAAAAGATTTAAATAATGAAGAAATAACCGGAAAGTTTTATGAATATGAATTGAAGAAGTCAAAACTGTAATATAAATTTTCTATATATAAATGGCGCATCAAAAGAAATGTACAAAGTGCAAAGAATTTAAAGATTTAAATGAATTTTATAAAGATAAAAATAGGAAAGATGGAATGCATTATAATTGCAAAGATTGTGAAAGGGAATATCATAAAGAATTATATGATAAAATAGAAAAATTAACTTTGGAAGATAAAGAATGTCTTAAATGTAAAGAAACTAAAAAAAATTTCAGAGTTTAATAGTGATCACTATAGTAGAGATAAGAAAGACTCATATTGTAAAGATTGTGTAAAGAAGAATCACCATAGATTATATTATGAAGATACTCAATGTGAATGTGGAAGAACTATAAAATGGTTAAATAATTATCAAAAACATTTACAAACCAAATATCATAAGTTAAGAGTTTAACATTTTCATTGTGTAATAATTTTTTCTATTTAAATGGAGTCTCAAAAGAAATGTACAAAGTGTCAAGAAGAGAATAGAAAAGACTGTTATTGTAAGGAATTATATGATAAAATGAACAAATTAACTTTAGAAGAGAAAAAGTGTTACTTTTGTAAAGAAATTAAAAATATTTCTGAATTTAATAACTGGCAGTATAGTAAAGATAGAAAAGATGCTTTTTGCAAAGATTGTGCTAAAAAAAATTTTCAGCGAAAGTTATAAAAACGAAATGCCTTGTGAATATGAAAAAAAGATTTTACAATGGTTACCTAGTTATGCTAAACATTTACAAACAAAATATAATAAATCGAGAGTTTTTAGTAAAATTTAGAAACATTTTCATCGTGTAATTTAGATATTCTATAAATCAGTCGAGATTCTGCCATATTTGTAGTAAAATGATTTCCGTTGTATAAAATATTCAAAGATTCTTTCATTTGGTTATACAGATTGATAGAATTTGGTTCGTCATCAATGAACAAAATCTCTAATTCAGGATAATTTATTTTTAGATGTTTTAATCGGTTTGGTATTTCTCGTTTCTGAGCTCTGATAACGTAATAAGGCCATTCCCACATGTGATTCTTCTTAATTAACACAAAAAACATGGTGTTTTTTCTTATCAAAATCTTTACATACCATATCTCTCTTCATTAATTCCATTCGCAATTCTTGATTCTCTATTTTCAATGATTTCATTTCATCTTTAATTTGTAACTGTTTTATTTCATCTTTTAACTGCTTATTTTCGTTTTCAAGTTTGTACTCGCCATATTTTCTAATACTCGGTAAAACTTCTTCTAAAACCCAATTTTGAAACGTTTCTGCAATCTTCATTTTAGATTTCAGTATTAAAGAATATATGCCTGGTTCATTGATGAAAATAGTGTCTGGATGTAATTTTTGTAAGAGTCGCGATTCGATACCCTTGTCAGAATCTATGTTTTCAAAGCTTTTTTTGTATTTTTCTTTAACATGATCTATGATAGCTTGTCTCGTATTTTTAAATTCCAATATTTCTGCAACATCTTTAGCCTTAAACCAAAATTCATTATTTTCGTCAACAATTGTAAAGATATGTTTGCTTTTAAATCTAAGTTGATTGTTGAGTAGGTCTACAACTGACTCCATTTAGATAGAAAAGAAATTTAACTAGTAATTTTTATTTCAGTATAAAGTCCAGATTCATTGATAAAAACAGGGTCAGGATGAAGATTGTTAAGGGGCCATTCGAATAGCCCCTTGTTTTTTAAGTAAAAATATTGAATTTTGTCATCATCATCAACTCATTTTTATTCCTTTTTCAATCTTAAATATATTGTTGTTTTACTCTCATTATTTAATAAATTTCCCTCAGAGTCTTGTATAGTTAGAACGATTTTTTGAATTCTTTTAATATTTTTTCTAATTGGAATATAATCGATTTCATTCGGTTTTTCACTGATTTTTGATCCATAAGCAACATTTGGAAAAAAAGTGTACAAAATTTCAGATTCTTTGTGTAAATGTTCGGTATGATTTTCAAAACTAGGTTCAACGAGATTGCAGTGCACTTCAATTACATCGAACGGTCTAAATTTTGGCGTTTTATTTCCTAAATATACCTGATTTGGCTCAATAGTTTCTTGAACAAACCCTAACAAATCTACAATAATTGCTGAAAACATTATTCTTACTGGTGATTTTATTTGAATTTTATTAGAGAGATAATTTTTTTGCATTTCAAACTTGTTTTCGTCAAAGTTTAAAGATTTATCTGATTGTTTGAATGTTTTCAGATAATTTTTAAGGGAATTTTTAATTTGATCGAAAGTATAATATCCTTTGTTTAAACCATAATATTTTGTTATGTTCTTCTCACTAAATCCTATACAATAAGGAGAACTTTCACTAATATTTATTACAAAATTGTCAGAATAAAAACCGCTTAAACCGATAAAATAATTTGATTCTTCCTCTAAGTGTATAGGATGTTCCAAGTTTAAAACTAATTTAGAGCTTTCTGAAGTCAACTTGAACAGCTTCATTTTCGCAAGCGTTGCTTCAAGATGAAAAATCTTCTATTTAAATGGAGAAATTTTTAAAGCAAAAAGATCAGATAAAACTTCAAACGTTTGAAGAAAATAAGAAAGATCAACCAATCAGATTGTTAATTGTTGGTTCAAGTGGATGTGGAAAAACAACTTTATTATTGAATTTTATCTACAATAGGTTGATTCCTTATTCCAATTTTGTATGTTTTTAGTAAATCTTTAGAACAAGACGTATACAAAAAATTACAACAAAGATTCAAAAATATTGAGAAGAACTTAAACAAAGAAATATCACATTTTTATAATGCTTCTGAGGACATAGTTCCGTTAAGCGAATGTAAACCCAATTCGCTAATCGTTTTTGATGATTGTATTTTGGAAAATCAGGACGTTATTAAGGAATATTTCGTAATGTCTCGTCACAAAAACATATCTTGTATCTATCTTTCCCAATGCTTTTCAAAGGTTGATAAACAAGTTATTAGAAATAATTTGAATATTTTGTGTGTTTTTAAGCAAGATGATCACTATTCGAGAAAGATTTATAACAATTATGTGGGATCTGATATGAGTTTTAACCACTTTAATGAATTATGTGATAAAATTTGGAAGGAAGACTACGGATTTTTAACTATTAATCTAACTTTGAAGCCTAAAAATGGCAAATATTTGAATAAATTTTCCAATATAAACGTGTGATAACCTAGTTGTTTTCATGTTTTTACGTTCACGTTTACGTTTCGTGTTCTCGTTTTTACGTTCCACGTTCACGTTTTAAGTTTCACGTTCACGTTTTACGTTCCACGTTTCGTGTTCTCGTTTCGTGTTCACGTTTCCACGTTCCACGTTCACGTTTCACGTTCATGTTTCACGTTCATGTTTCACGTTCGTGTTTTACGTTCATATTGTTTAGCCAATTCTTTTATGTACAAATGAGTATCGTAATTTGACATATTGTGGCAGAAAACGGGAATATTCTGAGGAAATTTCAAATTTAGATTGCAACATGCATGAGCTGCGCCTCGAAACTTGCCGGTTAAATGACAATGATCTCTCACTTTATTATAACTCTTATCTTTCCAACTATCAGGAGTAAAACCATACTGAATTGACCCAACATCATAAGCAGACCATTCACAGATATGACAAACGTTTGAATTTTGATACGAAATTTCTTCTTCTTCTGTCAATTTCATAGGTTTCATGTTCTTAGAATTATATTTTTTCGCTATGTATTTCGATAATTTATTGAGTTCTTCAAACAATTTTGTCGGGACGTTTTTCAAATCTTCTTCATTTTTGGCACGATAACATATCGGTTTGTACATGCGATTGGTCACATTCGACACTAAATATAGAGTAAAACCATAAGGAATGTGCCTCTGAATCTTGGTTGTAGTCGATCTTTGTGGATTGTTCTTGCATGTCGGAATTTTTTCTAATATGCTCTCAAAGTCCATATAAATTACGTACGGATGGTTAAATTTCTTTTGATAATTAGTAAATTTAGTTGTTTGACCTGGAAATGGCATAATTGGCTTACAAACTTCATGATTTTTACAAATTTCTAAGTGATCTGTTAAATCTCCAGATTTGTAAAAATGGCCTCTTAAACATCTTCTACACAAAAATTTTCTTTCTTTATGTTTAGACAACTGCGAAGAAACAAGCTTATTTAAATCGGTTATCAAAACATAATGAGATTTATCATCTTGTTTAACATACAATAAATCAATGTTTGTTTCAGCGTCATATTTTTCAGAAATTTGTAACGGAACAATGTTAATATTTTCATCAAAACTGTAGACATTGATAGACATTGTTGGATACTTATACTTGGAATTGTAGCTTCGTTTTTCAAATATTTGTATATCTTTCAGAGACATTGGATACTCAAAACCTGAAAATATTTCGTCATTCACAAATTTTTCGTATTGCTTCACACGTTCACAGTCTCTTTTAGGTTTTTCAATAGCACATCTTATTGAGTAAATAAAGCAAAAATCATCTCTATTTTTTATATTTATACAAGCTTTTTTATCTTTGATATTCTTTGGTAAATCGATGTATGATCCTGCATTCATCATTTCGTGTTTTGTTAAGGCTCAAAACTAGTTGTTTACAACTTTTAAATGTCCATCCGGAACCTTTATTTGGATTATTCGTTTGTTCTCGATGTGTTAATTTATTAAATTGCTTAGTAATAAAGTCGTTTACGTCAAAGATTTCGTCTGCTTTGATAGTAAAATACATTAGACATGTTTGCGGTTCACCATTCACTAAAGTTCGTTCGTATTCACATTCCAAAGAGAGATAGCCCTTCATATTTTTAACATTTTTCTTGAAATTTCTCGATTAAACTTTTAATTTCTGACCGCATAATTGAAAGATATTTGTAAATTGACATGGAATTGTCGTTCAAGTTTGTTAAAATGTATTGCTTGAAAAGACCGTGTATTGAGGATAAAACTTCTACATCAATGATATTTTCGGATTTTACTTTAAGAGTTTTATCAATTTCTTCGATCATTTCAGACTTGGTTTTATCGTTAGTACCGATAGCCAACTTTTCAGCTATTGAATGAAGTTTTTCATCATTAAATAGGTCGAGATTTTTCTTTTCAACTTTGAAATTTCTCTTTAATTCACGTAATTTCTCAATATTAAACATGTTTTCGTGATCGGCAATTTTATTTTCTCTAGCCCACTGTCTTAAATAATTTAGTTTCATTATTGTAAATTTGCTTGTTTTTTTCATGACTTTTAGAATTATAATGGCGATCATAGTTTTTTCTTAAAATTTCTATTTTGCAGAACGGACATGATATTTTATCGCGCTCCATTTAGATAGAAAAATTTATTTAACTAAATGGTGCTTGTAAACCAAACGATTGCGCCTCTCACGGCGTGATATCACTACGGATATGACGCAGGCGAAGCGATTATCGTGATGGTCGGTCTGTAGTAGCACACCTCGACTGTCATTGAAGATTTTTCCTTTATTCGTAGCAGATTTGACAACATTTTACAAAAGCACAGCTTAAGAAAGTAGAAGCAAACAGCTGTAGATTTGGTTAATTTTTCATTCCACAGAGTAGATAGTAATGTACCGATCGCTTTTGGAGACGAACGACTGTAGATTCGGTTAATTTTTCATTGAGATTTGCTGTGTTATTTCTCAGCTTCCTTTATGGTACATTGAACAGTATTTTACATTGCTTTTCGGTCGGCTCCGAAAGTGCGCCAGGAACCCCATATTACTATCTACTAATATACACATAGGTTGGTCTGAAAATATTATTTCGGTCAAATAACCACTACTTCCGGCCATTGTAATGTACTTCTGGTCTAAGTACATGCCGGTAGTCCATTTAGGCAAATAATACGCATGCGTGTAAAATTCCACCTTCCTAGGACATTAGAAAGTTAAATAACAAATATATACAGGTAGTTCTTCTAGGGGCTGTAACCATATATCGGTTCCTATGGATGGTTGATTTGCATGAAAATATTTGTAGTTTTTATGTGAGATCGTGAGGCATGCGATAGGTGGTGTTAAATTTATTTTTTCTAAGACTTCTGGAAGTTAAAATACAAAATAATTCCTTCAGGCCGTTCCAACTCCATTTCGAAACCTACGAATGTTTGACATTTATAAAAATGCTTTAGTTTTTTTTAATTTAAGCCATATATGGGCCAAATTTAAAATTCCTAGGATATCGGAAAGTTAGATAATACAGTGTCTGTAGGGACAGCTTTGCCGTTTATAAAGGTATAGAGATTCTTCTATACTAGAAGCTCAAAGTCGCGCTCTATCAGATTCCAGCGATATTGATATTTTTTGTTAGGTCGGTATTTTGTTTAATATTTTACATACAAAAACTCTTTAGCGATTGACAACAGTAATAACTCTTCAATTTATAAAATGTAACCAATGAAACATTTATTAAGTCTCACCCATAAAGTCTTGAATTAAAATTCATAAGTTATACTATAATTAATTTGTTTATAGTATTTTTCATTTTTAACCAGATCGCCATGGTGAAAATTGGAATTTTTGTTCTATGCTAAGAAATACCTGCCTCAAAGATATTATGTTACATTGTGCGGTTCTTAAAAATCATTTGAATGTTAACGTAATCGATTTAGACTTTCCTAACTATATTTGAGATGACAATCAAAAGAGTTAACGCATTAACTGATGTAACGCATAAAAAAATTAGGCAATGGTTATTAACCATACATCTACGTTTACTTTTATATTTTCACATGCAGGAATAAATACGGAATAAACACTAACTCTCATAAATCAGTAACCGGATTCTGATCATTGAAGTGATTAAACCATAGTGAATATATATGTATATGCGTTTAAATAACCGTATATATATATATATATATATATATATATATATATATATATATATATAGTATATATATTTATTATATGTATACTATATATAGAAGTACCATAAATCTATTTTAGACAGTATTTGCTTCTTTACTTAATTTTTATTTTTTTATTCTATATATATATATATATATACAATATATATATATACAGGGTGTATATTATGTCTGGAAACACCCAAATATATCTTTTAATAATTTAAATATAAATTTGAAACCTCTTACAATCGTGATAGAGATTGGGCATCTACTTTTTGGAACAATGTTTTGTTATGTCACACCAACGGGGGACGTCCTGCCGAGGGTATCGTGAATATTCTTAATGGAAGCCTATACCTTGTGATACATAATTTTAAAGGTAATAGCTTACTGAATTGAATGCCACAAACCGCATCTCAAAGGAATTATTCTATCAGAAAATAGAGCATTTTTAGTATTGAAAATTTACTGATGTTCAACAATGTAATTTTAACATGGTTCTTGCCACAAAATGTGTTACACTAATTTTTTAGCATTTTTTAAATGTTCAATTAAAATAAAATAAACAATTTATTTTTAAGCTGGTTTCATTAGTACAAATTTACCAGTTTTTATTACAATGAATAAAACTTATGAGTCACTTTCTCTGATTACTTATGAATCTGTACTTGGTGTTTTCCAGTCAGCAGGAAGGTTTAAAGAGACAAAAGGTCACTAGCCTATGAGAAACATTATTGTGTTATTAATCATCTGGTCTACAGGTTTCAGTTTGTTGAGCATGGAGCTTTCACTAGACAGGTCTAAGCTTGGGAATTACAAATGGACAAAGGTCATATCATTCCTGTCGAGTTAATCAGTGTCTCTGAAGCATTGCTGTCAACAAGTTATCTAATTACAGTAGTTCAGTTTTTATTTGGCATTTTAATGGAATTGTCTGAAAGAGAACGAATTACTCTGTTGATGATGCGAGGATATGGCGATCGTCAAAGATCTTATCGGGAAGTTTGTAATTTGTTTAATGACACTTTCCCAGAAAGGAATCCCATAAGTGTTTCAACAATATCAAAAACTATTGAGCGTTTTGAAATGACAGGGAGTGTACGTAATCGGCCAAAGCCGGGTAGGATATAATCTGCAACAGATGAAGAACATGCACTAGATGTTTTGCAAACATTTATTGAAGACCCACATACATCGCTCAGAAAAGCTGCACAGCAACATGATATGCACCCTATGTCTGTGAGTAAGATTTTGAAAATTAATAAATACAAACCATTTAAAGTTCATTTAGTCCAACAGTTAAGTGAGGATGATTACGACAGAAGAGTTGAGTTTTGTGAAATTGTGATGCGCAAATGTGATGACAATAGAGATTTTCTGACCAACATACTATTTTCTGATGAGGCAACTTTTTTCCTAAATGGCAATGTTAACAGGCACAATTGCCGTTACTGGGCTAGTGAAAACCCACATTGGATTACTGAGTCCCATTCACAGCAACCACAAAAACTGAACGTATGGTGTGGAATTTTAGGTAACAAAATTGTTGGACCCTTTTTCATCAATGGAAATTTAAATGCCGAACTTTACTACAATATGCTCCAAAATGAAATAATCCCAGCTATTCAAATTGCATCAGGAGAATACTTTGATAATGTATGGTTTCAGCAGGATGGTGCTCCACCCCATTATGGGAGACAGGTAAGAGAGTATTTGGATTTAAGGTTTCCTCATAAATGGATTGGCCGAAGAGGAGAAATCGAATGGCCTCCAAGATCTCCGGATTTGTCACCAATCGATTATTTCCTATGGGGTCATTTAAAATCCAATGTTTATAGAAGAAAGCCTCATAATTTGGAAGACCTAAGAAACAGGATTATAGAAGAGATTGCTTTGATAACTGAAGAAATGTTAGGCAACTCTGTCGAATCATTTTACACAAGATTGGCTCATTGTCAAACCGTAGAAGGAACACAGTTCGAACAATTGCTTTGACACCAAATGCAGGTAAAACGTTTGTTGTAAGACTTTTCTAACAGCATACATTATTTTTTATTTGTAATAAGAAATCAATAACATAAGTATTTCCATAATTGTACTGTAATAAAAACTGGCAAATTTGTGCTAATAGAACCAGCTTAAAATGAAATTTTTGTTTTATTTAATTGAACATTTTAAAAAATGCTAAAAAATTAGTGTAACACATTTTGTGGCAAGAACCATGTTAAAATTACATTGTTGAACATCAGTAAATTTTCAATACTAAAAATGCTCTATTTTCTGATAGAATAATTCCCTTGAGATGCGGTTTGTGGCATTCAATTCAGTAAGCTATTACCTTTAAAATTATGTATCACAAGGTATAGGCTTCCATTAAGAATATTCACGATACCCTCGGCAGGACGTCCCCCGTTGGTGTGACATAACAAAACATTGTTCCAAAAAGTAGATGCCCAATCTCTATCACGATTGTAAGAGGTTTCAAATTTATATTTAAATTATTAAATGATATATTTGGGTGTTTCCAGACATAATATACACCCTGTACATATATATATATATAATTAAATATCATATATTTATAATATTTTATACAAAAAATAGACAATGTACTTTTATATATATATATATATTTTATACATATATATATATATAAAATTATGTATTGCATATATACACAAATGTATATAACAGCTATTATAGGAATACAATAATGCTTATAACAGAGTATCTTTAAGAGTTGTAGAAAAATCAAAGATTTGTATAATAATGTAATTTTCGTAACGTCGGGCATATCAAATTCGTTCTATTAAATCCTCACTGGCTGCATTCTGGCCCACAATATTCTGACACAAGAATGGTCTTTCCATAATCCGCACAATGCCGAGATTTCGTGAGCATCTCTAATAAAAAGAAACTAGCACGCCATAGCTGCACTGTGGCAATAACAGCCACTTTTCTTTGGCACCTCTTACAAGCGTTGCTAATGGGTAGCGGAAACTCCTCGTCTTGGGTCATTCCATCATCCGGGAAGCCTGCGGGCGCTCCGGGTTCTTGTTTGTTATAATTTGAAAATTGTTTCCTTTACAAAACTCCAGATTACAATGATAACACTAATTTACTCATTTTGAAGGAAACAGGACTTTTCGGACATTTGCCATCGTTCAATGATACAAAATATCAGTTACACTACGTTTCTTGATCTGAAATCTAATCTCTTCCTCAGGTGAATAACTAACCTAACATATAACTATAACCTAGAATAAAATAAACAAATTATATCACACGCATAAGTGTGAACTATGAAGTAGTTCTACGAGGTTGATTGGTTAGTTCAGGTCCATTGTGAGCATGTTTTAGAATTAGTGTGGGTAGGGTTGACTCACAGCATGGTTGTTGTGTTAATTCCTGATTTACAAAAAATCGTGATTCCTGAAAACAAACTTTGTACAAGAATTGCTTATATTTTAAGTTTCTTTTCTACGACTCATTAATATATGTTGTACAAAGTTCTGCACAAGTATGCTCGCTAACGTTAATTTTTGAAGAAAAAATGAGTAACTCAGAATTAAAAAAGCTGAAATTCTGGACGAAATAAAAAAAGCGAAAGCCGAAAGAAATAAGATAGTCCTGAAACATTTATTTTTCAACATAGAAATACTGAATTTTAAAATCTAAAAAATAATTGTTTACTTTCCAAAAGTAACAAATTTAAAGTGAATATATCTGCATTATCAAAGTGAAGTCAAAGAAAGTAACAGGTAGCTCATGTGAAGTATATGAAGACAGCGTCTGACTAGTAGTGGTACGAAATATCGTAGGAGTAACCATACTTTTCCTACAGGTTTGCAATTATTTTCGAAGTAGGAATACCAGTTACCTTAGATTCTATTAATGATTTAGATTTAAAAAGTTAAAAACATTTTTTTATCTCTTCAGATGATCATGACTCCAGATTTCAGGAGTCAAGTCTGTATCAGCATCACATCCCAAACGCTGCACTACTAAGCAAAGGAACAACATTAAACTTGTTTCTGACGTTGAACCTGGCAAGGATCCTGAATGGTGTATAAACTTCTACCCTAAACAATTGCAATGAAGGTTTATTTTTCAAGTCTCACAGGTTTACAAAAAAATATTTTTTTTTCTGTAACATTGATCAAAATAGGTGTTTCTTATGTATTTTGCCTTGCTAAACACGAAAATAACAATAAAAAGTATGTAGGACGTACGGATTTTTTGATACAAGACATCCTAAGAAACTTAAGAAAAGTATAGTTTAACAACTATGAGAATAGGGATTTTCAATAAATTGTTGACAGAAATGTTGCCAAACCAAACTTAAGTTTATTATTATATACATTAAAGTGAATGAATAAAGAACATTTTCACTTCAAGTTGACACTAAAGGCTGTTATTATTATTTTACTTCTTTCTCTTGTGGGGTGTGAAATCTTCCCGTTTCAGGAACCAACAATAGTCGCCCATCATGGAAGGATCCCAGCGGCCTTGATATCTGCTTTTAATGTTCTGATGTCCTGGTGGAACCTCTCGCCTTGTTCGTCACTTAAGGCTCCCAGATTTTCCGGAAAAAAGTCCAAGTGAGAGTGGAGAAAGTGTATTTTTAAAGACATTCGACAACCCATAGATTGGTACGCTTTCAAAAGATCTTGGACTAATTTTTTGTAGTTTTCCTCCTTGCTATTTCCTAGAAACCCTTTCACAGCCTGGACAAATGATTTCCAAGCGGCCAACTCTTTTTTATTGAGTTTTGTTTCGAACTCAGGATCTTTAATCATTTTTCTGATATCTGGACCAGTAAAAACACCTTCTTTGATCTTAGCTTCGCTCAGCTGAGAGAGAAAACAAACTGGATTCAAATCCTTCACCTTCTCTACTCATTGCCTTTACAAAGTTTTTTATCAATCCAAGTTTGATGTGCAGTGGTGGTAGAATTATATTTTCAGGATCTACAAGAGGTATGTTGAGTATATTTCTATCACCAGGCGTGTAGTTAGACCTTTTTGGCCATTCTTTTTGCTGGTAGTGCTTGTCTGACGCTCTAATATCCCATAAGCATATGAAGCAACAGTATTTTGTGTAGCCACCCTGAAGGCCCATAAGAATAGCAACTACTTTGAAATCTGCACATATTTGCCACTTGTACTCATCGTATTGAATTGCCTTTAGGATGGCTGCCATGTTGTCGTATGTTTCTTTCATTATAACAGAATAAGCAACAGGTATCGATGGTTTCTTATTACCATTGTGTAATAGGACAGCTTTTAGGCTATATTTGGACGAATCGATAAAAAGACGCCATTCATCCGGTGTATGATTAATGCCAAGTTCATCCATCAGCCCAGTCACATCAAAACAAACACACATTGAACCCTCAAGTTTAAAGAAGGCTGAAAACTGTACATTTCTTTTTCTAAAGCAAGACACTGTCGTGCCTTTTGCTAGAAGATTCCATTCTTGCAGTCGTGATCCTAACAGTTCTGCTTTCCGTTTAGAGAGGCCTAAATCACGAACAAGATCATTCAATTCGTTTTGTTTGATAAAATGTGGTTCGTTTGACATCTGAGGCTCAAAGGTAGGATCGTTAGGGTTATTTGTTTGCTCAGTTACATCTTCACTGTCCATTTGCTGGCAATCATCTTCACTAATATTGGGAATAAAAAAATTTTCCCAGTCAACTGGAGGGGTGGGAATTGGCAAATCGTCTCCATGTGGAACTGGCTTGATTGCTGAGGGCACGTCTGGGTACTGGATTTTACATTTTTGCTTCTTTGAATATCCCTCAGGGTTTGACAAACAAAAATAACAATCATTGAAATGGTTGCTAGGCTCACGCCAAACCATTGAAACAGCAAAGGGCATTGACCTTCTGTTCCCTTTGGCCAATTGGATAAGGTTGACCGAACAGCTAATGCAGCAAATATGTGGGGCCCAACTTTCATCCTGGTCCCCCACCTTGCAGCCAAAATAAAGGAAGTATGCCTTTCTTACCTCTTCAGTTATAGGCCTTCCTTGTGATTTAATGATGTACCTTCCACACACGTAACAAAACTTGTCTGGAGGATTTTTACAAATTCGACGTAAACTAGACATTACAAAAAAATACTTAAGAAGTGTTGAAATTAAACTGAACACACAACCTCTCTCTTAAAATACCTGCTCACTACTGCTGTGCTGCTGTGAGTCACCAGACACAAAGGAATGTTTATCTTGCCCCCCACCACTGCTCTGCAGGGCTGCCAACCACTTTCAGCTTTTAAACACAAATTATGGTATATGACTATGACAGCGGTACTATAACATAAAACTGAGACGTGGTAGGCTATTTATGCTTTCAGTTTTGGATTTTGTAACCTAAAAATAAACAAAAAAACCTTATTTAATGAATGTTACATTTTGTGTGTAAACCTGTGAATCTCTTGGTCTTTCCAAAGTAGCTTTAAACAATATTTAAGTCTAAGATAAGTAGGAGAATGACGTAACACATCTCTGCCAAGTACAGGCGCTACCGTATTTTCCCTGCGTCCTGTGTTATAGTTATGACGGAAAGAAGAGAGGCTAACCAAAAACGCTTTAGCGTGAAAATACAAATTGATTAAATTAACTGAGGTAGGAACTTCAACCATTTTTACAACTGCTCTTCCTGCTGCTTGCTATGTTAACTACAAAAAATAGGATAACTCTGTTTGCACTTTATATTTCGAAAAGGAATGAAAGCTGTGGCTTAAAACCCAAATAATACAGTAACAATATAATTTAATATTCACAAGACTTGATACATTATGCCATTTCATAGTAGCCTTGAGATAATTGAAAATAAAATAAGTAGAACTAAGCTATATGTTTATATATCGCAAAGCTTGACAGCTATAATGTATATTTTAAAATTCACAATATTTAAAGAAAGACTGTGTTTGGGAACGGGTTGTGACCCCATACGATTATTGCAGTGTCGTTAGTATATTTATGATATGTTTCTAGTACTCACAATTTACTTTACCACAAGCAAACAAAATTGCTATAAGATATAAAGTTGACCCACCTCGAAGAATGGGTAGATAATATTTATCCTGGAACTTATCTAGTCAGGGAAAATTGAGTGTCCACAAACATTTATTTATCAATAAATAGTTTTATAATTATAAACATTGTTTATGGCTTTAAGTAGCAAATTACCACATACTAAAGTTACAGGAATACTTCTGGCGCATTCCTTACACAAGGGAGCGTATTTCCATTGACGTACTAGACCGAGTTAGGGAAATACTTTAAATTATTGTCTATTACGTATTTGTGAGGGTTTACCTTCAATTTAAGGTTTACTGGTATTCTGATTTTAAATTCTTATCACTTAGTTTCTCTAAGTTGCCGTTTAATTTGGAATAGGGATGTAATATTTACTTCAGGACTCTAACTAAAATTCACTTAACTAATTTTAAATGATTTGCCTAGCTATACTTGGGCAATAGCCCAAAAAATACACATCCATTAAATGTGTATATATTGTAGTAGCTTTTATCAAAAACGTGCGATGGAACTACTTTCTCTTCCAAAATAGAATCGAACTTATAAGTCGACAATTAACTTAAAGCAGTACGTTAATTATCAAGTTTATCAGTTAATGTAGTGTTATTACTACTACTTTTTAACGAGTACAAATGGCATTTGTTGAATTTTAATAAAACTTCATTAGTAATTCAAAAGTATAAATTTATAATATGAGATTATTCTTAATTTCTAAAAACGTTCGACAAATTATTCATACAGCGTCTTTGCTATTTGATTGAACGAAGGAATAATTGTTGATATAAACAAAATTAGTTATGTATAACGCAATATGAATAAACCTTTTAACACTTTTTTTAAACTTTTATTTTTCTTACGATATACAATTAAAACACATGATAAATTGGTTTTAATGATTTATTTTCATAATTAACTTAACCTTAGTTAGTACCTGAAGATGAAATCGCAGATTTCGAAATGTACATCCTAAGAAAAATAGAAGTTTAAAAAAAGTGTTAAAAGGTTTATTCATATTGTATTGTACATATTTACAAAACACTTTTCGAAGCTACATCTCTAACATAAAATTAGTTAATTCAACTGTAATATAATTGAGCCTCTAATGGATATGTTGGAATAATACTAGTATGAAAGATATAAATGTCGCTAAAGCCATAATGGTCGTTTTAAATATTGGGTGTATAGCATTAAAGATTTTAAAAGTACCGATAATAAAATGTTTCGGCTTCAGAATGTTGTAATCTGACACAACTACACTAGTGACATTAGATATGAATCAAATTGTTGTTTTAACTCTAGAAAGTAACATTAAAGATTTTAAAAGTACCGATAGTAAAATGTTTCGGCCTCAGAATGTTGTAATCTGACACAACTACACTAGTGACATTAGATATGAATCAAATTGTTGTTTTAACTCTAGAAAGTAACATTAAAGATTTTAAAAGTACCGATAGTAAAATGTTTCGGCCTCAGAATGTTGTAATCTGACACAACTACACTAGTGACATTAGATATGAATCAAATTGTTGTTTTAACTCTAGAAAGTAACATTAAAGATTTTAAAAGTACCGATAGTAAAATGTTTCGGCCTCAGAATGTTGTAATCTGACACAACTACACTAGTGACATTAGATATGAATCAAATTGTTGTTTTAACTCAAGAAAGTAACATTAAAGATTTTAAAAGTACCGATAATAAAATGTTTCGGCCTCAGAATGTTGTAATCTGACACAACTACACTAGTGACATTAGATATGAATCAAATTGTTGTTTCAACTCTAAAAAGTAACATTAAAGATTTTAAAAGTACCGATAATAAAATGTTTCGGCCTCAGAATGTTGTAATCTGACACAACTACACTAGTGACATTAGATATGAATCAAATTGTTGTTTTAACTCAAGAAAGTAACATTAAAGATTTTAAAAGTACCGATAGTAAAATGTTTCGGCCTCAGAATGTTGTAATCTGACACAACTACACTAGTGACATTAGATATGAATCAAATTGTTGTTTTAACTCTAGAAAGTAACATAAAGTACCAGTTATGGTTAACGGGAAAGTCTACTTGTATAAGAACCATGTAACAAAATTGGGAGATCTGATTTGTACTTCTACTTCATTAAAAAGTTGTAAGTTATCAATAAACATTTTGATGCTCTTAAAAGTGACCCTAATTACAATACTCTAAACTATTTCTGTGTATACTTCCATTTGTAGGTTATAGTGTTCTGTTTCCAGTTTATTTTAAAAACGTATCACGATTTATTGTATCCAGCTAGTGTTAATGAACTAGCTGATGTTTTGGTTTCACTGGTTTGTTGCTAATATTTACTATCTTAGCAGTGATAAGCAATATAAATGGCGTGGAAGTATCACTAAAATGAAAATTGTTCGGGAGAAAACGGTAGAATCCATAGTTTTACAGGTGTTGGCATGGAACATTCTGTATTTATCCTATATAAATGTGACGTTAGGTTACCCTCTTCAAAAATTGGCATCCTTCCCGCTACAATATTTTTCTTATTTAATAGTCAAATTGATAAATTAAAAATATTATTTATTTACTTTGAAAATGTAGATTAATGTAGATTTGTTTACACCAAAAGAATTATTGTTGATTTCCAAGTGACAACTGAAAATCAAACTCTCAAAATGTACCAGCAACTTTTTAGAACGGTTTAATTTAGCATTTACCTTCAAACTCCACAAAGGGGTTTTGGACTCTGGCATAGCTGTCATTAATTTCGAGAAAGTTCTAGTACTGTATTAATATATAATACTTAAAAGCGCTCAAATGTACTGCAACGTGAATTTACATTGTCTTTAATCAGAATTAAAAAACTGTATGAAACTAAAATAAACTACTATTTATTTTATTTTTAAAAGAATCTGAAGACATCATATTACAAAAAATGTGTTACTTATAGCTGAGTGTGTTAGCTGGTGGCTGGTTCAATGTTCATGGAAATGTATTGTTATAATATAATAGAAAATAAAATTAATTTTGGGTATTTTTACCTCTTTTAGCCAATCCGATATATTAGTTTCACCGTTAATGATGATTTCATCATTTTTTCAACAGTTTTTTTTTAATCATCAATGATTTCAGCAAAATTTAAGTACACCAAAAATAATAACAAAAGGCGTACCTCAGGGGTCCGTGCTCTCTGCCTCTTTATTCTTAGTGTTTATAAACAGCCTACTAAATATCCCAATGTACGGAAAAATCAGTGCTTTTGCTGACGACGTCTCACTTGATTACACAAATAAACATTGGGCTCCCATTTGGACACAAATAGCTGAGGATCTCAAATCACTTCGAAATTGGTGCAACAATAATAAAATGGTAATTAACGTTTCCAAGACCAAAATTGTGAATTTTGACCTTAGAGGGTTTTCTTTCGACACGGATTTACATTTTCGCGTCGTTAATGAGTGCATCCAACCTTGCGATTGTGTTAAAATTGAGCAAGTTAATCAAATAAAATATCTTGGTGTTTACATAGACGATAAACTTTCATGGAAAACTCATACTTCACAATTACAGATAAAACTCAGGAAAAACATAAGGAAATTTTATTTTTTAAGAAATATTGTAAAATTTAAATCTTATGCGGACCCTTTATTTTTCACTTATAGAGTCAAGACTAAACTATGGAATTGAAAACTGGGGAGGGACAGACAAAATGTCCATTAATCCATTAATAGTAACGCAAAATTATTTTGTGCGTATAATTACCTTCCAACCAAAACGTGCCTCTGCTCCTCAATTATACAACCACTTAAAGATTCTTCCCTTAAGTCATTTATTTGTCTACAAAGTCTTAAAAATATTTTTTAATAGAAGTGGAAATTATGGCATCGTCAGAGCCTATAACAATACTAGAAGTGTGGCTCGCGGGCTCTACACTCATCCTAAAGTAAAACAATCTATTTTCAAAAAGAGTTTCATTTTTTGGGCCCCAAAATTTACAATCAATTGCCAAATTTCGTTAAAATAAACAATAAAAACTGCAAACAGTGTTTGGCTAAAGTTAGAAAATGGTTACTGACTAAAGATGACGTAAGTTATTTATTTACGATTTTATCGTAAGCTGCAATTAAAAACAGGTAGAATAGATATAGAGTAGATAGAAACAGGTATCATTAGATTGAGTTATTTTCCACACTTTAATTTGTATGTAAAATAGAGTATCTTTTTTCACTTAGAAGTGGTTGATGAAAAAATTCTGTGGTGTAATACTTAATTTAATTTTACGTTTATTACTTTTTTTTTTAAGTATATATTATCTTTGTATAAAGAGTTATTTTTTCCAAGCATAGATTGCGAGTGCTGTGGTGTCGACCAGGTACACAAGAAAATAGTTATGTAGACTGACTGGCAGTTTAAAACACATAGTTAAGTTTTCTTTGCACTAGCCATCGCTACTTGTTCAGATGGCTAGTATTTTCACCATTTCATTTATTGTAAAATTGTACAAAGTTTGGAATAAATATTTCTTATTTCTTATTTTCAGTCATTTCGTTTCTTTTACCTGTAACTGAGTAGAGGCGTCGCACTCTTTCTAATGAGCTTTTCTTTTTTTTGCTCCTGCCTCCAGGAGTGAATTTGAATGAAAATCCAATATTAAAGGGCACATTTTGCACCGGTAGTTAATATTAAAATTTATAATCGTTTTTTATTTTTTTTTTATTTATTTTTTTTTTTTATGAAGTTTGCAAAAACTAATTCCGTTCCTCATTCTTCGTTTTTAATAAAAATTAAGATGGTGCAGTCATCCTACACGTAAGGTTATAATAAAATATATCGAGCAATTTCACTAATTCTTTGCTGAAAAATATTTGATTGCACAAATATAATACCAAGACTGAGAAGTCTTCTAAATGTTCCAATTGCCCCTTTTTCATTAAAGGTATCGCTAACGGAAATAAAAATGGATCCATACGACCTTGAAGATTGACACCATGTCTAAGAAAAGGTTTCTAACGGATATTTTTAATCCACAGAGGTTTCGGATACGAAAAATGGATCGCATCATACGACCTTGAAGATTGATACCATATCTGGAGAAATGTCAATTCACGCATATTTCTTTATCCATAGAGGTTTAAGATACAAGAATTGAGCACATTAGGCATTATTTAATTGGAAGTAATATTTCTATCATATACGACATTGGAATGTTAAAGCTTTTGAATAATTATATCTTTTCATTAAGGAATAATCTCTATAGCTGAAATCAAACTAGGAAGAACAAACAGAACCGCATGTTAGCAGCAAAGAGTACAGTTCCTAGCTATTTCAGTTCTCGTAGCTCACTGACTAAGTACACCGAAAGATCATTGCTGGGAAAGAAAGTTTTTCATGAGGTAAATAGCGAAGCACTGAGTTAACCACTCTCGCTCTCAGAAGCGCGAGTGAAACCCCGTCTTTATTTCCTGATTATTACATTGGGCTGTGAATACGAACGCTGTGCTATGCAGATTTTATAATTGCAACTTTCTACGCGGATAATCACTAAGTTCCGTTTGACTGTTGAATACAAGTCAAACGTATCGTTTCAACCATTTCATGTCGTGACGGAGTTGGCCGAGTTACGGTGAGATGATATGGAAGAATGGTATCTTGCTATCAGTGAAACTGGGCTTAGTAACTGTTAAACTGTTTAGTTATGCTCGAGATACTTATGCTTCCAAGTACTATTCTAGAATTCATATTTTGTGCTAATCAATGAAATCTGCAAATCAAAAGTCAATATTAGTTCCTTGCAAACGATGCATATATCTGTAAGTCCATTTAATTCACCTTCAAGCGCGAAAGTGCGTTGGTGTATAAGTTGGTAAAGATTAAGTTGCATTATGCATTCCACTCTCCGGCCAACTGACGCTGTATTACATCATGTAATTACAATATCGATGGTGTGGTCTTGACCTCGGAATACGTAAAACCGATAGAGATGTTCTCCTCAGCATCAGTGGGTCAAGGGTGGAGTGATCAGCACTTTTACCGCGGCTATCAGCCCCAGGCCGAACAATGTTCTAGCGGAGGGTTTTAGAACGTCCGGCACCCACTTGAACCTCCAGTGATGGATCTGAGATGATTGTCCTTGTCAGTGGTAGGCACCGGTTTCAATGGAGATTGCAGAGTTAACAAATGGCGAAGGATGGATGTCTGATAGACCACAGTAATTTTATTGCTTGCTATTTTATATTTTAGTTGCTCATTCTATGAGGAAAGACGGTTTACTATGTCACATGTGAAAATGATACATGATTGAACTTTGTTTACAAATTTATTTATCCTGTGATTTTCTCGTTACCATCACGGTAAACCAAACATAAGACCAATGTAAAAGTTTTTCCTAACTGCCAGCCAAATCCCATCAAGTGACATACACGATCATTGACCATGATGTTGCTTAAATAGCAATGAAGCGTCGTACAGTTTTTAAGATCTGTAGGTTAGT
This sequence comes from Homalodisca vitripennis, assembly GCF_021130785.1. Lineage (NCBI taxonomy): Eukaryota > Metazoa > Arthropoda > Insecta > Hemiptera > Cicadellidae > Homalodisca > Homalodisca vitripennis. Next base: position 73,880,303 of record NC_060212.1, read on the forward strand.
TTATTCTTGAGATATCTATCGAACAGATAGACAGACAGAGAAATTAAATTTGTCCAGCCTCTATAGCGGTAGGTAAAATAATTCATGGTATTATCTCTCATATCCAATCATCACATGATTGGACTCGGCCGAAAATCAAATATGCGCTATGCATAAAGATATAAGAAATAGATAAATTTATATCACTAATGTCATCGCCATTTCAGTAAGGGTCACGAACTGGTCCTATATTCTGTCTAGTTGACTCCAAATTATTATGGATCCTCGCCAACATAAGCCCTCTGCCGCATCTTCACTTACAGCCTAAAGGTCGGACTGCCATCTGAAGTCTCAATTTGCATCGATCAGTTTCTTAATCCACTTACACAGCATGCCAAAATAAAGAAGACTCGTCCATATACAGTGTATGTATAAAATAGTACAGCTAACATATTTCAATTTTTAAAGTTTGTTTTTGAAGATTGTGTAAAGGAAACAAGACTTTTTTGGACATTTGGCATAGAGGTATAAAAATCATATCACTACGTTTCAACATCTGCAATCTGATCTCTTCCTCAGATGGATGACTAATCTAAGTTATAACTAAAGTCTAGGTGAAAATAAACAAATCACTGACAACATAGTGTTACTCAATGTTTTTATCACTAAACGATGGGAAATGTCCGGAAAATGTGCTTGTCTGTCTGTCACAAGATAACCCCAGAACGAATTGACCTACGTATTTTAAATTTGCATGAAGCTTTATTTCTATGTAGGAAAATATTGTGATGTATGTCACTCTGTAGGATTTTACTGAACGTTAGTGGACATGTTTACACTGTAACCATGATGACAATGAGAAAATTGCACAAACAATTATTGTAAATAAACTGAATTCAGCCATGTGAAATTGTAACCCGTGTAGCCTAATCATCCGCAAGATATCTCGAGAAAGATTTCATATACAGGTGATACAATCAATTTTTTGTCTGTCGCAGAGATGTAAAAAGTTCTCTTCAGTCTGTCCATCCATCTGTCCACAGGAGATTTCAAGAATGAAATGAGCTACAGATACATACATTTGTAAACAAACTGAGTACATGCATATGTTTAGTGAAATGAGCAATATACTTGAAGTTTTGCTTGCAACCTCAGCGAAGTCTGTTATACAACACGTGTTTTGGCACACTCCGCCTTGTTATACTTATACTATAACTATATGAAAGTTATGATTCCATTAGTATAACATTCCGAATTTATATCGTTTTTTTACTATTTTTTAAATCTTAACCTTATTTTAATATAGAAATCAAAGATTACATTTAAAAAATTAATTAGAAAACAAATATAGTCAACAGTACTAGTGGATGACTTACAGCAAGCAAGAAGTAAAATTGCGGTGACCAGCTTTGTTAGTGTGTTTATACGTGACAACGGTAAACTATATAAACCTTCAGAAGCTACGGTTCTTAGGACAATATGTTCAGCTTTTTCTAATCCAAAAGTGCAATTTATCGAATTATATGAACATTGAAAACCACACAGTTCACTATTCCAAATGATACTTCTTTTAAAACTTTTTAAGAGCGATTATTTTCTTCCATACCAAGATTTTCTCTTTCTATCAAGATGCAGCTGGACCACACAGGAAAACCAACGTAGACGTTTCATGTCACAAAATCTAATCAAAAGTGAAACATTGGTCAAAAACATCATTTTCTTTGCATCTTTGTGGTTTTATAACGGTTTTTCATTGTACAGGTATTAAGTAAATAAGATTTTTCTTTTTAATTTTCATGAACTTCTCTAACAAGGGGAGGTTTCTTACAATGAAGTAATGTAATTTATAGCTATTTTCAACTTAATCCCAACAATGCAATATTGGTCGGTTAAGTTTTTATTTTAAATTGATATATCTATCACTAACATGCAATTTTAAAAATTAATAATTTTTTATATATAAAATGTATTGGTGAGTGATTTTGGAATAAATTGAGATTGCATGAACACAATGGTTATGCACTGAGATAAGCCTGACGTTACTACCTACTTGCGCTGAAATATTGAGAGGTAAGCCAACCGTTATCTCCAACAATCTCTACCGCACCAATCTTGGATGTCTGCTCATTAATTACTAGATGATGGGTTGTCCAATTGTGTTCAAGTACGCTAATCAATACGCGATCCGGACGAGAGCCAATGTCTCTACATGTGAGGCCCATTGACATGTCCAGCCATCATCCATCAACTTTCTAGCCAAGGATGATCTCACACACTGTTTACCAGATGGCGCAGAGATTGGATGCTTTCGTTTGTCCCTCAGCCATGACTCATTATCGACTCTGCTTGTTATCTTTGAAGATACAGCCTTAACTAGTCGTAATGAACTCTTCAAAATCACCACATGATAATTTATTTTGCTCTAAGGGAATATGATGGGAATGAATATACATGGAATATGATTATTGCCTTTTTGATGAGACATCATTGCAAACCTACACTTTGAGTGAAAGGTGAAAAGTAATTTAAATATCAATTCAGGTTGTATTAACGGCTTATAATATTTGTATAATGGCTTGTATTAAAGTTGTATAATGGCTTAGAATATTTTGATTACTACTCAACCGACGCTCGGATAAGAAATCTAATGATCATATTCAACAAAAGTAGCCCCTCCATGAGAGTATTAAACGTGTACTATCTCCGCCAAATCACACTATATGTTTTGTTGGAACTGGGACTTAAGAATATTTCGTTCTCTAATTTTCAGCCTAACGACAACAAATATTCTGCCACAATTAGAAATTTATTTCAGTTTGACCTCAAAAATTTCCAAACTTTTAACAAAGATTATGGTATTATTGTAATAATGGAAATGAAGTTTCGGAAACAGATTTCACTGACGCTGTAACTGTTTCCGAAACTTCATCATTAGTTTTTTAAGTAATACCGTTAAAAAATTGAAAGAAAACGCTTCAATTATTAATTCTAGTTTTAAAGTTTAATATTAAAACTAAAGTTCTTAGAGCCAGACAAACGATATTGAGCTGAAGTCCTCTAGATATAATTCCCAAGTAAGACACGTTTATGATCTGCCAACAGGTACGTTGTTAGCTTATCGGCCTGTCGGTAAAAATAACGATTTGAGGCTCAACGTTCCGGGCGAATGTGTTATTTGACTGGGTGAAAAAGTACAGGTGATATGAGAGTACCAAGAGAAGGACCACTTTTGGTTCTTGGCGTCCGGGCCTATGCCGTGCGATAACAATGGTAGACCGTGACAATTGCAAACAGAGCACTTAAAGACTACTGATACTGAGGACTCTTTTGAGAACGTCTGTGTTCGAAATGGTCACTGTATGCAATCATCACTCTAAGTAATTGTTATCGGATGCAATAATAAACGTACGCAATCTTTCGGTCACAATTTTTACGGGTTGACTAATGTCAATCAGTCTAAAGAAAAAGTTCACTTAACAATGCCAAACAGTCACAGTTATTTAGTTCACATAGAAAGAGACCTTCAACAGGATATTTATATATTTAAATTTATCAACCCTTTTCAACGTCAATGCAACCTCCTTACAAAGGGGTTATAATGTTCCCTACAGTAAAGAGAAAAACACCAAAGGCCGCACGAGAAGCCGTATTTTAAAGATGTATGTTGTGTAGTATCTTGAAATGTTATGAGAAAGTTATTAAACATTATAAAATTTGTGATGTAAGAATTTAATTTATAAATTAATAATTAATTTGGTTAAAATGTCATTTTGAAAGGCTAGAAAGGACCAGTCACTTTTAGCTTTCTCAGAGTAAATAAGAAGTTTATTTATATTACACATGCACTCAATGGTGTGTATTTATTCTCACCTATTAGAATGTTTCAGACCACCAGGCTGCAACCTCCTGTGGTTGAACCGTTTGACATAGAGCAATGCAATAAAATGTAACCCTAAATAAAGCCCATACGGCAAATATTGCAAAATTGTTATTGTCGCATTTACAATAAAGGGTAAGACCGCAAATAAGGGTCAGAGGTTCGAATCTCGAAAAAATCAAATAGCTCGATAGGTCACGTGGCTCATCATTTTAAACGCCGAACAATTTGATACAAAAATTAATTTTAAAAATATCTTAAATGTTGTCAAAAATGGCAAGGATATTTTTGGATTGTTTTCTTTTACTAGGGTATACTAATTTTAAATGTATGCAATCACTTTATTAGGTCATTGCCAACTACAGCTGGGTGGTTTGAAACACCGTGTATATAACATATATAAGATATATTAGAAAACACCATGTGTCACAGCGTGTGTGAGTCTATTCCTCCCAAAAACTCTCGTATATTACATTACTTTAAATATAGGAGATTGGCCAAACGCCACTTTTATTTCAAATAAACTAAAGTTAGATCTCTTGGAAAATTATTAATACAGGAAAAAAATCACGAGGTTGAATAACATAATGACGAGAAGTAAAGATTAATTCTTTATCAATCCAAAGGACCGTAAAAAACACTGCTCGATTTCTTTCCGTATCCTGCAAAACAACGCAAATGAAATAAAAAGATGATAAGTCTATTAAAAGTCTTAGTTTCATTGGAATAGTAGAATGCTGGCAAGACGTTTTGTTTAATGCCCTCTCCTATTATAAACACCACAACTGCTCTCCTCCATTTCAATAGAAAGCATTGCTGACGTTTACATTTCTCGTCACTTCCTTCAACAGTTTAACCGGTAACACGAGAACAGTTAGTCACGGAATTCAAGATTTTCCCACAACAATTATTCGGTCAGCTGTCACTCACCCGTGATGCAACGGGCCGAGACAGGATACGGAAGCAGCCTTGTCACCTGTCACCCTGGAGACCTTGCATTCACCTCTCTCTGCCGCCGTTAGCGAGTCGCATCCTTCGAGCAGCCTTGTCCCAGCGTCCGGCCACATTATCACATTACTGTATCGTAATGTCGGTCTGACCATCATCAGCTGGGACTGGAGCGATCAAATACTCATAAGACGAGACTAGACAAGTTTGTGCGATTGCCTTTCTAAGGCCTTCTACACAGAGGCGAAAAACACGTAGCTCAATTATTTCGAAGTTGGTAAAACAGACGGTTTGGATTTTTATTGATACAATTTATCGTATACGCTCGTATCTGGATTCCTAGTGTTATAAGGTATTCTACATTGAAAAGATCGTTTTAACAATGTTTAAAAAAAATCCTTGAAAAGAATTTCTTTTTAGATAAAAATATGACAATTAAAATTTTGCATTCATCAGACTATAAAATATTACTCTTTACCTTTTCTACTTTTAGGAGACGATATTTTTCAGCTGTTAATTAAGGAAAGAAAACCCTTGACGAATCAACAAGCTCGTCAAGTGAAGTGGATATATGAGGAAATTTTTTTTCAAATACTATAGCAGTTACGGCTTCGCACGCAATTTTACCGGTAAAAAAATAAATATATGTGTGTGTGTATATGTATATATATATATATATATATATATATATATATATATACATATATTTTTTACTGGTAAAATTGCTATATACAGTATATATAGCAGTATTAAGCCCTACGGATACGACATTTTTATTAACTAACGGTATAAAAGTGTCCATTCCCACCGTATAAATAATGACACTTCAGCGAGTCATTATAAAGGTTTTATGAACGGTTTAGAGTTCACATCGATATTGACGAACGGCATGAGCTAAGGGAGAGAAAGAAGATATTTTGTTGTGAACTCATACTTCAAGGATAATTGATATATTGCATTTACATGCCATAATTTTAAATAAATTTACATACATTTTGCTGGACATTTTTCTTTAAAGAACTGTGACTACTGTTAAATTAGACCATTATATACGAGGGGTATTAGAAAAATAAGGTTCCCTATGCCGCCAAGACAGAATGCGATATGTTGGGAGAAATCAGGTAACACTGTCTTACCCATCAGCTGTCCCTCTCTCTATCCATACCTCACACGCCTGGCTATGTCCAACAGTGACACCCTAGCTACCTTCGAAGATGGAGCTCCCTATCGTTGTTACCGCCAGATGCGAAATTCGTGCTGTGATACGTTTTTTAAATGCAAAACAGATTTCACCTATTGAAATTCATCGTCCGTTAATCAAAGTTTATGGGGAAAACTGCATATCTGTTTAACACGTTTGGAAATGGTGTAGAGAATTCAGTGAAGGCCGCATGGAAATTCACGATGAAAACCGAAGTGGACGGCCTGTCATGACAACCGTCTTTTGGGACAGGAAGGGCATGCTTTTGATCGACTTGTTGCTTCATGGAACAACAGTAAACTCTGAAAGATATTCTGACACATTAAGAAAACTAAAACGCGCGATCCAGAACCGTCGGAGAGGAAGATTGTCCAGTGGTGTGAGGCTTCTCCATGAAAACGCTCGACCTCATGTCTCACATCAAAATCAAGAACTGCTGCTGACAAATTTGTCATGGACTATTGTGCCCCATCCCCCCTACAGCCCAGACCTAGCCCCAAGTGATTATCACTTATTCCCAAAATTAAAGGAACACTTCGGTGGCCAACGTTTCAGTACCGATGATGAAGTCAAGGAAGAGGTTACTCGATTCCTCAAAAAAATTGGCGGCAGAATTCTACAACATGGGGATAGAAAAGTTGGAGCATCGTCTACAAAAGTGTTTGGACAGAAACGGTGATTATGTGGAAAAATAGCTTAACTTTTAAGTTTTAAATTGATGTATAACACTAAGTAGAAATATAGAGCAGTCTATTTTAAAAAATCATGAGAACCTTATTTTTCTAATACCCCTCGTAGTTGTATACTTTCAATCACGGTATAAACCAGAAATTGTTTTGAGACATTACTGCTTGAATCATAATGCATTGAAGTCAGTAAGTTATTTTGTGATTATTGATAAGGATTGTTGTTTGATTGGAGAATGTCGCCACGTTTTGAACAAAGAAATCTTCAAAAGATACAAAGGTTAGCAACCACAAAGAAAATAATCATCGAAAAAAATGGCCAATCAGCAATAATATGCATTAACGTTTAGATTCACTTCGATTGTACGCATTTACTGCGCCATAGTTGAGTTTTGCCTTGTTGGCCTGGTCACGTAAATATATACATGTAGCCTATCGGTTTTCAACTTCAAACTCGGATTATTAACTGAAATGTGATTTTTGGGGCATGCACATGTGCTGACAATAGGAACTCAATTCGGAATCACTTGTTGTACTCAAAGTTTTCCAAACTGATCTCATATAAGAATAATCCAAATATTTATTGATTTTAGCAAAAGTTAAACAATCGTCAAGATTTTGTAAACTCGTGCGTTTGTTTATTCATGGATGTCTTACGATTTAAAAAATCGCCCTAAGATATAAAACATTACCTGGGAAAAAAATGTTATGTTGGTGAATAATTACACAAAAGTATTATTACTTAAGTAATAAGTAAAGCAACCAATTCAATTTCACATTACACCTTTCCACACAAGATGTTTTTTCAAGATCAAATAACAGAGCACGTACACACCCAAGAGCTTTAAAAAAGATTTCCTTTGTCTTTCTCAAGGCTTTATTACAAGATAAGCTTTCCACTCCTTATGAAATCGTAAAAAAGAGAATCGAAGAATAAGCAATAATGTAAAAATGCAACTATTACAACATTTTGTAACAACGAAAAGATTTTTTTCATTTTTTTAAGGAGAGTCGTACCTCATTACAGCCTTATTCTGCCAGCTCTCAGGAGTTACTGGCCTGTACGAGGATCTCATCCAACAAAATGATTCATACAGTACAAGGTTGATGGTAGTGATAACAAATAAAACAGCCACATACAGGATTTAAAACTGCGTTATACCTAATGTAGACATCTCCACAGAATCCAAACTTCCGAGAAGCAAAGTCAATCAGGACCTCTGGTGGCTGAGTAACTGTAATGGATACGTGAGTAATGTGCCCAACTTTCCTCTCGGCTTCTCTTTCCAAGAAAACGCTCGAGTCACAACAAACAAGAGAGTGTGACGTCATATCTGCGGGACTCACGGAATGAGACCAAGGTGCGGCACGATCGCCGATCACATCGATCTCGGCTCAGGGTTAATGAGTTCACAACAAACATCTTCTTTCTCCTCCTCGACTCATGCCGCTCGTCAATATCCATGTGAACCCTGAACCGTTCATAAACGCTTATAATGACTCGCTTTCTGTCTCTACAGTCTTCGTCTTGTTCTGTATTGAGTCCACGATTGCGAAGTACTCGTGAACTGACGATAACTTAGGATTGTGAACTAGTTAGCCGTTAAAACGTAGTTTTTGTTAAATCGTTACAGTTTTAGTTCAACTTTACTATTAGACATTAAGCATTAGCTGTACATTTGGTTATGACTCGGTCAATGGAAAGATCAAATGCTAAAATCTTGTTGCCAGAAACGTTGCGGTTGTGCGCGATCTAGCGTCATACTGAGTAAACTCTGACAATAATAACAAATACTAAATATTTTTAATTTAATTCATAAAAATTTAGTAACTACTATAGTAAATACCTCGTTTTAATATTATAATTTTATTGTAATAATATTATAATGGATTAAAACCGAACTAACGATTTTATATTGTACGAGTAGCGCCATGTATGCTTTAAGAACAGAAAACTTACCGAACAAAATTCCTCCCACACAATCCTCTTATCTATACGTTACTGTACCCTCCCATCGCCGCTTATTGCTGCTGTTTTATGTCAAAAGTTAGTTTCTTGATATATAAAGAGTTTCATGGATTTTAGCTAGATATTGTTATGAAACAAGTATTGATTCAAGATTTCAATATATCATTTTCATGTCATAATTTCAACACGCCGACTCAAACTCACTCACCACGAGTAAATCAATGTATAGAATGATCTGTGCTACTAGTTTTTGCAGCAGGTACAAGTTAGTTCAAGATGTTTGTCATTTTAGCACTCACTGTTCTAGAATATATTTGACAGAAAATAAAATATGTAACATATGAGAAACAATCAATTATGCAATTGATTGTTTAATATTGCTCTCTTATGCAATATTTCATATAAACATTCTCACATGTCATTATGAAAGCCGAAAGCCTCACAAATGAAAATGCTGGTTTAAGGTATTGCAGTCGGGTTTTGATTGGGTTTATTATTTTAAATTTCTGTCACAGCTCTTTATGATATTTACCTGGACACAGAAAAGATAGGAACATGTGTCTGGTTAGGTATTGTAGGCAATTAAAGTCTTTGGGGATTTTGTAACAAGACCCAATTAAAATAAACTGACAACAAAAATTGTGATTTATTATAGATATCCAGCTTCATTGCTTTCCATGGAATTTAATTATTTATGGTTTAAGACAACTAACTATATTGGCATGGAATTAATGATTCAGGAAATGATGTGTGTTAATAAAATATTATTTAAGCAAATTAAATTGTTTTGCAAATAAACAAATGTTATCCCCTGCGGTTATTTTTCATGCATCGTACATGCTGTAATAAAGTCATATTTTTGTCTTTGTCAGTTTTTTGGCTTGATTATATTCGGATGATCACAAATTAAAATTTGAAATAGTTCAGTAATTCAAATAAAAATTAAGAACTTACACTCCAGCCCATACACAATTCTTTTTGACGTTTGGATATGTTACCTAGGGAAGGTGAAGAAATTGGGATTCTGTTGTCTCACTTGTCAAAATCAAAGATAGCTTTAGAAGACTGCAATGAAAATAGCAGCCGGTGCAGGATGAGTTACAAACAATAGTTTATCGGTCGTCCTGATAAAAATGCCATTAGAATCTGTTGCATTGTCCTATTCGGCAGATAGTTCTATGTTTCCTTGAACACATTTCTAAAACTGCTGAAACATCTCAAGGTGTATAATTCGTTTTCTGATATTTGATTAAAAACGGTTTATTCAAAACTGTATATTAGTACAAGGATATACCAGTTAAGATTAATTCAAGGCATTTTTCACTGGGTTGGGAGGTAAGTGTTTCATAAATCCGTATTCTAACTTAGCCTTTCATGTTTCTGTTTTTTGTAGAAAATAATTTTTTTGATACTGTAATAGTTTCACTGACTTGCTATATCCTGTTATAAATCCGGTAGTGATCAAATGTTTCAGTATCATCAGTAGGTTCTCTTGGCACCTCGGCAAATTCTTAACACTGCGACTCAAACGCATTACCTCATGAAGAAATCAAGATATGTAATACTAGTTTTTGGCAGCAGGTTCAAGATATTTTACATTGAAGCACTCATTTTTCTAGCATATCTTTGACAGAAAGTAATATGGGGTATATACTGTATGGCTAAAGGTACAATACAATAGGTTGTGTTTATTCAACTGGGACGATGCAAATACAAGCTAGGTGCAGCACTTAATCAAACAATGTACAAACATTACTGTAAGTCGTACCACATATAGCATTATATACCGCAATCTGTTAATGATATCAAGCACAGTATTGTTATGTTACAGCAAATGAACACCATCGTCAAGTTAATTACCAACACTAGACGGGTAAGAAAAGCAAGGGAACAATTCTAACTCAGACAGTTACCAAACTTAGGTTTTGATAATATTTCGAAAAATAATTGCTAAATATGTAGAGGACAGATACTTTCAAATGCCCCTTCCTTCACACATATAGGACAACTTTATCAATTTGGCCGGTTCATAAAAATTGGGCGATTTGGATACTTACAAATACGAGGTTTGGGTACGAGGTTTCGTAACGATATAGACACTGTATGTCAAATATACCATACTAAAATATGCCCCTCATCACATATCATACACGGGAATTTCGAATAATGAATGTGAAGGACCTATTTTAAAATAATGGTATAACCGCATTAAGGAAAAACTTTTGGTCGGGTACATTTAAATAGATCTAAGTTTCAATTATAGTATCGTAATGCATATTATTGCTGATTGGCTGTTATTTCGATGGTTATTTTCTTTATGGTTGATAAACCTATGTGTCAATTGTTTCTTTGTTGTTTAGAAACCTGGCGACATTTTCCAATCAAACAATAATCCTTATCAAACCTCAGATAGTCACAGAAGAGCTCACTGACTTGAATCTGCTGATGATCCGCAGTAACATCCCAAAACAGTTTTCTGGTTTATACCGTGAATCAGAATATAAAACAATATACTATCGTCTGATTTAACAGTAGTCACAGTTCTTTAAACGAAAAGTTTCAGCAAAATGTGTGTATATATACATACACGTAATTAATATTACGTCATAACAATGCAATACACCAACCATCCTTGATAAATGACATATAATGCAAGGATTTTATGTATTATTCTCTAACGATCTCCTGATGGGGCATTTTTATGGATTTTACCTTGTAGTCCTGTTATTCAATTACTTAATATATTAACGGCGACGCAATGCCTTCCATTACAAGAGACATACTTATGCATTTGAAAACGGATACAATTTAAGGATAAGCTTAACGTTTGACCGAATGTTTCTAATATACTTGTGCCATTAGTGAGTATCATTTTTAACTACAATTGGCGAATCGCATACCACTGGATACAATTTCTGGTCGGTAATCACCTAAACAACTCCTCTTGATAAAAGGACATCTGGATAACTAGAAGAATTTAGAATATTAGCTGAGATTTGTTTACCGCGTCACATACTTAAATTTAAAAGTAGCAGACATGGGTTCGCGCGGTCAGGAAATAAATCGCAAAGAGGGTTCAAGACATTAAAAGCAAATTGTACAGTAAACATTTGATAACTTTTAAATATATTATTGAGTGTCAGTTTCAATCCTTCTGTGGGTAAATTTAAACCATTTAGAGTAGTTTTGTAACACAAATTAAGTAAATAAGATGTTGATGTAAAATGCACATTCCTTGTCGAGATATATTTATCATATAAATATACTTACGTCTATAGTGTCCATAAATTACTTGTTCAAATTTCACTATTTGATTTGTTAGGTAAACGTAAGTAAGAATGTTATATAGTTATAGTTTAATCTGACTCAGTTTACTGTCTGTCAATAGTACTGTCTGGGCAATAGTTGTATATTCACGTAAATCAAATAAAGGTATATACAAGTTCTTTAGTCAATGTAAACGTAACCACAAACTAACGAGGCAAATCCGCCCAGAGCAGTCTGGTGGTTTGCGTGTCCAAGCTAGCAGGCGCCGAGCGTGGTAAATAATGATCAAAACCTGCTCAATTAAATCTGTGTTAGAAATTAAAAGTTTTAATTAACAGCTTGCAAAATTACGCGCTCAAGATACTTCAAAATATCCATAATGTGAACAATGCCGAATTTTCAAACAGCACGATCAAGAGAAAAAGATAAGATGAAAATTACCATAACACGATACTCAGACAGTACACTTTAATGAAAAAAGTTTTATTTTAATCGGAGCACAAGTTTCTAAAGTACCAATTTTGAAAATTTCAGTTTGATTAAAGCATCTAAAACCGTGTTTTTTTTCTTGACGATATAGCACTGTATGTAAGTTATTTAAGTTATAAGTTATAATTTATAAGTTATTTATTGTAAATAATTCGCTTTGTGCAAAATGCCTAAATGCAAACATATAAATAAGCTGCATTTTAATATAACTCCTATAATAGTAGCTCTTCTAGTTACTTTGAGGCTTTGCTCCAAATCGAGTATCTATACGTTTAAATCCGAGACTATACGTATTTCCAAAACTTGTAGTTCTGAAAGTTGGTAATTGTAGACACATATGTAAAGAAATGAAAGTTTTATGTATCACATATTAAATACCAGCAAGAGTTTCACATATTTTTACTGTCTGTGTCTTCTCTACACATTCATTCTTAATCTTGTAAATGCTTATCATAAGATCGTACAAATTTGGTATTAAACACTTAAAGTTGCAATAAAACCAAAGATGTAAAGATAATACACAGAACTCTTCATACAAATTAAGTTTTCATTAATTCAAAACATAAGAACAGATTCGTTAATTATTGATATGTCTGTGTCAGAATTGTTATATTGCTTAACACTGTTTAATACATTACAACGCTAAGAAAGGCATATAGATCAATTATCATAATGGTGACAAATATGTCCGAAATAATCGTATCCATCTATCTATGGTATTGCAGAATGTCAGACCTAGCCATATCTGGATGTAAATGTAATTAATTGAATGTCATCAATAGGTATCAACTCATTGATGAATTCAATAGAACTATTTAGTGGTGCTCTATACTACGAACATCTTCTATGAAGAGCAAGTCATTATAGTATAATGCTACCAAGTAGCTTATAAATAGGCTACCAAGAAGAAATATTTGGTTGGACTTCACAGGTACAGAGTACTGACGACCTAACTAGAAGTGACAAGCCAGAGCTCGGTTGGATGTATATGCTGCATACTGCAGAACTAATCAATAATTTCTACATAGCTTTGCTTGCAAGACTTTTTCCGTTTCAACCGCAACTGATTTCTACTTTATCGTAAAATGAAGTTGAAGGCTCATGATTATTCTGTACGGAGCCATGTTCTATTCTTGGATAATTGCAGCATCTTGCATCAGGGTTGCACAATGAAGGGTTTCGCCACGGATTTATGGACGCTGTGTGTGCAACTTATGTTCATATAGCATACTCCGCAATTCTATACTTACTTGTGAGATACGCCTCTGTCCCTCCCATCCATGGGTGAGGATGATTTATAAAGCCCTGTTTGTGTGAAATATTACGCGCCAAGCAAAGCGTCATCGCTCTACAGTTAGCCGCCTTTCAGTCAACAGGATCGTACCGTCCTTCGTCAGTGAGACCTTGCGAGATGTATCTCTCAAGTTTCTCTCTGTTATTTCGTGAGGTATTTAAGGGTGTTTTTGATATCCCCAGGAATCAAACCCTAGCCTTCTCTGTTAGGGGTCCGCAGACGTAGCCCTTCGATGAAGGTCATTGAAGCTCATTTGAAGCCGTTTTTATTTGTGTGTGAAACCTAATGTGTATTAAAATTATGGTTAATACGTTCATGTCTTTACAAACAAATATTTTGAAATCCGTTTTAAGTTATATTTTGTCAAATTCTCAAGATTTATAAAATAATATTGATAAAATAAACATAACATTTACAAAGATACGTCCATATAACAGTAAAACAAAGAAAACTCTTGTTTTTAATAGTACTTGGGTAGGGAATAATAATTTAATATTTTATACTACATTGTGCATGCAGTTGAGTTTGGATCTAATATGCAGCACTAATACTCCTACTATTATTAAGAGTATTTTATGCCACAGAAAATAAGACTTTTAAAATCTATCTTCGTCGCAGTTTTTGAAAGTTTAAACAATATTGTTATTGATTATTTTCGGAGACAACTGGCGCGATTGTGGTTCTCGAGGAGGCACCTTTAATGTCCCTTATACACACTACCGTATTTTCAATGTTAACCTGTGTTAATATGTTAACCTGTTAATGTTTACTGTTAATATACTTTACTCGAATATTCATTTTATATGCAAAGTTTATTCCATGTACTAAAAATAAATACACTATGTTACATAACAAGTACTTATAGTCTAAGCAACTGATGTTATAAAGTGGAGTGTAGTCTTTGATCTCTTTACTTCTGAGATATGTTAAGAATGTAGTTTTTGGATTAGATTTTCATGAAATAAAAAGCAGAATTAAAAAATACAAGAATATTAACCGAAAGTAAATAATGTAAAGATTAGCAGTTTGTAGACTAAAGCCTAGACTGTGTGTCATCTAAACAAGTGACGGCAGGCAGTTTGGGCTGCGCGTGTGAATGTACATACGCGTGGAGGTGCGAGGTTCACCTAAACCTCTGGGGCTCTTGGAGACTTCGGAATATCTGTAGCCTTACACAAGACAATAGATGCTTGAAGACAGTTGCACGCTGACTTTGGTTGAGCGTAGAGTTTTCACGCTCCTTACTACGCTAGATTATTGACTTCTGTTCTTCAGGGAACATGATCTCCTTCTATCAGCCCTACAGAATGTTAATGCTTGAAGACAATTGCACGCTGACTTCGGTTGAGCGTAGAGTTTTCACGCTCCTTACTATGCTAGATTATTGACTTCTGTTCTTCAGGGAACATGATCTCCTTCTATCAGCCCTACAGAATGTTAATGCATGAAGACAGTGGCACGCCGACTTTGGTTCAGCGTGGAGTCTTCACGCTTCTTACTAGATTATTGACTTCTGTTCTCCAGGGAACACGACCTTGCATCAGCCCTGCATATGGTAGATGCATGATGACAGTTGCACGCTGACTTTGGCTCTTTACAAAATTACATACTTCCATACTCTGCGGAACATGATCTCTAGCTTCATCTGTCCTATTGGCATGGCAAAGATTGGTATCAGGCTGCACGTATTTTCCACGGGTAGTGGTGGCGTCCGGCTTGAAGGCGTTTTTTTTACATGCTGTATATTTGTTTGTTTATAATTTGAATTAATTTTTAGAACTTAATTATCTGTGATGGTTTCTCTCTCCACGTTATAAAGCATCAATGGAATATAATACACACATTATAACTATTTTGGATAAATATATAACTATAATTTAACTATTTAGTTTTGTTTTGAAAAAATAATAATATTTTAATGTGCATCTCAATCAGTATACCGAGTGTTCCAAATGTTATGGCTACTGGGATCTTGTACACTATAAGAGAAACAGGTTAAACAAGTTAAAAATATAATTAGGTTGTTTATTTATTTTTATATACAATTTTGTATAGGACATGATATAGTTTAATACTAAAATGCTATAGTGCTAGTCAGTCACAAAAATGCACTATCAGTGAACTTATATTGATTGACCTTGTCAGATATTTTCTATGTTTCACTATAAGTCTCATTCCAATGTTATGTGGAATGTCAGTTGATTTTAACAACAATTCGACGAGTAGAATAGACATTCTCCTAAAGAAATTAAATTAAAAAAAACACTTTTTACGAATTATTTGACGAAACCCATGAGTGAGGTACAAATATAACTTGTATGGTATTTTTAATTATCAGAATATTTACATTATTTTTATTTTAAAAATGGGTTGTTGTGTTTAAAAAAATAACATGAACCCTTTTCTTCTTGCTTGTTTGCTGGTATACAACAGATTTTTTGAGCGCAGTGAGTGAACGACGCAACCAATAGATTTGTTGATATTTTTATTACTCACAACTTTCCCCATTTAATCTTTGTTGTATCTCTTATACTTTTCAAGATATCTTAAGCGTCCATAACATTTGGAACACACGGAACACGCGATATACGTTGCTTACATGCTGTTTCGGCTAGAATAAATCTTTTTAGAAAATGTTAGAACTTCCACGAAATATTGTTTAATTAAATCAAGTAAATTACTCCTATAACCGAAATATTGCTACTTTAGTACAGGTACTATGTGCGCCTCGTAGAACCAGTTCTAAGCGAATCAGTTTCAATTATTTAAGTGACAAGACATTTGTTAACTATCAAATGGAGTCTAGTGGTAGTATTCATACTATAAAAGGTTAAAGGTGTATTAAACTCCACTTGGGCTTATTTATTACCATTCAGTTATTCTTGTAAAATATTAGCAAAATGCTTTTGCTTCGGGTTATTTGAAGTAAAAATCTGTAAATGGTCTCCCACTTGAAATCGATTGATGTAAAGTTTTTTTCTACGTTTTGTTAAATGTACATTATTAATGTAAAAATCCATGCAAAATTTGCTTATTGTATTTGGGGGTGTTTAAAAAATATATGTTTCAGGAAAAAACACCAGGCTATACTATAAACAGATAGACTGAAAAATCAAACTATAGTTGAAAATTATACAACTGTGAGTCAAAAGTATGGACAGAACTCGGGACACTTCTAGGAAATAGAAGTGAAAGTTTTAGCCACTATTACAACTTTGCCCATTTCCCCATGAGGATCTTCTACAACAGACTGTAAAGCGTCAAGTGACAATGCTTCCTTCGTTTTTAGCCGAGTTTGGGCGTTCAGGTTTGGGGCGGTCCGCTGTCTGTTTCCTGGAAACGTTGGATTGTTTTTAGAGCTCCTGATTTAGATACAGGGTTTCGATTGGAATAAGTGTCATTAAATATATTCCTTACTTCATCATAAGATCTCACACGGTCTCCGTAGCCTCGCATCATCAGGATAATACTCTCTAGTTCACTTAAACACTCAATTTCACAAAACACGTCTTAACTTTGTTAATTCCAACCAGAAACTGAACACGATACTGGACTTCCTCAAAACTGATAAGATAAGGGAGGCCTGCCTTGCAGCAGGTAATAACTGTAAAACAGATTGAGTTTGTAAGGGAAAGTGGTTGTCGATTGCAGTTATACTCGTATACCTTCTGAATGTAGATTGTTCATGTTTAGCCTTAGTTAATTTCAATGAGCTGTCATTTTGTACTGGGTTGAGATAGAAAGCTCATAGTTTCCACTGTTCTTCTTTTATCAAGAACTATCAAATGAAGTGTTTTTACATTTAAAACATTTTGAGCCGCCCCCCAAAATCCCATTTTGTAGAGATGGGAAAAGTGGTGACATTGACCAAAAAGTTCATTTATTTTCTATTTTATAGAAAGGTGTGCCGAGTTCCATCCATACTTTTAACTCACACTGCATATATCACCAATCACCTTAGGATACAATTGCTAAAAAACAAAAATCTATCTGATTAAGTATGATGTTTACAATGTCACTGAATAAGTCAGTACGAATAAAAATAGGTGTTGGAAATGGCACCAACGCTCTGCAGTCGTGAGTGTGGGGATGCGTGCGTGCGAAGCAAAATCTGCATCAAACCCTTCAGCTGCACTCCCTGGAGATATTATTTTGCATCCGTGACCACCGTATTTTGATTTTTTTTAATATTCCGGATCATGTTAGTTTCTTTATGAGTGCTCACATAATAAAAATATAATTTTCTATTAGCCAGGCAGACAAATTTTAATTCATGGAAGCAAACGCTGGTGTGATACCTGGAATTGACAGACGCGTCTGCCAGTGTCAGTAGAACAAAAGGATGCGATGGCGGTCACGCGACACGGTGACCCAGCGGCGCGGCGCGCGGTGCAGGGCAGCTAACGGTGCCCGGCCTGCGGGAGCCCAAATTCACCACAGACACTGACACCGCGTCCTCTTCTGGTCGCGAGCCAAACTACAGGTGTGACTCAGCCGGGAGCCTAAACATGCCTCGCCATTAAAATATATCTCAAAACACACATAGGTACTTTTTAATTCATGTGTAGATTATCTTAGTTAAGATGTTCTTGTTTTATTCATTCAACGTAGTCTGTTAGAGAAATACAGGGCACTTATTAAGCAAAATATATTTATGTAAATAGTCAATAAAGAATAAAAATTAACATTTATCTAATTTTACCACGAGCGGATGCTATAATGTTAACAAGTATTTTAGCATTTCAACTACGGTTATTCTTCTAGAATAGGAGAGACCTATTCGAAGAGAATTATAATTCATGAGAGTCCTCAACTATTAAACACCATAGCCTCCATCTTTATCCAAAAAAGTGTCTTTGCTGGAGTCAGTAAAATGTGAGAGAAACTCCCTTCCACACAAACCACATATATGGATATTTTGTGGTTCCATATCGCTGCTCCAGGTCGTGTTTTCCAAAAAGGGGTATTGTTGGGCGGTGCGACATCTTCAAGGATTTCTGAGGTCAATAAGAGTCGACGAGAGAAATCTCCACCACCAGACCCCATTCAGCCTCGCTGCATAAGGCACTAGAGGTTCCAAGGCCTTAACTAATAGCGTTGTCGAGGAACTTACCTTCTACGATGAAACTTCACTAATAAATCCCGAGGTCAGTGATGGTCACTAGGAGAAAACACCATCTCAGCATCAAATATCCTACTGTCTCGTTGTAGGCCATAGAAACTCGTTGTACGTTCAAGGTCTGCAGCAGTTCATCAGAAAACGCTGGAAAAAGTTAAATATTACATCAAGAATCTTAAGGCATTTTTGAAATAAGCTAAGAAATTAAAATAAATTTAAAACTTCTAAAACCTGTTCTAAATTTTGTTCTAAAACCGAGCCCGGAAGCTCAGCTCTGGGTCTCAAAATAGCCACAATTGGGAGATTTTCTTGGACAAAAAGATGTACTCTGGCAGAGTGAGGGTTATTGTGAGAAACTCCTATCTCTACAACGTAGACAAAACTCAGTGTATTATGATAGGTCATTCAAAGCTTGTTCGTAAAATTGACTTTACTACGGCTCCCAAATTAAAACTAAATGACCGAGATCTAGAATACTCTGAGAAAGTAAAGAATCTAGGACTTATTATTGACAAACACTTAAGATGGACTGAACAGGCTTCTTTGATATGTAATAGGGTCTTTGCCGGTGTTCACAGCCTCAAGCGGCTGGCTTCATATCTACCACACCAAGTTAAAATAATGCTGATAAAGACTCTTGTACTGCCTCACTTCAACTACTGTGACATAGTCATTAATGACATGACTGTGGAGCTTTCAAATAAACTCCAGCGTGCTCAGAACTTTTGCATTAAGTTCATTTTTAATCTCAGACGTGATGATCACGTAACGCCCTTCTTCAAACAATTATCTATATTAAAATTACAAGATCTTCGAGACTATCACTCACTCATTCTGTTGCACGCTATTTTAAATACAAATTGTCCCAGTTATCTTTCAAACAACTTTCAATTTATGTCTGAAATAAGTGAACGAAGTACAAGGAGGGGTACATCCTTATTATCTATACCAATTCATCGAACAATTACCTTTAGTAAGTCGTTTACAGTTTCTGCCTGCCGATTGTGGAATGCCTTACCTATAAACATCAGAGCCATTGATAAGCGCGCTCGCTTTGGGGCGGAGGTCATGGCCTTGATGCTGGGGGCTCAGGGGGTATAGCGGTTGGCGGCTTTGGAATGTGTTACTTAGGGCAACTGAATGCAAGTTGAATGAATGCATGCGTGTATGTCTTATTATAGTTTTGTAAATATTTATAAAGTTACATTAATTATAGATGTTGTTTTTTATTATTTTAAAGCTAAGATTCTTTTAATGTATAAGGTAAATAAATAGATTTATTTTTAGTTATACATGTATATGTATGTTAGTTTAATTTTTTACGAGGTTAAATGGTAGAGAGGACTTTATAGTCCTAACTTCGCCTCTAATAAAGACATTTTTCATTTCATTTCATTTTCATTTCATTTCATGTACAACCAATTCTGCCCTAATGCACAGGCATGTGTAACATAAAAATGCGTTATTACCTTGACAGCGCAAAACAAGTCCTTAAAGGTTAGTGATAGTTTTTCATAAGAAGTATATTTCACCATTATTTATAGTTTTTCCACCACTGCTTGAAACTCGGGGTCTCCACTAGGGATGACGTTGAAAATGCCTCATAGGACCTTTTTCTTGAGCATTTCTAAAGGCCTGTGAGTGAAGATTTCTTCCAATGCTTCCGTCCCGTTTAGACTCACCACGATTGCGAACAGTTGCATTTGATCTGTCTCTTCCTCCCACCAGATATTAGGCGAGATATTCTCCCCACAATTGGCGAAAGCAAACCGATGTATTGTTTTGTATACTCTTCGGGAGGAAAGAGGTGTTGGTAATTGAAAGAATCCTTGCCAGTGCTGTCGGCTAAGAAAATACCAGTCGTTAATCATGCTTGCTGAAATATAACGAGATTCAGGCTTGAGCATCATCGAAAATTCTAACATGACCTAAGTAGTCATGAAACTTTGAACAGGGGTAATGAAATGAACGTACAATTTTGGGAGTATTTTATTTTCATAACTTTTTTATATTTGTATGTGATCTGTAACGTTTTGACAATTTTTCGTAATTTAATATTAGAGTTGGTGCTGACTTTTGAGCAATTCCCTTCAACTGCTAGAAATGGAATGAGTTGCTCACACTCGACAGTGTAACATACCTTGTAAACGCGAAGACTACCGTTGTGATTCAACGTTATTGATTTTACAAACAAACTCTGAAAAAGATTAGCTTTCAGAGTAACTCAGTAAATTTAGAATGTTAGTAATAGCATTGTATTTCGAAGGCTTGCTACGGCTCTACTTGAGGCTAAATTGAGAGTTACCGGTAAGGGTCAGCTAATAGTACATAATGTTTTTAATACTAATGTTTCTATACAAAAATAACTTTCTTGTTTTTAAAAATATGCATTGTAATTTGTATTTGTTCTATCGTTATAGAAAAAAGGTTGAATGATTTTGTGACTTTTTAGTTCACAATAATTAGTATTTTTAGACCTTTGAGTTGGAGATCACGTCTGTTTCTTGAGGAAATACTACTGACTGAGCAGATCTGCTTTTGAATTCTCTGATATTATTAGACTGTCATGTTTGGGCAAAACCTGTTTCGGAGTCTTCTAAGAGCTTCACAAATATAGCATCAGTTAGCAATAATTAACACCAGAACGAACGTAGACCTTTCCTACCTTTCTCTTCGGTGAGAAATTTCCAGTACGTTTGTACTTGAAGCGCGCTAAATCAAAAGTTCACTTTCACAGAAACAGTCCTGATGGAAAACTGCTAGATTTGGAATGGCTAGATCTCATGACCTTTGTCTCATTGAACTTTCGCTACAGCAGCGGCTGTAACCTCAATTACAATTTAAGCTGCACCTCACTACTCGCAGGTCGCTGAATCTTTTGGGTTCCCCGCCTAGTAATTGGCGAAAGTTATTTGATCTAACCTAATAGACTCGAGTGAGAAAGTGACCTTTAGACAATAGCGGGGAGACATTGACAGCCTACATACTACATGGCAAGGGCAAGGCTACAATCGCGCTGCCTCATTGGCAAACATAAGTGTGGCCTGACACATTGTCTTCATCCGGGTTCGCTATTGTTTGTCACCAGCTATTAAATTTGCATAAATGGTAGACTACCTGAGTGTATTATTTATTCTCTGGAATATGCTTATTGAAAAATTATATAAAGGATTGTCAATTAAATAAATTAGAAAACTCAGGGACACATGGTTTACCACGTGTTGTTCAGCAGGTAAGCGATTCGTTCCGATGGAGTAAATATACGTTTTAATATTTTAAAAATCTGTAGGTATATTAGATTATATCATAATCAGCCTTAAATGACTTCAAAACCTCTATTAAAACCAAATATTTTGATAAAACATATGTTTTATTTTGGAAAGAAGAGGAGAGAAATCCGCGAGAGCTACAAGAAGACCTAAATGTGAACTTTCTTTACATCAAACGTTATCGAAAAATGTAAGAAAATATTGTAAAGTTTTGCCCTTTTCTTCAAGAATAATATAAGTATTTTATAACAAAATTATCAGAAAAGAGGTAAAACTTAAATTACTTCCAAAGTAGGATCTTAGCACTTCACTATAATACCAAGACAATAATTCAAACCAGTGCCGGTTTTAGCACTACTAGCGCCCTGGGCGAAATTTCTTCGGCGCCCCCTAACTGCAATTCAATTATATACGAAAACAGGTTACCGCCGCCCCTTTTCGTCCGGCGCCCCTGGGGGTCGCCCAACCGCGCCCTACCCTAACGCCGCTCCTGATTCAAACTAGAATTTACCCTCTTCTTTAAGAAGAATACAAATATTTTTAACAAAATCATCATAAATATGTAAAAACTGACATTAGTTCTGAAGAAGCTTATCAGCACTTCACTATAAACCTCAAGCCAGTGAATTTAAAAAAATATTACATAACATTAAGTGCATAACTAATCCTATTCTTAGTGTATGCAAAGCTTCGCCATATACGTATTTATGTGATCTACAAGTAGAATTACCATAATGGTACTTAGAGTACTCAGAACAACCAACGATTTGAAATTAAGGAAACCAACATTAACGCCTTGATAAGAGTCATATTTAATTTCAGTTAGTCCAAGAAAATGAGGTAGAGAATTGAAACATATCCAATGTATGTGTTAAGATATAAAACTTAGAATGCAATTTAAGGTGTAAATTTAGAGCTGTGCTTACATAATAATGCTCAAGCTCAAGTAATTTGTCAAAGATTTTACACATTTAGTTCTTAATTATAATAGAAAGTAATGATTTTTCAAGAAACCGTTTCAAATTTGGCGAGAGAAAACACTTTTATTGTTCTATTTTATGGAACATGCTAAACCAAGATGAAATACTTTCAAATATAAAAATTGCGATTAACATGTCGTCAAGGAGTTGGAATTTTTTAATATGAAACCAATTTGAACTGTTTAGAGCTCATCACATTTTTATCTTCATCCCTACCAAATTTTTCCTTGACCTTCATCCATGGTTTTGTATGGTATTGGTTCGTATCAAGAATATGTTTTGTTCATTAGATGTATTACACAAATAGATGTATAACTAAAAGATACAAGTAAAACTCACGCTATTTGCACCGTTAAATGTGAATTTATAGTCACAAATTCACATTATGGGTGCGTATTTTTGAGAGAGACTATGAATATTGTTAAGTATATGTACAAATTATCTATAACTAGGTACCACAAAAGAGGAGAGAGGATATTCACCCTGAGGGCAGATAATGTCCTCGACTTGGAGTTGTCTAAAGAAAATAGGTGATAACAATCATTTAAGTGAGGTAGCCATTAACCATGTCACACATTTGAATGTCGTTCCTGTGTGCATCAACATTTGCAAAGTTTTTATGTTATCAAATACTTTTCACTACCCAACAGAAGGTACCCAGAGCCACTTCATTAGCCGCCAATATTTTCTTATGTAGAGAGCACACCAAGAAGAATCCGCCTTCATACAATCCTCGGTCATATTTTCCAGTCTTCGAAAGAAATAAGTACAAAGACATCGACTTAAAGAATTTAAGACTAGATCTTTCTCGCAGAGGTATGAATGCCACTCTATCAACCTCCAGGGTAGAGGGATATACCTGAGAGCAGTTTATGCTCTTCACAGGCCACACAAGCAAGGAGATCCATCCCTGCTATAAGCGGACTGGCCTGACCTGATCTCCTCCAGGTGATTTATAAGGACTAAACCACCCGATCACCCATTCAATCCTTCTGAAGGTCACGGACCTGTGCACTATACTCAATTGTGAGCGATAGGCATGGAGCACGGAGAACCCCCACGGCTAAGATGTTGGCGACGTTGTAAAATATGCAATCTAAAAAGTGAGTACTTACTCTCGATTCAATATAATAAATTTGCACATGTACCGTATATCAAACATTACTTGTACATTTTTAATTTGTATGCTTAACTTTCTTCAACATCCAATTATGTAAAATATTGATAAGGTTTTATGTACTGTTCATAAGAGGTTCAATGTACTGTTCATAAAACAATCTTACGTGCGCCTACCTCTTTTAATCTTGACGATACCTTTAAAACAATAATACTGTATGCATTTTATCGCTGTAATTTTTATGCTGTTATCGTTGTAATTTTATCGTAATTGTTAAAGTACTTGAAAGTATTATTTTTCTGTTATAATTGCTCATTTATTTTACTATTAGACTACTAATTCCAATCCTTTATTTTATAAATAACCATTACTTATACATATGCATGTTCAAATTTATTGTATTGCTAGTATGCAAATTCTATTTGCTGTTGTAAAATTATATAGTAGTAGAGGGTATGTTTTTATACAGATATAAATTATAGTAAATTATAGTAATTATAGTATGTATATATATGTATATATATATATGTATATTATATATATATATATATATAAAATATACATATATATGTATATATATATATATGTATTATATATATATATATATATATATATATATATATATAAATGTATATCAAAGTAGATATTTTTGTCTGTTTATTAGTATAACTCTTAGGGTTTGAGATGTTGACACCAAACATAAGGACAGAGTGGACATGTACACCGGCTGTTAATAATTTGTAATATTTATTATTATAATATTGATTTTTTTCCCGCACGCACGTTTTGTAGTGCATAGGGCTTTTTATAAATTTGCCTTTTTTAATAAAATTAGTTGAAATGAAATGAAATGAAATTTTTCTTGTTGATTTTTATACCTACCAGTGTTTTCCGTTTGTCACGAAATGTCCTATAAACAAATGAGGAGTGAGATGGAAAGTTGATGTCATTTTATAGATTTTATAAAAAAGAAGCCTGATTTTGATGCACTATTTATGTTATAAGGAAATATGTGCGAAAATTACGTTTTGTTTCACTTTTAAATTTACATTTCATTACTATGCTAAAAAAATACCACTTATTTTTAAGGGAGATTTAGATAATTTATTGATTTCGAATGTATTAGAATAGTTTCCAAATATTACTAGAACATTTCAAGGATGTACATCTTTTAAATCTTGAAGTTTGTTACCATTATAATGTTTTCATTTTTTTGTAGGATAAAGATCGAATAATCTCCGGCATATATCGCGTTTAACAGCGACCACACGACAGGCTGTGACAGGACCGTCCCACCATGCTCCAATAGCGACAACCTACTATGCCACTAGCCTACAAGTCTGTACCAGGATGTCACCTCTCAGCCTATGCATCAATACCATACCATCGACCTTTGTTCTTTACAAATACTAACGCTTTGTTAGACTTGAACCAACTGCCGTAGAGAGGGGCTTATTTAAACAGCGTGCATAGACATTCAACTTTGATCTAGAACTATTAAAATACGGTTTGGCCTTTAATTATGTATCACAAATACAATACATTTCATGATTTTTCCTCTAAAAATAACAAAATAAATTTGCTAACCTACCAAAATAAGTTCTTTGAAGTTTGTTTTTGACGATAGAAGGATTGTGAGGGAAACAGGATTTTCCGGACATTTGACATTGTTCAGTGATACAAAAAAAATTAGTAACACGGCGTTTCGATATTTGAAATCCAATCTCTTCTTCAGTGAATAACTAACCTAACTATTTTTTAAAATACTATCATTAGTTTCTCATTTTTAGACGTCTCGTTCTATTCGTTCTTTCTAGGCCCATCGTACCCTAAGAACTAAGAAAGTCTTAGACTGTATTTGAAAGCTGAAGCAGTAAGGCCCAATGATAGAGCATCTGAGATGTGATTGACAGTTCGAAATTCCTCTAAGTAGGTGAACCGGTTGAATTTTAAAATTAGATTTCGCACAGCTTTATAAGGGAATTTCCAACTGGATTTCTTTCTAGGTTCAGATTTGCGAAATTCGTGAGGACGAAACTTTAGATAAGAGAACAAGATTCAATAGATGATATGGTCTAATGCAAAACATTCCTATACTCATGAGTTATAAATGAGTTTTCCACCTTCTGCTGTTAATCATACTATCAGTTCCTATAATAAATTCCTCAGAATATTCAGATTGTGACAAGAGAATAAAAATGTACTCATTGATTAAACGTTGAGCACAATATTCACTTGCGATGTGAGATTGGCGCAGGGATACTTGTCATTTCACGATTAGTTCGAGCTCGTTGTCCCATCATCAATGTGATTGGGTAAGTATAAAAACTGAAGAAGAATGATACGACTATTTTTCAATCCTTATCACTAATTCTCTGTTTAGAGTGCGGGTATAATCATCCATCAACCCCCAGAGAATAATAATTACGCTAACAATCTCGATTTGTCCATTCTAAATAAATGTGATGGAAAAAACGAACCTTTCAAAATTATATCTTTTTCGAAATCAACACAAAACCTTTACATTATGAACATAAAAGTAGTCGGAGAACAATTCAGAACCCTTAGGATCTTGTGATTCCATATTGGTTTGTGATTCACAATCACCTTCGAATGTTTACAAGAGATGCAATCTCCAACGATTTGAACGTTTCGGAATCAAGTAGCTCCTAATCTGTGTTTCAAGCTACCAGTTTCAAATATCGGTCCTTTATCTAGCGGAACAGTCAATACCTGGGAGTGAGCCTTCAGACTTAATACCAAATATTTATTAAATAATCAATGTAGGGTTTTTCTCTGTAGCTATGTAGGTTTAGTTCTATGTAGGTATTTGATTACATAATCAAAGGCATTACATAAAATACCGCATATTATTATGAATTTATTTAATTGTAATGTAATTTTTTATTTGACTCTTAGGTAATTCTAAGCAATATATGGGTCAACCTCGATTTTTCTCATATTACAATATAATGTTCCAATAGTCAATTAGAAAAGGAAATGACTAGAATTTCTTGCTGGAAAGCAGTTATAGGGAGCAGGCAACCGCGAGAATTACCTATTAGTGATCAGGGGCACTGACGTGATCTGGGCTTCAAATTTGGAACTACTCGAGTTAATTTTTTTTCTAAAAGAGCAAGCAGCGCGAAACGCTGCGCAGCGGGCAAGCATCGTGCGTGATCTTCGTATATACTGAATTGATTCAGGCCAAAGGAATGATACAGATTCCTTTACAAGATTTTTACGGAGATTTTGTATTGGGCGGATTATATTGGTTTACTTTGCTTTCCAGCATGTAATTATGTGTTTAAAATTGTTTTACATACATTACCTACATTATATTGTAATATGCAATAACAATTTACCAGAAATTTTTAATAAAAAAAAAGGATCACGCACGATGCCTGCCCGCTGCGCAGCGCTTCGCGCTGCTTGCTCTTTTAGAAAAAAAATTAACTCGAGTAGTTCCAAATTTGAAGCCCAGATCACGTCAGTGCCCCTGATCACTAATAGGTAACTCTAAGCAATATATGACCGTCTGGCGGTTGCCTGCTCCCTATAACTGCTTTCCGGCAAGAAATTCTAGTCATTTCCTTTTCTAATTGACTATTGGAACATTATATTGTAATATGAGAAAAATCGAGGTTGGCCCATATATTGCTTAGAATTACCGACTCTTAAATGTGACGTCATTATTTTTGATAGTCCTCACTTCATTTCAAGAACGCGTTTGCTCATACACCCGTTAGTGTTTTTGAAATCATATTTAACTAAATTCAATCAATTAATAAAAAAATTTACATTAATTCGAAGCTCATGTTTAGTGGTTTTATCAACGAAATTTCAATAATTTATGTTCCATACAAAAGTGTATTTTTCATTCATGTGTGTATATATATATAATTGTTTACTAAATGTAAATTCGTGTCACATTTTGCAGCGTTGATATTATTCTGTCAGGAAAAATATTGTTTCCAATAAATGTTTCTACATTAAAACATTCATAACTCTTTTCTGTTGGTAATTTCCTTGGTTACCAACATCTTTGTTATATAAAACCTCCCCACCCTGATTGCCCTTCTTATGGTGATTAGTCATCCACATTTAATGCGGACACAACAAGAACACCCTGACTCATCCACACTGGTTAGAGAGAGTTGGTTATTCGTGCATCGCCAGAAAGAGAATAGGATTGGAAGTGTAGGAGTGCCGATAGCCGAGCGGTCTAAGTCGTTGGACTTTGGGTCTGAGTTAGAGATAGCGCAGGTTCAAATCCTGTCTGTGACCGTTGCACTTTTTATCAGTACCATCGACCTTGTACTGTATCGACTCTCCCCCTTATTCTGTTTGATAAGATCCTCGCACAGGCCAGTGGCCCATGAGGACGGACAGAATAAGGCTTAAAAGGGGATCGGTCTCTCCTTACAAAAAAAAAAAAAGTACCAATGACTCAATATATTCAGACCAATATTTAAATAGTATTATTTGGAGTCAGTTTTAAATTGCATGTTATATAGTTTCTGTGACCATTATACTATTCTGTAGCATATTGGGGATCATTTTCAGTTTTTTAGCTCTAGAACTTCAAACCCCTCTTCGCATTCTACGGAACTTTTTACCACTATCACGAGTAAAGATAAAAACTCACAGGTCTTTCTGTGAGAATTATCAAGGTTTGCAGGGCTAAGACTGAATCGCTCAGTTACACAAGGAAGACTCTAAATATTTCAATTCTGATAAAGGTCTTACAGTTGTAGTAAACTAAGAACATCACCGCTAGCATTAAGGATATAAATAATATTATTTGGAGTCAGTTTTAAATTGTAGGCTATTTAGTTTCGCTGGTAGGCTAGTGACAGTTTTAATTTTTTTTAGTTCTTAGACTTCAAAAACCTTACTACTGAGCATGTTACCATTAACACGAGTAAAAAATAAAACTCACAAGTCTTTCTTTGAGAATTATCAAGTTTTGCAGGGCTAAGACTGAATGGCACAGTTACGCGAGGGAGACTCAAAAGATTTAATTTTTGATATTGGTTTACGTGTAGTACGTTGTAAATAACATAAGGGCTTCACCTCCAGCGCAAGGATGAGAGATCAGACTGAGTAAAGTCAGGCACGAGTCCAAAGTCGCTTGTCTCGTACTATATACCTTTTGAAGTAAACTTTGACTTTACTTTCTAACTGATGGAAGCTTGAAATTTGTAAATTGGTCTACGCGAGCTGAACACCAGAATCCTTGCTACCGTCCCTAGGACTTACGTCAGTATCATCTTGAGAACAGTGGATCTACGGGTCGATTCCAGAAGGCAAGAATAGGAAACGATGACCAAGCAAGTCGCTGGAGGCAAAAACAGTGCCATTAATTGATAACAGTAAGAACCGGAGATGAGGCTACAACTGCTACAGCTCAGATAGTAGTGCATGACGGGAGGGAAAAGAGGAAACGAGCAAGATTGCTGAGGGTCGTTGCCTGCAATTGTTGAACGGTCTTTATCCATGACTCTTACGCTCCAGGATCTTCTAATAGTTCGAGCTGTACTTCCTACCACATAATGGATTATAATTTACTTTCTTAAATGGAGGTTAGGTTAGGCAATCGGAGGAACATTTCAATTAATGTGGTAGTTGAAATTTTATGGCCACATCCATCCAATCGTGAAACTACATTAAGCAATTTGTTATATCAATTAGTTTTCATGTACAAAAGGTTTAATGCGTACTAAAAATGCTCAATATGAACGCTATAGTTAGGCCTGCAAATGTCCAGGCGACTTTGACGAATGGTGCAAGACTAAACATGTAAGGGTGATAGACTTCTGTTTGAATGAATTCAAACATCTGATTGTTCCAAGAATAGAATGGATCGATCAACAGAGTTGTGTATACATGACGCTATGGTGGGAAGGATTAATTCAATGTGCATGTTGGGTTTAGCTCCAGTTCACCTTCTTCTTAGAAATCTGACGCTGTCACAGCCTTGGCTCCTGGAATCAGGCATGTTCGTCTGAAGAGATCCAAAACAAGTCGGCGATGAAAAAGCTCAAAATGAACTCTTTACATTGTATCGACATCAGATACACCTAGACTACAAAATATAGTATGAGATTGTAGCTAAACTGTAGTTTTTCAAATAGCTTTTAGATAACAAACATTTATCTTGACGCTAATATAATGTAATAGTACAAAATGGCAGAAAAACTGGGTAATGTGATTTTGAGGAATACAAAATTAATCCAAACCTGCAAGAGGTGTCGTCGATCGTGGCTTTATAAGAATCACGGGCGTGTAGCATTAACAAGGTATACAATACACCCACGATCATTAACACGTCAGTTAATTATCTCGTGCTCTGGGTTTGTACCAGTTATTAAAAAAACATACAATATACCATAAACAACAAGTGAAATCTTAGTTCTTAACAAAAACTAAAATTTGTGGTGAAGATAGCGAAGACTTTCCCACGTCTGCTAATTTTATGCGACACTAAATAAGTTGAGCGGTGGTCATTATATGCGATCAGCTGATTATCGGCAGGGAAACCGGTCATAGGTCACGGCCACTCTCTGTTCTCTGGTCTCTGTCACTTCACTTACACTTCTCGTTTACATCTCAGGCTTTCTCCCTCCACAGCACTCTCTCCCAAACTACAGCGTCCTTGGAATAAACTAACTTTTCTACTCTCAAGGTTACAGCTACCCATAGCGGTGAAACTTGGTCGAGATGTTACGTATACAGTAGAATGTTTTATATATTCTTTTACATAGATCATTGAACATAGTATGTAAAAATAACTGAAAGTTTCTTTTTTTAAGATTTGTTATTGACGTTGGAAGGGTTGAAAGGACAACAGGATTTCTGAAATTTACCATCGTTATAGGTTATAAAAGGTATAACACCATTTATAACCTATAATGATGGCAAATGTCCGAAATTCTGAAAGTTACTATTTAAATTTTTAGGTTAGTTATAAGATATCAATACCGTCTCTACCTCTGTGAAGAGTATTATGGATCAAATGTAAGACCTTTAAAGAGGGTTCGCCATTAATTCTTATATAAGCCGCCATATTGGAGCACGAGACTTATCAGGCTTCAAAAGAGCATCGCTCTTCCTTTAGCTCGCCGCACTACATAAATGTCAACTTGATCTTTCTGTAATAGCCACATTGTATTGGAGCTTTCATGAACAATGCCCTCATTAATCTTTGCTTTGCTACGCTTATTTTGTATAGCCAGAAGAATTAACTGGAAGATAAGATGAAATGTGTATGTTTCGCTATGATCGACTTTATTATTTACATTTACAATCATTCTGAAGATCTTTTGATGTAACTCGAAAATAGGAGAAATATTGTAATTCTGTCAAATGTTAGCATTTTATGTGGACAATCAATTGAGTATTTTTTTAATTGTTACCAAAACGAATAGAGAAAAATAAAATAAATATATGTAAAATATTTTTGCACTCTCGTATTTTCAGTGGCCAAACTACGTTTCAGCCATTTCTACACGTACTTTTCTACCAGTGACAATCACTAATATACAGGGCTATTCAGTATTATTATAATAGTCACAAAATCATGAAACTATATTAAACAATTTGTTATGTTAACTAGTTTTAATGTATACCAAGTTTAATATATACTAAAAAAATAGCAGTCGTGGGACTGCCGATAGAAGTGAAAACGGAACTATTAAGTTGAGAGTAATTAAAACTATATGCAAAAATTATATGAAATTTTTTATGTTTTATTTATTAGTTACATATGATGGGTTAAACAAATCATGAACAAAATATAAATACAAAGTGGTTGAAAAAAAAATTATATGAAATTTTTTATGTTTTATTTATTAGTTACATATGATGGGTTAAACAAATCATGAACAAAATATAAATACAAAGTGGTTGAAAAAATAATTAATATACACTTATCTTAATTATACATAGTATTTATATTTACACGAATTTCAATGGATTCAAGTTTGAACATTATTTTCATTATTTACATCATTGTCATCATTAATTTCGACAATACTTAGATTATCTGTTCGTTCAATCATTTCATTGTATTCTAAAAAAGATACAATAGGTTTATGGTAACTGAAATAAGAAATAAAAATGTTTGATTGAAATTTATCTAAATATCGTATAAAAACAGCATCGATAGTCGTTTTATACTTTGTTGTACTGACTTTTCGATCATTAGACATAGTCAAACCGAATGTTTCATTCAAAAATTCAATTAATGATACATTTTTGTCATCTGCGAAGTTAATATTAAAGTCTCCGCTTAATATCAATGTTTAAAAATATATTCGTTGTTTTCATTATTCATTTATCTGTATAAAAATATTAATATGTTTCATACTCACTTTTATACTGAAGTCAATGAATTTAAATTCAATAAATAAACAGTAATCCTTCAATTAAATAATTACAATAATAGTCAAATTAAAAATTCACTTAAATAAACAAAATCCAGTACACACAAGTTGAACTTCCCACGTGGTCAATTTAACTTTACTTATGTATTCTACACTCTAATACTTAATGTACAACTCGTCACATTTACAATTACAGATGTACTGCTACTATAACGTATTGTTGACGTGACTCACAAAATTATACTTATCCAAAAAGCGTCCAACGCGCACATAATACAGTCAGAAATAGTCGATGTATTAGTGTATACGTGTACACAGGCTACTGCGCGTGCGCTAGTCTGGCTCTCCATAGCTATAGATATACTATTATCATTAGCATATTACATTGCGTAGATTTAGTATTAGGCGTTTAATATATCAATAGCACAAAGTGACTAAAATAGAATAAACAAATTTTCCAAAGATTATTAACGTTTCCATGGAAACCAATTTAGCATGTCGGTGACGCGAACCGAGGATTTTACCCTCTACCAAAACGCTCAACGCGCCTAAAGAAGTTTTCACTTCAAAAATGCTCGAAATGAGCACCATAGTTAGGCCTACTCTGCAAATGTTCAGGAAATACTTACAAATATAATAGAAAAACAACTAAAACGACACAAGAAAAACATTGTTTTTTTTTCTTTATTGACGGGATATTAGGAACATAGGGAACCGAGTGCTTACTCTAGCAAAGACTGGAGAAGACGTTCTCGTACGAAAAAGGACGGCAACAACACAATGGTCAAGTCGAGTTGATGCTACCAAAGCTTGTGATAGTTGGCTGTATGCCGCTTTTTGCGGACAATATTTTGGGTCAAGTAAACAAAACTAGTGAATCTTTTATAAACCCCTAGAATCGATGTGAACACTCATCATTGTTGAAATCATCGAGAAGCCTGATTCAAGGTAAATGGAAAAAATCCGAAGAATATGAGCAGACAACTATCAAATTAACTGACCAGACAATTGTGTTCCATACCCCCAAACCACGAGCCCAGGGGTATTTTATAAATCCGATCCTGTCACTCAATTGTGCAACTGATGAGACAACGAGAATACCTCTTCACCTAGACACCCAGAGGGTTTGCCCATAGCCCTAAAACAACTCGCAACTACTAGGGAGCTAGATAACACAGTCCCCACTACTGGTCTATACTTAGTGTCTTGCGCAAGCTGATACTTTAACCTTACACACTGCATCTGTTACTAGCTAGAGCACAGAGATTTTTCCTTGCTATGATTTAAAAATTAAAAAATGATGGATTTGCTGACAGACAAGTTTTTATCTTTGAGACTATCTTCAACCTCAGGGGGCAAGTAAATTGCTACAAAACACCGTAACAATTTGAGGATTGAGGTTTAACTAGGAATATGTTGAATGAAGGAGTAAGTAAATTCTCCATATAAACATTTACACGTACGCGTTGCATGAGGCTCTCGTTAGAGACGAGTTGTTCGAAAGTGCAGCAGGTGGTAAACTCCATCTAAGGCTAAATATGATCACGAGCTGATAGAAAACAAGTGCTGTAAGGGAAAGTTGAAATAAACATTAAGAGAAAAACTTCTGGATCCGCTACAAGTAACCACTGGATATCAGACGCCGCACCGTACTTCGTTCTACTAGTATACTTTCATTTCAGACGGCGCTCAGTCATAGTACATTATTATGGTGTGAAAGATCAAAATCAACATAAAAATTATATTCCAGTCCAGATTTTATAACATTTTTTCATGATTGCTGGGTCATTCCGGAAAAGACCCGATAAACAAAGGATCTTCATAAACCCTTCTTCTTTTGAACGCAGATTCCGCCAGCGTTTATTAGATACCATGTGAGAATGGCTTATTCCTCAGTTTACAGAAAACATTCTAAAACGTACTTTTTTAAATAAGATGGTGCTCCTGCACATTACGAACCTGAGGTACGCGAACTTTTAATGTTACGTTGCTAGAAGTAAGAATTGAGTACACATATTACACTAGACCTTGGATTTGCTGGTCTGGAAATGAAGACATACCTATGTTGCGCCACGTTTTTAGGGCTTTCTAAAAGACAAACTCTACTACCCTCCTATAACTCAAAAGGCTGACAGCGCATAACAGAATCAGTGCAATCCATGACACAGGAAATGTTGCAGAGATTGTGGGCGGAACTGGAATTTCACCTGGATATTTAAAGACAAATAACGGCGCTCGTATTTGTAGCGTAAATTGAAATTTTTGTATTGCACATTAACACCTTGGACTTCAACGTATTACGCTATTTGGAGCTACCTAGATGTTACCCACAGTGTACACGGGACTCTGGCACTGAAAGGGTTAACAACACATAATATAGTTAGTTGACTATCGTTGTATAGTATAACAATGCACTTGTTATAAAACAAACTTTACGAAATCTTCTTGACTTCGTCTGCAAATAAATTAACTTTTAATCGTACCATTATTTTTAATAACCCTCTATAGGTCATATTGGGTGATATTACTAAACTGAACTAAGCATTGTGGTAAAAGTTCGAAATCCTTAATTCCACTCTCTTTTCAAACTTACGTTTTATTTGTGACAAAGTTCGACTGTTACTCTTACTTATGTAACATGAATGTAATTTTAAAATATGTAGACTTAACAGTTACACTTTAACATGTATTTGAACTACTAAATAATTTTAAAATTAGTGTTACAATGCTCAATAATATTGTGTAAAATAATGTAACATACAAGAGTTAAGGTTTTATCAGTATCAATTAGGGACATTACTATTTTAAGAACATGAGACAACCTAATCAACCATGTACTAAGCTCTAGAGTCCTAAAAATATGTAAGCTTCTCTGGATATTTTCACATAGTTAAAATATTTCCTTGTGGACAATATTTAGAGGAGCTTATACAATCCTTTCCTAGAATCAATCACTTATTCATTTATGCTCTCTGTTTTGGGCACTGTTTTTCATCCAGATAACCACACTAGTGACGTTAAAAGTTGCCGCTAAGTAATTTGACTGTGCTCTGAGGAACGGTTCAATTTGTACCTGAAAATAGATCAGTTCTTATTACAGAGTCCGTGAATATTAGTGACCATCAGTTCAGTACAGCAGCGGCGCAGGACATTGCGGCAAAGCGGCGTCGGAAAGAAAGGGAAAGTTATTTTCTCCGTTGAACAGTCGGTAATAAACCTCGGAAGCGGAGGCAAGTGTGTACCCACCGGGAGAGGATGTGCTGCACACTGGCGACCGTTCACATCCTATGCTCCCAGAGACTGTCGGCAAGAGTGTGAACTGCGGGAAACGATGGTAGCTTGTCGCGGTAGTTAACTTCGTGCACATCCTTCAGTCATGCACTCTTCTGTCGTTAACGAGTCATTCTCTTCCAATGGTCATCGCTTGACAGATCAGAGAAGCCGATACCCCCTAGTTCTCTTTGTTTTGTGTTTATCTTTGCCATTGGGGTTGGTGACAGTTGACACAATTGACAACGTGTGAACTGTTACTACATTCTTTGTTTAAAGTGTGTTACTGATAATGGAATGTTTGAAACGATGGCAGGATTTCGGACGTTTGCCAACGTTGAGTGACAGCTAATTGCAGAATGTTTTAGCTTTTTAATGTCTTAGGGTCTTTTGTACACTACCAAAACGTAGTGTTATACAATGCAGTTATACATTGCAAAAAACTCAAAATTCCTAGATTTAAAGAGTTGTACTGTGTGAGTTGTGTGTTGTGTTGTGTTGGTTGTGTTGTATTTTTCTCAAATGCCTAAACAAAAGCTAATTGCTATTTGAGATTTCAAACAAAGTAAAGAAGTAAATAATGTTGCCTTTTATATGTAGGTTTGAAGAGACTAGAATATTCTTACCCGCTCATATATCTGCTATATTCTTGCAATTTATTGTAACACACAAGCAATACAAATTGTAAAAGACCATTAACTCTTTACCGAAAATAAATGTTCAACAAAATTAAATAGCGTTCTGTATTCGGTCTTAGAAAGATCGTGTTGGGTGCGTTAAAATTCTTCTTATTTTGTTGTCAATCTAATTCATAAACATTCTAAATCTTTGTTGATTGTGTATGCTATCTTTCATTTATATCCCGTTTTTTCTGTTCTTTAGATTAATTATGTGTTACAAAAGTTTCCTTTCTTGTAGGTTACTGAAAACAAATTTTTATTTAAAGTAAGGAACAATTCTAAATCATATATAATATTCAGTATTCACGCAGTATTCAATAAACGCAGTAGTTATTCGTTTAGTAAGATTTATTTTGTAAATCTTATATTTTCTTCGGTCAAATTCTTTATTATTCTTCAAAAATATTAACCATTTGTGGTACATACCCTTAGTGTAGGTTATTTATACGCGTATAACCAAGCAAATAGTCTACATTTCAAGCATTTTCCTTAAATCTGCTTGTAACTTATATTTGAATTTTTAATTGTGTCTCCAAGATAAATGTTTATATTTTGAATGATTAAGTTTACTTTTTTGCGTCCTCTCATTACCTAGCATATATGACTTTAAACTAGTCCTCCAAAGACATGAAGATAGAACTAAAGTTTATTCTTCTTTCAGACTAAACCGGCAACTTACTGGTAACGGAAAGAGATCAAATACTTCAAGTAGTAGATATACAATACAGCTCTCTTTCTTCATTAGTAACTAATTTTTACCACATACTCTTTTTTTAAGAAATAATGACTAAGAAACATGATGTGCGCTAAGTGACGCTAAATCTAAGTTATTTTTGGCTAAGTGTGCCAAAAAACTATTCTTTATTTGAAGACATTTTCAAGGTTATGGGGCTACAATTGGTACGCACAGAGGTTCTTGATTATTACAGACATCAGCAAGATGGTTAGGAAAGGTTTCATTTTTAATATTATATCCACTCATAATCAATAATTCATTGATGACCTATGGCATTAGTGCACCTCATATATTGATCCACCTCATATCCCCAAGCACCTCAATCCCAAATGGGATTTCAGATTCCCAAAATTTCTATTCCAAATTTTGAACATTGACGTTTGTTGACACTCGCTTAGTAGAATATGTTGGAAGCCTACCAGTGCTATTATACCTCATGAATACTTACTTTACATCACAGCTGTTATTCATAATGTATTCGATAAAACCATAATGAGTATGTAGTACAAGCTACGTAGGACATAAGATTAATTCTAGGATACAACAGAGAGTTGCCATCCACAATCGACTCCCAGCTACGCATATAGTAGGGTGGAGAGATAGGCCAGAAAAAGTCTCCCACTGAAATGACAATAGGCAATTCCCAGTGGCTGCTGCCTGCATTGCGCAAGGACACAAGAGTGTTCACATCTGCACTTTATTTTCACACGCCGTTACGCAACCTGATGGGACCAATTAGAAAGTAACCATTATACTGTTTGCGACGATTCGACGCCGCTTTACTCTGTCCGAAGTTCTATCTGCGTTAAGCAACTTGCAGCCTTCCTCTATTGATTTGGCGCTCAGTCCCACTTTCACTTCCCTGATATTTGGGCCCTAACAATTGCCTGTGTTACTACGAGATTGGCTCTACAGCAAGGATCTTGTCTCAATGACCGGGGTTGGGCAACACGCAAGGCCTCTAGAGCCCCCTTGTCGTGGCCGCAGGGTAGGAGGTTGTCATTGCAACATTTCTTTCAGTGATTCGTGACCAAGACTAAACTCTTATTAACCATCAACTCTTATTCCTCGAGATTCAAAATTGCTTAAGGACACTTCTTGGGTAGTATGCGAGAAAAAGGCAAAAATACTCAGGCATTCTCTTAATTGGAACTCTGAGTAGATATAAATCGGACTTCAATCCTGAAATTTCCTTGGGCATTGGAATATCCTTAGATCAAATTTAAATAAATTCGGTAACTGCACCACTGCAAAGTGACCTCTCAGATTCTCGAAATTATCATCCAGGGATAAAAAACTATTTTTATTTTTCACGATGACAAAACAGAAGAATGGCTCCTCATTGTCCAAGATCACCAAAAGCTCTCCTTGACCGTGTGCTTCTTCAGAAAAGGCTCACAGAGAATGCATTTCTTTAAGTTGCTGTACTAGTGAGCCAGATTTGTATTCCTTCTTATTATGAGTGTACTGAAATCAGAGTATCTAGCAAATGTTTAGAAACTCCGAATCGACTATTAGTAATAGCCTACTTTTATTCAATTGTAGAAAATGACATGTAGTTTCTTCCAGATTACAAACACGTACTATAACTGCTGACTTAATGATGTTTTTTGACGCAATGTCACAGGTAATGGCAAAAATTTATGGAATTTCTTAAAAAATGATAATCCATAATACAAATATTTTAAGCGGGCAATTCCTCAAACATTGATAGGTTTCTGGAGCATTAGTAATATTTTGCTTTTATACTAGTTAAAAAATATAGTTAAAAAAACAGTTTTGTATTGTTGTAAAATTACAAAGAACCTGACAGAGCTCTCTTACAATCGTCCCGTTGTCCGCCCATCTGTGAGATAACTCTTGGTAGAAAAATCCTACACACTTAAAATTTGTCACATATATTCTTAAATTAAGAGGAATATATCCTATTGATTTTAGAATAAAAAATAACAATGCCATCAGTGCGCCTGTCTACCCGTCAATGCAATAACTTCATTGCTATGTTATTTTGGACACTTCGATCTGTTATTAATATACCTTTACCATACGTGCAATATAGACCAAGATAAACCATAATACGAGCAGTTACGAGTAGAATATTTACGAGTTACTTATATTGCTGTTTTATATTTAAAATATGTTTCCTCCTTTAACCACATCATCAATTTCTGGGCTGTTGCACATAACTATTAATTTAACTCCGTATAAAATATTTTTAGGATGTGTAAAATTCTTTCTTTTATGCAACGCAAATATTTCGCCAGACTTTCCTCATACAGACGGAAACGTAGTCTCCTTCAACTCTGTTGGAGGTCTTCCTTTCAAATTCCTTTCAAGAGCTGATTCTGAAGGCTTGGCTGTATCCTCAATAAAGTAAGTGGAGATGGAAGAGTTCTGCTCGGAAAGGTTGTAGGCAGTCAAACCACCGCACTCGGAGAAAATTAGTTTGTCAGAGCAGAGGTGAAGGATAGTTTTGGCGATGTGGAATGAAAGTTAATCAATCGTCCGTACGGTCACGAAGGCTTTCTAGCCACGGATTCACGCCACTGTCGGTCAGGGTGCGTGTGCATGTCTGTGCGTGTGCATGGCTGTGCGTGTGGCCACTTTCACACGCCAACACCTCTTCTTGTCCTAGTGATTTCCTGAGTAACAACACTGCGCTATTCATGGTTCTGCTGTGAGTCGCGTGTTAATCCTCTTTGCCTGTCAGATTTCAGAGAATCTCCATGAATGACGCATGTATCTTTCATGCATCATGATGCATACTGTATGTTTCGTTTTAAATGTAATGCAGTAATCTAACGAAAAACAAGCCAGCCATTTCGGTATACTGACATAATGATGACGAAACAATTGAGCTACAAAGATACTTCAAACATTTTTATTTGGTGGTATACAAGTCTAAAATGATGATGTTCATTCTACTTCAACTTTTATTTTTTCTATTTTTTTTATCACTGACCTTAAATGAGACCACCTTATATAGACAATGCAAAATCCACATTAGGCTGTTATATTTGGTGCAATGAGTTTATTAGTTTGTTTCATGCATTTTCAAAGAATAATATCCCAGAGAAAAATTAAATGCATAAAACACCTACGAATTGTAGGTCCTACTAGAAGTTTTCAGTAGTCGTTGTTTCAGTCTATAGATAATTTGAGGGTTTTACAAAACAATACCAATTCAACAGGCATCGACTGAATTTAATTTTATATCTTCTGTTTCCTAATACCCAGAACGTAGAATCCGGAGCAGTCGCGTTGCACACACAGAAGGACAGTTAGGATTGTTTTAGCAAAAGAGATGAAGATCAGTAAAGATTTAGATTAATATATAATTTTATTTTTAACTAGACAGACAATCCCTATAACTGGCATTCCTGCAGTTTTTCATACAGTGGAATTTTCAGAATTGAAGTTATAATAGTATAAGTTGGTAATTCGCAAATCACAATATGCTGGCATTTTCATTTATGACTAAAGGCACAAACCAACATCGTTATATTCAGAAGACAAGAAATGTAAAACAACAATTAGTATTGGTCGAATCTTTATTTTTGTTGTCTTTGAGAGACTTAGTTGGTCAAACACTTTGGTTGTCGGACAACGGTATATACTAGTATAAAATGTTCTTATATATCTAACCAGTTACTGCTACATTGAACTCATAGGCGCAGAATAAGTTAACCAACGCTTTGAGTTACAAAAGAATGGAAAACTACGTAACCCATTAACTGCAGGCATACATTCCAAAGCAACTGGGTGGACAAGAAAGCTTGTGCGTCGTATGCCTATCTCAACCTATCATTTGGGCGTGGGTAATCCACAAAGTTAGGACAGACTGTTGGCCAACTATAATTACACACTGTTTCGGCACCTGATTAAATCAATCCACGTGGTTCACATGGGTGACGACACTGCGAGTATTCGATGCGGGGTCTGTCCGGAGTGCGAACTGACCACGCGTGAGCTTCGAGCTACGTGATCGCGCCAAACAGGATCACGAATCTAGTGAAAGTAACCACCATTCTTTTATCAAGTATTATCACGAACTTACTACTGCAGAGTTCTCTACTCCTCATGTATAATTTTGAGCTGGTACAAGCGGTCATTCAGAAGAACCGATCGTAACGAAGAACTCTCCTGAACGTTTTGAAAGTTTCCAGACTGTTGTGAGGTATAATCTGCTGGGAAACATCATACAACGAAGAGTAGTTTCATCTT
Organism: Homalodisca vitripennis; assembly: GCF_021130785.1. NCBI lineage: Eukaryota > Metazoa > Arthropoda > Insecta > Hemiptera > Cicadellidae > Homalodisca > Homalodisca vitripennis. The sequence goes on from NC_060212.1 coordinate 73,921,795, forward strand.
CCCCATTGTGGTTGCCGGCACACCGGATTGGCCGACTAGTTCTTCCTTAGATTACTGGAAAATCACAGCTTTTTATCAAAGCCAGTTGCGCAGATATGAATGTTCCATTCGTACGGAAAATCGGTTTCTTTCATCAATCATCCGTGCCTTCAAACGTTACCCGTGCTACTATTGGTGTACAGGGTGTAACAAAAAGGTTGGGCTGGCTATGCATTTTCAAATTCTATGTGTGATTCTAAGCTAAAAGTGGAGAATAATGTTTTTTCCAATTTCTACTGCGTTTAGCCGCTATACGCCATTTTGTTTTTTTATTAAAACAATTTTATCATTTGACTGTGTATTACGATACACAGTCAAACTAAATGGTCCATAATTTGACAGTATTTCATCAGCTGTTATTTTAATCAGTTGTTACTGTAATTAAAATGCAACAATGAAAATGACTATTGAACTTTTAACATCTAATAAATCTTTCTTTTACCGATGAAGCTGGGTTTAACAGGTATGGAATTAAAAAATTTTCCAATATACACGAATGGGCAGAGGAAAACATTAATACAACAGTACAATGTAGGCATCAGCAAAACTTCTCGTTGAAGGTGTGGGCAGGTGTTATTCGTGATGTGTTGGTTGGTTCTGTATTTCTGCCACAAAGAATGAATGGTGAAGGTTATTTGAACTTCATCCAGAATGAGTTGTTTGAATTGTTGGAGGAGTTGCCTGTTGCCACAAGATATCGTGTGTGGTTTATGCATGATGGAGCTCCTCTGCACATAATTACGTGCATTTTCAACAGACAATTTGTAAATAAGTGGATTGGACGTAATGGACCAGTAGCTTGGCCACCTAGGTCACCAGACTTAAATCCAATTGGTTTTTATCTTTGGGGACACCTAAAATCCATGGTATACACGCGTCCAATCACACAGGAAAAACGAGTGAGACAATCGTCAGTACGTCGACTACGGCAATGTGTTGTCAGCCGTGGAGAATATTTCGAACATCTAATTTAGAATTATTAAAAAATTAAACAAAATTTGGTTATATTTAAATTTATTAGAAAAATTTCATTGTTACATTTTAAATACAGAAACAGCTGATTTAAATAACAGCTGTTCAAATACTGTAAAATTATGAATTAACACTGATAAACAACTGAATAATTCAGATTCAGATAGAATATGGCCTATACGTATCTGAATATCTGTACTTACCACTTACTTACTTTACTCTTACTTTATTTTACTCACTTTTCTTACTTCCAGATCCATTGAAATGATTCACTAATGCAGAAACACATAACTGATAGCTGTAACTGAAATTTGAAATATCCATTGCAGATTCTGAGTTGAGAACTATCATCTTGTTCTTTGTCCCATAATCTGGTTCGTGAGTGTCTCTGAAATCAAAGGAATGGAGTCCTAGGACTAAAACGATTTTCTACACAACAATCCTGAATATCTTAGTGATCCATAGGTTTTAAACCAAAATTGGCATGTCATATACCAAGGATAACTATTTTACCCCCTTTTTGGGCCAAGATGCTGAGCTGAGAACATGGCGAATTTCGTTCAACTACCCTGCACATTTTATATATGGATGAATTTTTATCTAAATGGTCATGTACACTGTTTGGAATATGAAGTTACGCTCTTATAAATAAAGAACCAGAAAACGCTCAGTCTTTTACCTTACAATACCATACCATTACCATACATACTTTTGAGGTTAAAAGTACTGCTAGTATATATGACATAAATCTTTCACTTATATTCAGAGATTTTTGAACTTATATGGGTCCACCTGCTATCTATGTCGGCCACTGTTGATTGTGGATTCTGGAGAAAGCTTGACGTTTACAGACCGGCATTGACTCACCTCTCGTAATAGCCTATTGAGGGCTTGGCATTGTTCTATCCGTATGTAAACAAACATCCATTAACTCTACACATACAGATCCACGACAAATATGTTTAAGATCCTCAGTAACATGTGAGACGCGTAGTGGACCGTCTTCTGTATTCTTTCCAATGCAAACCGTGTACAAAACTAACTCCTGGCCACAACTGTAAGAAAATATCTTTAAAAACAGATGACTAAATTTCTTTTGGAAACATTTAACCCTAAAAGATAAGTCGCCCAAGACGTCCTTTTGCTTCTAATTGTGAGTTACCTTTCCTTAGTTGGCGATGGTGGTATCTGTAATCTGCATCTCTGCATTTCCTTAATATTTTTATGAACTATTCTATCCTGTAATAAGATTATAAATGCCATTTAAATAGATTTCCAATCAAGAGTCAGTGGGCCTCCTCTTACTGAAAATAAGTTGTTCCCAAGGTTCGTGATATTTTATAGGAGGAAATTTCCATATCTGCAACTCAATCTCCATGTTCTCCATGAGGAAATTAAAAACAGTCCGCATTTCTGAAGTTCATTCTCTTTCGATGTACCAGGCCTGGAAGCTTACTGACTTCAACCGGACTTTCGTTTGAAAACAATATCTCTAGAGTTCAATAATTGTTGTTGGGAGATATTTCTCGCTCCATTTCACGTTTGACGTCATTACGTCAGATTCTTAAGCTCTATACCTCCAACGAGATCGTCATAGGACACCCTGCTCTTGAGGTCGAGATATCTTCAAGGTTCCCGAAGGGTAGTTATGGCCATTGAGCACCAGCAACATATCCCTCTTCCTGCACCAGAACTGGGTGATCAAGGCCTCCAACAGGATTATCACTGGCATAGATGTCCCTATAAATTTGTAAGGTCAGCAACGTTTATGGAGAAATTTATATCTCCGCATATTATCCTATCTAGCTGCAGTAAGACTGGACTGGGGCCTCCAACAGAGGGCTTTTACAGTAAGGCTGGTACGTCCCACCGTACCACAGTGGAAGCTTAAGGTGCCAAAGAGGCATTATTAGGAATCTTTACGCATGCCGTCTCATTACCATTTAGGTGTCAGGGCCACGAGGAATATTCCAAGATTCGTAAATCTATTTATTTGGCTCGGTTTGCACAAACACACCAAAACACACACTTTCACATCAAAGCCGATTACATCAAGCCCCGTCCTTTGGTTTGTGCTGTCTAAAAATCGAAGGACATTTCACATTCATAACTATTATTGACAATAATATAGGTGACTTAAAAATGAAACATTAGTTGACAGAATTTGCCGTCGTAAAACCATTAAAAAAATAAATCCCATTAAGTGTACTGTAAAGCTTTAGTCATAGATAAACAAAGGACTATCGTTACTTTTAAATCAATGCTACTGCATATATATTATTTTGGAGATTGTTATTAAGTATTTTATTTGAGTGATTATCGCGGTCTTAGATTGAACACTACACAATAATATTTTTGATTCTAGGTTCCCAATAAACCCATAGTTGGCTTTGAAAACCTGCATGCATACATGTATTCTTTCAAAAACTTGCAAAGGCAACTCTCAAGCAACTATAACGTTTACGAAATTTAAAAGCGCTTCTCTCCGAACCCAAACTGGTCTGCAGTGGAGTAGCCTACAGTCTCCAAATAACTTGTAAAAACATTTGTTAAATTACAACAATCGGCTTAAATGACTGAAATATTTTTCTCCGTTTCACTACTATAATACATATTCCAATATTACTTGTAGATCAACAAATCAGCATAAGCAATGAATAATCACATTTTATAGAAAATATGTATGGGTCCTCTAATTTACCAACGATTGAAAAAGCAGTAATTATTCTTTATGTATTCAGAATGGAGACTATTTTATATTATAGCTGCGATGGTGTAGCTTCGTACAGCAGAATATACATAAATGATGGTACGATTAAATTTAGAATATTCGAAATAACCTCTCACGATTGAAATCGCTGACATTTCAGACTTATATTAAATAATCATCAGACATCATAAGCATTAAAGCGTTAGAATGGTAATAAAACAAAAAGAACAATTCAATTCCATTTTAAATTGTTTATTATGCAGTTTGAATTTTTGTGTACTTGTAAAGTCTTATAAGCGGCTTATTAAGCGTAATTTTTATCAGACATTTTCCAATGCATTGTTCCGTTTTTACAAAATCAACAGTCTTGACTCACATTTTCTGACCAAAAGCTTGTAAAATTGGGATCGCAATAATTGGAGTCTCTCATTTCGATTGGAACCAAAATATGATGATGATTATTTGTAATTTGGTTATTTGTTTTTGGCTTTTGTTTGTAAGTTATTAAACATTAAATCACAAAAAGAACTTACTTCACATTCAAGAGGATTCAAGATTTCTCCACAAGACGCACCTCAAGGCTAGTTGCATTATACTCATGGTAATATACGAGTAGCAGGTTCCGTTGATTACATTCCTAGCTGCCAGCACCTGCATACAAATAAGACTTTACCTGGCTCTGGAACCGCTTATTCATGTTTTATACATGATTTATGTATTATTAGATTGTATCTTGTAAGTATCGTGTTTCATGAGTAGTTCTGCATTACAAACAGAAAGTATCAAAAGCCAATTGTAATATTCAAAGTAGTGATAAGTGAACTGTCCAAATAATTCACCTTTTAAGGGATCAGAATGTGGGTACGGAATCATTAATAAGTCAGTCAAGTTGCATACTATTGGGAATATCTTGACAAAAACGAGACTAATAAAATAGATAAAAGTATGTATGATCAGTCTAGAAAAACATATTGGTCATTTATGTTAATGGAAATTTCAAATTAAATCATATATAAATTTCAATCCACAAAATTTTGTGAAAATCATTATAGATAAAAACATCAAAATTAGAGCCTAAAACTTAATGTGTTAAAAAGTGCATCCCGTAAAAATACATTTTTATCATCATATTTCTCCTCTCCAATAAATTTTAAACATGTTTGTAGAAAGAGGCTGATTTAAGATATATCACTTTCAGCTATCTTTAACAAACATTCTTGTTTCTAGAACCAAATAAATGTAACTAATGCTCAGATTGTTAGCTTGACCAAACAGCATGGAATCTCGATTCTCGGTGTAAAAATGTACAGCAAAATATCGATACACTGAATCTCAATCTAAAGATATCAGGCACGTAATGAAATGTAAACATTATCGCTATTAATAATTCTGCTATTCACCAAATAAAAAGGGTGTACGCTGAGACTACTCCATCATGTAAACACACATTTCATTGTATTATCTACTTGATCGCTACTTAACTTACACGTAATGTAGACAAATCGGAGAGTCCGTGGTGATCCTTAAAATTAAAAAAGGTAAAATTAATAGGTAATAGAAGGAATAGTAAGAATAGGTTGAATAGGAATGCCGGGATCTGAACTCTCATTGATCTTACAGTTCGTATCGTTTATTCACTTAAGTTTTGTGGGGCGATTCTCAAAGTGCGAGAATGATGCAAAATCTTTGATTTGACAGTCTTCCTCCTATCAGACTCACATAGACCCTGAATTTGATTATTATACTTCAAAACTCTTTCAAGATATTGTTGGGACGCACTGAGGAACAGATTAATTATTTTTATTACATATTATATATATATATATATATATATATATATATATATATATATATATATATATATATATATATATATATATATATATATAGTAGTTACAAAACAAAGATGATGCGCCAACTTCTGAGTGCAGGAAATTCAAAAAGAGTAAGTGAAAGGTACGAGATGAGTCACGTTATACTATTGATTTTATTACGTTGTTGAGTTTGATGAAAACACATAAACCTTTTTCATTTACATGATATATTCATATACTCCAGTCATCGAGAACGCAGATTATTTCAATTTGTTACGCAATTTAATAAACTGTTCACTGGATAATAGAGCATTTTGCTATCAAGTTGAAGAAGTGTACTGGGAAATCTTCTAATGGTTTGGAAGGCCTATTACTAAGATACACTTAAGTCCTTCCGATTAGCATACTCCTGAACTCCTGTAGTATAGCCTATAAATTGTGGAGTATTAAGATTTTAAAAGTCTGTCGTGTCAGTGGATTTAAATTTTGAAATGTATTTTGGTTTGTCTACTACATTATGCATTTATATAAATCTCTATTCTAGCAACTCAACAAGTCTTCTCTATGGTATACACATTATACTGCTTCTACTGAAACAGACCAGGAGCATCTTTCTGCAGCCGTAGTTCACCTTGATCCTTGCAATGAACCTTCAGGCTCCTTGCATGGCTCTTGCTCCTGTTTTATTGCCTGCATTTTGCGCAAGAGCATTGCTAAAAGCATTCAGTTCCAGTCGATCTTTCAGTTTATCGTCCACAATACAGTCGAACCTTTTTAAATCCGAATAATAAGGGTTTTCATTTTGGGCGGGTAGAAGTTGAGATGAAATAAAACAATCTATGTATGATATATTAACGAAATTTATTTTTCATATGAAAGGCCCATGTATGCCATCATGTATGGAATATGACATCGATCAACTGTCCACAGCGGTTTCTCACAATGGTACGGATTCGAGTGGTCCAATTTTCAATTACTCTGCCGCATAAATCCGGTTGAATTTGAGAGATGACCTGGGTTATGTTGATCTTAAATTCATCGGTTAATTGAGGCCTATTGGCATAGACCTGCTACTTCAGAAAACCCCATAAAAAGTCTAGGGGCGTCAAGTCGCTCGATTTTTGTGGCCAATTCACGTGACCTCTGTGAGAGATAACCATACCCTCAAATCGTTCATGCAAAATTTTCATGGTGTCGTTCGCTGTGTGGCACGTAGCGCCGTCCTGCTGAAACCACTTGTCGTTTACGTCCATATCGTTCAATTTGGGCCAAAAGAAATCCGTTATCATCGTTCTGTTGTGTTTGTCGTTGACAGTGATGGCCTCAACAACGTTTTTTACGGTCTCAACAAAAGAATACGGACCAAAGTATCGTGTTTATTATGAAATAACACGACGATTTTTGTGAGTGAATTGTATTTTTTAAATGTTTAAACGTCTCGCTCAAAGTATAATGGCTTTCAGGTTAGAGTTTTCTCTTCTTATTTCCGCTCCAAGCGAGACCCAGAGAAATAACCCAGAGTGGGTTATCGCGGGAGAAGGGAACCCAGGTTCAATTTTACCGAGTTTAATTTCAGCTAATTTGTTCACTACGAGTGAAGCGTGTTGATTTCTACATTAAGAGTTTAGAAATCGTTTATTATGTTTAGAAAGGTTTTGGATCACATATAGTGTTATGATATCCATTTAGAAAAGATACATTTGTAGCAATACTTTCACTAACCACATTATATTATTTTGATGCCATTGATTTCTTTGGAGATCATGGTCAAGATGGAAGATAAGAAACGGAAAGTGGTGATCATGTGGCAGCCACGGTACAGTCACCACCACTGCTGCGGCCTGAGGATGAAAGCGGACAGATGGTTCGGGTCACGATTGTGACTGGTTGCTGCTCAGGGAAAGTGGACATTTTATAGCACCATTGTTAACATATATTGTTAAGATTGGGCCCGAACTGGAGCCGATTTATTATACATATATTCCGTTCAAATCGGGCTGGAATCATGAAACTTGTTACTATAATCTAACCAGAAGCAATATAGGGGTGAAGAAGGATAATTAGTTATTGAGGAGAAGATGGTGAGGAATATGAACATTTTTTAGAAACAGAGAGAATATACAAAATATCGTTGGAGAAGATCGTAATATATAAAGTGAGTTGTGAAACACTGAACAATACATACATGGTATTCCAAGGAGCATTTTCTCTCCTCCTTAATACTGATGAAGTAAATTTACTACGGAATTCGCGGAATCCAAAACATCCTCCCCTGGGTTTAAGTGGCCATTATCAGCCTTGATCTCTAGAAGTGTGAGTTATTACCACAGCATTATCTAGGTTTTCCGTGTTATTAATATTAATAGTATTACTCTTTCATTTGGAATGGTTAACCAATTTGTACTGATAATCGAAGGGTCGCTTGTTCGGTAGTAAAGGTGCTTTTCCTTCTCTATGGTTATCCACCGTAAAAATAGTTGAAATTTATAATTGTCAACTTGAGAATCTGAGAAGCTCCAGTAATTATAGATAAGAGCATACGAAGGCATAAGAATGAATGTGCAGACATAAATGAATATAATGAGTTCAATAGAGGGGCTAACTGTAGTTCTGTTTATAAGTGTCATCATTGAATGGACTGATTTAGAGTCTTACGAGAACTAAAAACCATAGGGATTCAGGCTCTGGCGATTGTGGAAGTATATAGTAGTCGTGACTTTAATTTTCCGTTGTTAACCAAAATCCATCTTTTGACCTTTAAAACCCAGAAAGTGGAAATGTAGGTAGGTTCAATATCTAATTTTCCTGTGTGCCAATTTGTCAATACTGATTTTTTTATGGGAATTCATCAAATTTGGGAATTTCAAATAAATAAAATTTACATATTTTAAATCAGGTTCTGAAAACTGAGGTGGCAGACGGACAAAGAAACCAAATTTTTAGAAGGATTCGGGATTTTGTCTACGGCCTTCACTAACAGTTCGTTTTTTTAGTCTTAAATAACAATTATTACTATATTGTATTTGAATGTAACAAAGGCTACTAACAACGGAGCATTCAGATGGACATCCTGGAGGGTATTCCCTGATGGAGACTTCTACGGTCGGTCGAACAGAAGCTGTCAGTCATGTGTCAACTGCAAGGCCAAAGCACAATCGTACCTCTGACTCTAGACCGCTCAAAGTCACGGATCTTCTTCGCTAATGATTTCTGGGAACTAAAGAATCGACTCTTATAGAACGGTTTTGACAGGAACGTTTTCATAAGAATAATTGGAATATTATCTGTCATCATTGTGCTCTTTTTGATGTTGGAAATTCCATGATGGTATTAGAAATATTGCGATATAAGGAACTCAATCATGTTAGAACTAGTTTGTTCATTCAGAAAACTCAAGAAGTTTGTAAATTTAATGTTTATGTAAATAAAGGTTTCAAGACTTGTGAGGTAATGTAGACTGGGTTCAAACAAGTCTAGATCAAAATATGTGTTTATAGAGTGAGTAATCATATCCAATAGAGCAATTGCCTTTTTCCCTGAAAAAAAAAAACACTTCGGTCATTTTTACTACATCAGTCTTAGTTTTGAATATTAATCATTAATAAATGTTGTAAACGTTGCGTTGCCTACTTACAAGAAAAAGATTATAACGTCCATTGAATGATTTGGCGGTACAATGTAAACAAGTTAATGTTTTACTATAATAGAAGAGTTGGTCAGTACAGTTTATTTATCAATATTGTGCTCCTTACATGACACACAATACAGGGTGTTCACAAAAGGGTGTCACAAACCTCTGTGGCTAATAGTACTCATCATTTTAATAAATAAAATCCTATAAACATAGTTTGAGAAATGTGATTTTATTCACTAGCCGCCATTATGTATTTCTCATAAAAAAATAATATCTCTAGAAAAGTAGAGCTACGCATACCAAATTTTGCACATAGGTACTAATAACTTTGTAGAAAAAATATTAGTGCAATTTTCTTTCAAAATAACAGAATGGCACTTGTTGGAAATTTTTTAAGTCAAGTAAAAAAACCAATGTAGTTATAAAAACAATTACAGACTATCAAATATTTTGACGGATTTCATTGAAAAAAGTGCCGTTGGAATTGGTATCAAGATTACAAAATATTTGGTGACTTGTAACATTTTTATAGGCCTAACTATACTGGGATGTTTTATTTGACTATACAATTTTAACCTGCGCCATTTTGTTAATATTAAAGCAAATCACGCCAATATTTTTATGTTTCTTCTTATTTATTAGTACCTATATACACAATCTTGTATATGTAGCTTTAATATTTCTAAAGATATTAATTGCTTATCAAAAATACAAAATGGAGGTTTGTATCTCGCATTTTGTTTATAAAATATGACATTATATTATTTATTCTTTATTTTATTTTAGGAGAGTCAGTCATGTTGGTACTTGAATGAGAACTAAACCCAGTATAGGTTATGTCACATTCAATTTAAACAAATGTAGGTTTTTGTCAACTATTATATCTAAACTTTTATAAGGTATTAATAATTTACTTCGTTGATTCTATGATGTCAGAAAGAAAAGTTACAGGAAAAAATTATGCAATAAAACTGATTGTACTTATTTCCATATAGTTTGAATTGTTAGTAAAATGTCCTTAATTATATTAAAGTAATTGCAGAAAGAAGTCCGATTTTTGGATTTGTGGATGTTCCTGACACGCAATGGGCCAAAATTTAAATTTTCGTATTTATTGGCTACGTAGCTTTTTATTAAATCCAAACAAACACTAGGTGATACTAAATTTTGGAAGTTATCCTTTTCGTTTTGAATACTTTTACGAGATGACTTACTTCAATATGACTTTAGAGTACATTAATTTAATTTATAACTTAGTTCTCCTATAACGTTTCAGTTAAGTGTGAATACGATATTTAAACAAACTTTTTATAGTTGATGTTGTAGTTTTATTAATATTAATATTTTCGGAGAGAATACGGTTGGGCTTTTAAACACAAAAAATATCAGTGAGGTATTTTATGCAGGAATTAGTAAAGTATCTTATTTTATTTTTTACAACATTATTTTTGACGAAAACTCAATATAGAGAACAAGCAAACACGATACATGTGACTCGGGGTCACGTTACATGATAGATTGTGATGATACATCTAGCCCGCCTACACCACCTACATATGTTTAATGCAAGGCGGCGACTGTCCGACCTTGACATCAATGGGCCACTTGTTCTGTAGAAGATGGAACCGTGACCAGCACAAGTTCTCCTGTCAAGGAGAAACTCCTTATTTACGCCTCGCCAATTAATATCGGTCGGCTAAACGGTAGAAAGGCACGCTAACTCGGCACCGGTATGTGTTGGGAGGATGTTCGCGGATATCCATGTTCGGCAACAGCCACGTGCCGTGATGCCGAGGTCCACACCTAATAGAGTTATAGGAACTGCCTGGTGCAATAGGAGGAGGGTATGACTGTTATTTAAAATTTCTCTTTTTACAAAAATGAAGAGTTCACAGCTACCTATACATTAGCAACAAATTGGTATTGAATCCTTTTAGAAAGGATATTTATAGTTAGATTTGGTTTAGTGTACTCTGAGAATTGTGTTGACAATTGAGGAGTTCCTCAAGGATTTAACGTGGAATATATTTTTTTAATAACCATCCTGAACTATAAAATCCACTTTTATGCTACTCATCTTTCTACCAAGAATATGCTCTAGAAGCGATTCTGCTGTCAGGTATACTAAAATAATCTAAATACCACAAACTAAAAAATCTAAAGTAAATGGTAAATGATTTTACTCGCAACATTAATTTTTCGTTCTATTTCATAAGAGTAGAGGACGTAATACCATGAGAAAATACATTGTGCCAGATAACTATTTTGGTGTTCAGTATATATTAATACTAAGCCGGTTTTACCTAAATTCGTAAGCTTAATTGTAAGAGGATGTCTTGAGACATGTATCACCCGTAATGAGCCTATCAGTGGCAAAATTCTTACAATGCTTTACAGATCCTTGGTTCGAAGCCGTCTTGAAAGTTACACCGTTTTTTGTCAGATGCGGCTAATTTAATTTATACACACTAAAGTTCAGGTTACAGGCACAAAATATCAAAACCATTGTTTTCCATCAGGAAGAAAATTATGAACGCTGATTTAATGAAACCTCAAATTCTGATGCCAAAGACTTTACTACTAAACAAAAGATGGTGATCCGTAACAAGATTTAGTTAGATCAAAAACAAATGTTTTTCCAGTGTTACCATTTATTCGACTGACGCTGATATAACAATTATATAGGCTTCTATTTAGTATATTCAAAAATAAAATACATTGTCGTTGGATTATTGTTTTTAAATTCCGTAGCTACTGTATAGTTAAGAATTGCTACATTTCACAAAGACTTTTAATTATAAAACAAGGAATTGTAAACACTTAAAAAATTAATTTGGGCCGTATTAAAATAATTAATTATTCCTAAGTAAACAAGGCTGAAGCTAAAGGATATTAATTTTTTATACTATACAAATTACAAATTATTGAAGAGAATGGCGTGTTTTTATTCGCAATTTTACTAAGTAATATTTCATATTTTCCATGGATTTCCAAGAGTCATATTGTATTTTAAGAACACACCATTCCTTTAAGGGACATTTATATACATATCGTAAAATATTTATATCCTCATCTTCAGGCAATTTTCCTTGATCCTGGTTACAAATACTCCATAATTCTTGTTATCGCCTCGTAGGGTGATGAAAGTTTTGTTGTCCTTTTTCCATCTTTGGTGAAGTATTCAAAAGGGCTATGACTGGAATACAAAAAAATAATTCGGTCAAAACCATGTGCTTTAATTATTAGTTTATAGCTTTACTTGGTTGGTTACTTCTAGCAACCTACTCTTAACAACTAATACACTACTCAGCTTCCTGTTCTGCTCATAAAGATATTTATTACCTTCCTGCAGAGCAGTCACAATTTCTCTAACCACAAAAAAATAACGCAGACAGATCTACAACTACTGAGACAGTATACGGCGGGAAGATGTTACTACTAGCAGGTATTATTATGGTTGCATTTGATTCCTTAATTAGCGGAACGAAAGAAGCGACTTATTTTATTCTTCACTCATCTCATACTCGTTTCTGATTAGATGTTTACCGTCTTTAGAAATATTATAGTTCTTGTACCGAGAGCCAATTTGTACCATATAAGCTCACAACCCGGGTTTTCTTGAAATCGATATAGAAATCTTTTCTAAGAGAGAAATCGATCGTTAGCCGCGCTGGTTTAGGTTGAAGTTAAAAGGTATTAAAAGGGTAAAAATATTAAATAATAATTTTGTCCTCAGATTTTATTAGCTTGACACACTTTATACCAACCGTTAGACGTGTAAATAACTTTTGAATCATCATCGGCTAACGATATATAGACTTACTGTACAAAGAAGTTACTTTCAGCTTATTTATCTAGTTGTTTGACGATGATATAGGCTAACTATTATTTATCTATTATTTATTTAATTCTGCGGAAAACCTCTATGGAATATGAGAAAATGAGGTTATGTCCTTATATAGTGCAAATTGGATTTTTGTTCTTAGACTATATAATTAGGAAATTAGAGGATAATTTGAAATGATTGTATTAATAAATAGACGCGTGAAGTAAGCTGTCTCCATGTTTACTCGTGCACATTAGACTTTTATTTATCCAAAATTGTAATGTGTATTGATACTTTAAATAGAATATTTACAGCATATTGTTACATCACCTTTCAGTATGTTATTTCGCCTACGTACGTATTTCAATTTTTTTTATAATTGGCTTTTGAAAAGATATTGAGAACCACGAGTGCTATACTTTCACATTAACAATACTGATGCTGCAATGTTCATTTTTAGAATTAAGTTGCATCCCAAGTCGGTGATGTTTACGTGTATAATTTTGGTGAAGGTAGACAAATCCTATTTATTTATATTTACATTCTATTACGAGGATATCTACTTTCAATTGGCAATTTTAATGGTAGGCTATAATCGATAAATTACTTCATCTTTCCTTGTTATATAAAACTACAACATATTTATAATATTAGGGAAAATTTAATGTATTTAACACTGAACTATTTTTAGGCTACAGGCTGTCTTTTGAGATGGCTCATAGAAACCGTCTATGACAAGCCCCCAGGACCTCTGCCAATATTGACATCACGGCTTCCACGGCCATTTAAGTCCGGAAGGATATCCTCACGACCTGAGAGTCAAGCATTCCTTACCTCTGTCAAGGTACACTCGAAAAAGAAACATTCATCTCGGTTTGAAAAGAGCTTCACGTCAGTACCCCATCTTTTCTCTGTTCCTTTGTGTGCGTCGATCACGATGATCTCTACCCACGCGCCCCTCATGGGAATTGGTACATTCAGATTTGGCCATCTGAGTGTATTGGTTACTTGTCGTCATCAGAATCTATGGCAATCTTAAAAGCTTTTACAATCATTCTAAGTTTTGGCCTTAATTTCTTAGCATTAAACAATAACGTGGGTATGAATATACAGAAATAGCAATCAAATGAAAGTATATTAATGCTGTACCTATATTATAAAAATATTACGCATTTCAATAAAATACACATAAGAAATAAAAATAGCAAAACTTGTGAAGTTTTAAGTTAACCATAAACTCAAACAGAAACGATGGACTTTAATACAAGTAAAGCAGAGCTTTGAGATAACCAATTTCACTATCAATTTTACTTTATCACCGAACTCCGTGATGCTTTCCAACGACATTCACGAGTATTTTGTAACTATTCCACTGTTTACAAATTTGATTGATTAGCAAGTTTACCAGCAAATTTAGTAGTGATGTACCAAACCCATCAAATTGTTACTCGAGTTGTAAATTTCTCCATTAATATATATATATTTAGTATATTTTATTCAAATCTCAAAAATACTAAATGAATTAAATTTACATTTTTATCATATTTTACACCTCAGAAAGCATGTGTGAAACAAAGTTATTTATAAAAACTGGGTATTTTTAAAAGTCTTGAGAACATTTTTAACTTGCATCTCTACATTGTAACTCTCATAAGGAACAAGAGAACAGAAATAAGGCTACCATAGTTGTGATTTGAACTTCAAATGATCCTTGTGAATCAATGTTCGGTTGCATTTAAACTATTTTGAATTAGTTTATGTATTTTACTGTAACATCCACGTACTTTAGAAACTTACTTTACTTCATTATATCTCCCACACTGACCAGCTTGTCAATAAATCTGAAACAAATCCCAATTGGAGGAGAAGAATAAAAGCCTCCAACCAGAAGCAGAAAGGCAGCTCACCGACAGCAGTTGGCTAATGGAGCCGAACATTTCTTACAACAAGGAGGAGAGGTTTATGTTTCAGTAATCATTCAAAAACTGACAAAAATAGCTGAGTTGTACGTTGTATTGCATACAAACATTTTCATTTCATTGTTTTAAATAATAAAAATCTATTACATTACCATCTTTAGTTTATTTGTGTTTAAATGTTTGCGTGTACACACTCAGAACTTGACGTCTCTGGTACCTGATAGATGAAGAAACATGAACTTTTTGGACAGTTTTAGATCCGTTATACGAATAAAATCAGGATTGTTACTTATAATTTATATAGGTACCTGTTGAAGGTGGACTTTATTCGCCAACATATTTGAGTCAGGTCTGGATTAATATAATAAACAGCCCGAGACTAAAGCTTTTAGTCCGCGATAGTCAAGAATTGATCAGTTGATATACACTTAAAGGTATAACTCTAATCCTGGTTGGACGTTTTTAGAAACCAGCAACACGATCTATTTAAATCTTTTATAATTAAAAACTTTACAGTTGCGTTGTATAAACATATAAATAATACAAACATATATGAAATACAAATAGATTTGTATATAATTTATATTAATCCGACAAAATAATTCGTTCAAAAGACTCAATTTAAATAAAACTCAGTGTAGATGCCATTCATAAGTACAACACTTTTGAATGGCATCTCTTATGGTTTGAGATATACTGATGTAAATTTTTATATAAATTTATTAATTAAGTTGTCTAATACTCCGGATTTTAATTTTGTATATTATTTGCAGGCGGTTTAGTAGGCGGTATACAATTTACATTAAAAATTAAACTTTAAAAATATACAATTGCCTCAAAAATATTAAAGTTGTTTAATATATGTCTTTACCTTAACATGTAGAATGAAAAATCGTATATGGATTAATTTTTGGGAAGAATAAATATCAAAAACCGACTATTTTCTACCTACTACTGGCACTTTTACAAATTATCCACGAAGTTTGTATCCGTGGTATTCGCGGTCAACACCGCGTGTGTTCTAGACTCTCTAGAGTTTACTGTAATAATTTATAGACACATGTTTGAATATACACAAGTTGATGACAGCAAACATAATTTAATTACTCTGAATAGTTAATTATAACGAACGTACTCTCGGATTTCCAGAGAGTGATAAAAGCACATTCAACTCAGCGTTGGTCTACTGCAGATCTACTCACAAGATCTACTGCTCAGGTCAAGTGCAGATCTTGTGGCAAATCACTGTAATATAGCTATCAGCTAGATTCGCCGTGACCACAGATTTTAGTTTAGGAGTTTGACCAAGAATTTCATACGTTAATGCCTAGGTGAACGATACTGCTGACCTTTACCTTCAGTTCGGATCCCCGAAAGAGTGGTTTGACCGGATAACTGGAATTGGAGACCTGCTTGAACAATAATTGTTAGCTCAATTTCTGTGCTTTGTTTAAACCTTTGCAGTGGCGTACCCAGAGGAAAAAGGATGTATGGCCTCCCTGATTATGTTTTATAGACAAATTTAATATTGCAATGGTAGTATATTAAAAATGTAGAATATTATTACTAACTCCACCTCAAAATATGGGTATTAATCCATATATACTGTATGATAGGTATTACTTGTTGTATTCTGGTCGTTCACTAGGACCAGTGCTATATAGGAATTCAAATGTTATATTCTTTATGTCCCAGTACTGATTAGGAGAAGGACACCATTGTGTTTGGGGACATGTGTTTTAGTTTACCACAGTCTTTACTGCAAAAGATAATTTTTTATTTTGGTACAACAAAAAATACACCTTTTAAAAAGAAATTTGCAGATACTCGAGTTTAGTCCGAAAAGTACAGTAAATTTAAAGTTTATGGTCACAATACGGGAGTAATTACGTTGTGTCATAAACTTTTCAACTCTTTGGAGGCCATGCTCCCCTTTTGCTACGCAACTGCGATTCTTAAAGGTTTAAACAAAGCACATCTCTAAGTTCATTCATATTCCTGAATTTAGCACCTGTTAGTTTCCTTTTAAAATGGGGGTTTCAGTGAATAGATATTGCTAAAGATGTACGCCAGTAGGACGACCGTAATAGACGTGTTCGTATAGCAATAGACATCGCTACAGCTCCATGGCCATCTCCCATATCAGATAGGACAATTTAAACCAGTTTAAAGCTCTTCTGAAGCGCCTACTGGTGTCGAATGCGTTTTATTCTGTCGAAGAGTTCATGGCTGGCTGCTGGGAGAATTAGAAACAAAATTTACATAAAAATTAATTAGTTACAGCCCCGAGACTCATGTTGAATGAATGTTGGCGTGAATGGGCAAGAGATGTATGTTTGAATTGTAAGTATGAATGTGTATAGTAGGGATTTTTTACTAATAACTTAAACCTGACTTTTGCAATGCAATGTCTTATTGCCAAAATGCAATAAAAGAATTATTATTATTATTATAGGAGTCAGATTTATAAATTAGTTACACACGAAAAATTAAACCCTTAACAAATCAAACAAATTAAAAAAAGGCGTTAAAATAATATTTAATAGCAAACTCATTTTATTCCATAGGCGAGTTTCTGGAACACAGCAACCAACATAAAGTTTAAGCTACAAGATGTGGGGAGCTGATGGTTAGACGGGTGTCCACTTGTCAGCACGCTTGACAGTCCGGCCTATGGACGGTTGCGTAACCGAGATGACCGGGACCGGCACAGGATGAGTAGAGGATGAAAATGAAAGGAAAGGTGAGGGAGAGAATGTAGGCTGCGCCAACTAAAGACGTCGCGACCTGTGAGACACATCACGGTTTAAACGGGTGTCCGCTTGTCAGCACGCTTGACAGTCCGGCCTATGGACGGTTGCGTAAGCGAGATGACCGGGACCGGCACGGGATGAGTAGAGGATGAAAATGAAAGGAAGGGTGAGGGAGAGAATGTAGGCTGCGCCAACTAAAGACGTCGCGACCTGTGAGACACATCACGGCTAAACGGGTGTCCGCTTGTCAGCACGCTTGACAGTCCGGCCTATGGACGGTTGCGTAACCGAGATGACCGGGACCGGCACGGGATGAGTAGAGGATGAAAATGAAAGGAAGGGTGAGGGAGAGAATGTAGGCTGCGGGATGTAGGACAGTATATGAGGGGAGCCGAGCCGCCTCGGCTCAGTCGCCGGTTGGAATCAGACAGACAGGTTGGTGCCCAGTGTCAGTGTATCAGTGTCTTCAGTGTCAGTGTTTCTCTACAGTCAGTGTCGAACGGTACAGTGTATGTCCGGGATCTATACTGAATACAATGTTTTATCATTTTGTGAAACAATAAGGCGCGTGTTTTTCTAAATAACAATTGAACTGTTTACGGACATTTTATTTGTTCCTGAAACAATTAATTATAATATTAAATTGTCGGTAAAAGCTCAATTTCGTCTAAGCGTTACTTTTTTTAGATTTTCCAACGTAACAATACTATTCATACATAAATTTTCAATAGCATATTTTCAATATTCTTTTTTAAATTTTAATGCAAAATGTATAATAGTTTAATATATTACGTACAACGTTTAAATTATTTATGATAAATGTAGATCTATAAAATAACAAGAACGTATTTTTATAAACGTATTTCAAACAAGCGTGTTCCCTCCTATTTCGTAAGGGTGAAATTTTTGTGCTGAACATGTACTGCTTACCCGTGGATGTAAAAACTTCAAAATGTAATAATGCAATTAATACAGAATGCACTTAACTAATCGCTTCACGATTCAGAAAAATATGTTTCAATTAAATAAATTTTATAATTAATTTATTTTACTATAGCTATCCATAAAAATCGTATCACTCATAAAATGTTATACAAATATATAACATAAACAATATATTCTAATTTTTCTTCAATCATTTTGTAGAATTGATAACACCATACAAATTATACAAACTTTTGAGTTAAATAATAATATTTTTGCCTGTTATTTCTAAATATTTCGTCAACTTTCCATACGATTCTTGTAATTGGTGTGTCATATAAGAAAATCTTTTTCTACTATAACTGTGTTATTAAAAAAAATACTTTCTCGTCTCTCTTTGTAGTATTTCACTTCTAATCAGTAAATTCACAATAAAAATTAATAAAATAATCAATATTTCTTTTCGTTATTAATTTGTATTACTGGAATTAAATAATGATCTGAAGTAAAATGTTTGAATTAGCCACTTGAACAGATCTAGAATGGAAATATAGCTAATGATATTACATTTTTATTAATTTAACACAATAAAATATTTAATAATTTAATTATGTTCAGCTGTAATATTCAGTGTAATCAATAAAAGTAGCATTCGTGTATACGAATAAATATTTATTTTTATTATTAAGCAAAGATAAGGATATAAAACAAATATTGTTAATGAAAGATAAAAGACGATAGTTATTGGCAGAAACTTATAAAGTTAAATAAGGTTATCCCAGAAAAAAAATACGCACTATATGATTTCATGTTTCACGAACGAACATTGTGTGACGCCTCCAGAAAAAAACAAAAAAAATTTTCAATTAAAACATTTCAGTTGTTTATACTTAAAAAAATAAATGTTTACGGGGACGTTGTTGAGAAACACTGAACTGATATATAAAAAGTAAATTTTAACTTAGCATAAGTTGTTATATTTACTATAGTTATTTTTAATATTATTTTTCAGCCTTTCACATGTTTTTTCGTAGAAATTCTTGTTTAGGATAAGTTGTTATAAGTTAATTATATGGATCTTGAGTATAAAAATGGAGAAGTATGTCCGTTGGAAATAAATAAATAATTATAGTTTTATTAATTTGGTTATAACAAGAAGTTAGAAACTATTTCATAGATTCATTACACTTCATATTTAGATCTATTTAGTTATACTAGCTTTATAGTCATGATACACATATTTTATAATGTTACAAATGTATATTAAGTATCTCTAATAACAAATATTTTTTTCCTGTAACGACAGAATGTTTAACTTAAAATTTTAACGATTTAAAAAAACTTGATTCTAAGTTTTTTTTGTTTAACAGTATAGACCCCTATATAGCAAATTATACTTTTACAACGTGCATTATTTTTTACACCTAATTATACTATCAAATCACGTGTTTTAATATTAAACTATATTAACTCATTTAAGAAGGAATAAAAGTATCATTTGTGTTTTGCCATTCAAACTAATTTAAATTACTGCATAGTATTTATTTGTGTAACACAAATTAGAATAATTTAAGAATCATAAGCAACCTAGTTAGTGATTTGTGTTTGTACTCTAATTATTAAAAAATTTAACACATTAAGTTTGTGGGTTGATCATGTTATTCTGGTTATAATGATAAAATCTAAGTTACATAGGTTTGTTATACTTTCTTGTCTAAACAGATGATATCAGAATATTATTACTTTTATATAAGTCAAGTTAATGACTTGACGCGGGTTCAAGGCCGTTCCTCTCAGAGAAGTAGCGCGGTACCTGTTGAGAAATTTCATTTTTGTCGCAACAATTTCTAACGAATAACATTATAACCTGTAACAAACAAAATCGATTACACCGTTGTAAATTATTTTCTATAAAGTAACGCGCATACTTCGCGCACGAAAAAAATAATTGATTATTATTCATTTCCTTTTTAGAAATCTCTGTCCTATGCCGCAGTGGTTATTTTATGAAGTAACGCTGGAAATTAACGAGCTGATAGTCTATATTGATAATTAATCAAACAAATTTGGAGTATTTTCGTTTCTTCGACATTCAATAATTAAAAAAATAAGTACTATCAATTTTTTGCCCACTTTTTTAAGTTCACTTCAATTTTCTGATAAAATCCTCATGTTATGATCCAGTGCTTGTAGGGCAACACGTTTTAGACTGTTCCGAGATTATAAATATAACTTAATAAAAAAATATAAATAAAACGACAAGACTAGACACATAGTGTGCTGGTCATCTATAGCAACAATGGGCTCAAATCGTAAAACAGTAGTTTTACGATATTTGAAAAAAACATAAGATTTTTAATTTTTATTACTCTATGCTGAATACTAGTTATAACCTCGTATAAAGAGAAAGAAATAATTTTTATTTCTTTAAGCATTTTAAATTGAAACCATTAATATACATATTAATAAACACTACAATTGATTCTTCAATAAACTCTTTTCGTCCGAAAAACTAACATTTCAAAGCTGTAGCTTAATTCATTTGGCCATCGACACTGAGATACACTGACGATCTTGCAGGAGAAACTTCGCTTCAGCTCAGTCAGACTAGTCCCGTTTAATTACGCTTGTTTGTACCTTGATGGTATGACCATTACACCAGACAAGCAAGAACCAGTCGAGTTACATTTCAGTGTCGTAACTATCTGTGACACTAGCGGGTGCAACAACATGCGGGCACCCGTCTCTACGTAAGGAATCTATATCATAGATATACAGATACAAAATGTATCACTGTGAACAAACACACAGCGCTCATTAACTAGAACTCTCTGACCAATCAACTAGATATAGTTATTGGTTTTATACTGTATTTGGAAGATGACTTCAGATAGTCTACTAGACATGATAAGACTCTTCTGTCTGTTATAACACGATAATTTGTAACTTATCAATAACTGTAAACCATCGTATACAAAAAATGTCAATTTGTATTGCATTTCTTTTCTTTCCATTTCGTTTCTGCATCTTGAACAGAAACTACTCTACTAAAGTGCGCCTTGGAAAGTTATGTATTGCATTTATAAAGTACATTCGAACAAATTTATAGCCTTTAATGTATTGAAACGTCACGTTTTCATTAAAATTGAATATTATGTAACGAACTGTCTGTAAAATTTTAATAATTTGGGAAACTTTGATATTTTGGAAAATGTTATTGTTCGCTTTTAATGTTTGTACGTAATCTGAAGTTATTTTAAGCAGGGTTAGCAGCAACATTTGTGAAATTATAATACATAAACTCGCCAAGATGTATATCTTTTTTAATTTATGCAAATGCGCGAGATTTTTTCAAACTAAATACTGAAAATCACTGTTTCCCATTCATTAGGTTTCACGTTTGTTACGACAAAACGCTTGAACACGTAACTTTATCTTGCGAGTGTTGAGTTCACGTCCATTTCACCTTGACGATTAACTTTATTTTCTCAGAGATCGGTAGAAAGGTCGTGTATGCTGAAGATTGAGCTCTCCCTCTCTCCTGTGGTTTGCAAGAACTCCTTCATAACTTGGAGTTTCACCTTGAGAGGGTGGAATTTGGTAGTTAATGCTGGATGATAACCCACAAAGCTAAATTCTATAACCGGAATAAATCGATGGATGTACATAATAAAAATCTAAATCAATATCCGTGATGATAGCCAAAATGTATAACATTAATGCAAATATGTAGCCTGGAAGCACATGTACATTTTGGGGGTCCAAACAACTGATATTTTCCTTAGTAGACAAAGAGTAAGGTCCCATTTTGTTCCTTAAAAATGTCATGACCCATTTCTTTGTTAAGTACGATCTTTCAGCAGTACATGTCAGTAATACTGAATTATTTAAATAACAATAATATTTACTAAAAAAGTAATAGAAAACATTGAAAATTTGGGGAGGGTCCGGACCCCTTGAGCCCCCTCGATGGATACGTCCTTGGATTCATGCTATAGTCGTAATTCCCTTGGTGGAACCCCAAGTAACATTGCAAGAGTCTATGATAGTAGATGGTTACTGAGTGACTAACTACTATCAATTCTAGGAAACAGTGAAGTAACCATCGTTACAGTGAACTCGATCGTCACATTACTGCGCAGGTGCATCACTGGACGCCATTCTTGAGTGTTGAGGATATTTACCAATGTGTCTAACTGTGAGTGGCCAGAGATTAATTAGCCACAGTTTGCCTGGACGCGATGACGGAGGCACAGGAGGTAGGAGGTCAGTCTGTCAGGGAGTGCCAGGATCCGGCTCATCTGTATGCGTTACGCCGCAGGCCCGGCCGGCCCGGATAAAGGCAGTAGAAAGTATCACACTTTCTGCCGTGCCTTACGCCTGTCCGTGTCTCTGACGCCAAAATTTCCCCACTATTCCCCCACATTACTCATTAGTGTTTCTGCAACGCCGAGGCGGCGCAGCGCCCCTGACAGCGTCGGCGTAACAATCCCGCAGCTGCTGTCACTATGGCACAACTGGGTTGCATGAATTGCTAACACATTCTTGCCCAATACCCTCCGCTTTTCTCAGAGAAGTCGGTTTTTAATAGAATTTATGAATATTTATGACAACTCCGTACCGGACTCTCAAGAGTCCAAGGGGTTATCATGGCTTACACCTAGTACGTGAGATTCATGCTGATTGCAGACTACTCAAACTTTAAATTCTGCCAGACTGCTATTCTTGAGGTTATTCTACTATTGCACATTTGAGACTTGTGGCGATAGTAAGTTGTTGACTACAGCCATGTGTATCCACCGTTCCTAATCGACATAAGGACATTTGAAAGGTTTTCAACCACTGAATAAAAACAATAAGAAAAAGAAAATCAGAAAACTCTCAGTTTATTTGGGAAATTTTGTTTAATAGATTTTAAAGTAATTTACCTCGTACTCGCCCAAAAACTTGTCACTCTCGAGTCCTCAGGAAAGTAATACACGTTTACATCGTCTAAATTATGTGCTTTCTAACCTAGCATTTCCTGGTTGACTCTCAATAGTCGTAGAGTTTAATAACTCCTATTCCACCGATATTGGGTTATTACTATGTGCTTAGCACTTGTTTAAATCATGCAAGTTGGGTGATTGCAAAGATGAAATTGTTCGAAAATCACTTAATACGTTTTTTCAAAGAAAAATGTCTTAATATGTTTTTCAAATACCGTTCAATACTTTTCTACACACTCATTTTACCCTAAACAGTTCTGTAGATTATTCTACATTGTATATGACCAGTAAAAATCGAGTTTTTGCGAAACTAGTATTCGAGTCAAATATCTTATCGCTATAAAGTTACAGAATTTCAACTGCTCACCCAGGCTTGAAGTCCACGCACTCACCATTCTCGAATCGGAAGCGTCCTCGTTATCGGCCTACTCTTTGCCATAAATGCTAGGCAGGCTTTGATACTGTACTGTAAAAACACTTCAATAGTATTTTTATGTACTGTATAATAGGCAGATCACGTGAACGCCTTCGAATTAGGACAGGTCAATGCAACGAGTTCAAGGACCACATATTCTAAGAACGGTTTGCAGCTATTTCGGTCAAACCATGACTTTCACCTCTGAGTATTAAACACCTATTCACTACTAACAGGTATCTGAAAATAGGTTACGTCAATTCGCGAGTGCTTGGAAAGAAAGGCAAGGCACGGACCATTATTTTATCAGCTGAAAATATTACGGAAACTGTTGATAGTCTAATGAACATTCTATGTAGACTATTTAGAAAAGAACAATACGGATACGTGTATATATGCACCGTTATAGGACTAAATAAAAAGGAGATGTAAGAAAAACGTCCACAAATAGCCTACAAAAACCTTTTCCTTATTAAGAAATACTTTCAAGCTTATTACTAAGGAATTGTGTCTGCAAAGTTTAAAGAGGAGTAGTTATAAATGTTTCCAACCACTTTTTTACCATTTAGATTTTAATATCCAATAAGAACTGGTTGGTGATCGGAAATGAAATGTAATCTGAGTATGGAGGAACAGTAGTGTTAGCTCCTTTAATGGTTGATATTGATAAAATATACCTTGGTCTCATCCAGCCTTCGTCTCTCTTTTGGACTTCACACGGGCTTATTAAATCACCCTGGAATTTGTTCTTTATACTGAGATTCATTTCGTAGATATATTTTAAGGCACTTTTGTTACTATAACATAACGAAAGAAATTTTAATGCAGTCCAACCAAATTCTTCAAGAAGACGACAACTATTGAAAATAGTTTATTACAGTTTTGCATAACAAACCATGAACGTAACAAATATTTTAAACCAGTTTACATAATAAAAGAACTGAAGTATGGTGCTCCTCTAAATTGGAAACAGTTGGTTGATCCCAACTTTTTATCTAAATCAGAACGTTATGAACGGGTAGTGTAACGCCACAATATCTGGGCCAATAAGGGTGCCAAGGTAAAGTGTGCTCCGTTCAATTGTTTGGAACTTAATGACATCAAATACGTGAACTTGACATAGCATAATTACAAATGAGACGACTCGATTCATCAATGTACATTAAATTTGGACATATACTTAATTATTTATGTCTGAACTCGGAAATTTAATTGTCGGTATCAAAACTATTTAGTTTTATTAAAAATTGTTTTGTAGACATAATACTGAAAAATGTACTTTTTTCTACAATACATGCTAAACGTATACAGTATACATTTTGCTCCGTAGATATTTCTGATGGTATCAATAGTTATATACTACTTCGTCAAAGGTGCATTCTTATAATACACCTATGCTATTATGGTAAATGTAGTTTGGAAGTAATGTTTATTATTTGTATCCCAAAAACGGTTATGCACTAATCATTTAGTTTATGTAGTAGATTGACAATTTTCAGCCAACCTCTCGAGTTTGCTTTTGATTCATTAAACCTTTCATCCCAGGATCTATAATGAATCAGATGTGATAGAATAGCTCTTATAGATTGAGCCATAATTATCAGAATTTCCCTTCTAAGCACAGAAGAAGCCGTAACTATACTAGATCTTGTGTTAAATGTAGTTTTTATCCTACACTTATATCGCTGTATTTTAAAAACAAGGGACTTTGGGTAGAGCTGCTAAACTTTTTTCATCCTGAGGGCGCACTTAGTTCTAAAGAGGACCTTTGCGCCTCGCTTACTTATATTTGTGTCCTGAGAATTTGAGAGTTTTACAGAAACCGATCAGATTTGAGGGCTCCTGTTGTCTGATGTCCTTGAGGCTAAGGAGATATGCTCCCAGGAATCTTATCCGAATTTTTGATATGGCAGGATAATTAGACCAAATATGCTCTGCTGCTGAATTTACACTTTATATAAACTGTCCTCACCATGATCGAATCGGTGACAAGATTATCTGTTTGGAATACATGGCATGCTAACTACTGACGATGTATGAAATCCAACCAAAGTATTCCGTTAGCCTAGAACCCGTTTCAGAGTGTGGCGCGTCAGTACACGCGGGCCGATCTTGAAAAGTATCATTACTACTTGAAACTTGCAGCACAAATGTATTCCACGCATCGCTGTACATTCCGATGCGCTTGTGTCAGTGGTCGCTAAGTGGTAGGCCGGCCGAGTGCTAATGGCAGGTCCCGTACTGCTATCGCGCAGACACCGCTATTCCGTCACCTGGCTTTCTCTGACAATCCTCTCAAGTCTCCAATGCGTGGAGAGTAAAAGAGAGAGGTAGGTCCTTAACGAAGATGAATCAGGAGTCGAGTAATTTCATTCCCTAGTCGTTTCCACGTTACCTCAGGCTGTTTCAAGGAAATCAGAGGTGATTTGGTACAACTGATGCTGTGTCAGTTTGCAATTTGTTTACTTGTAAGGAACCCATTTCCCTGTATTATTCCAAAAGACTAAATAGGGTCGTAGGACTAGGAGCTAAAATTTTGAACGGTAGAACATGATACCTTCAGGAAATTCAGGGTCATCTCCAAGCTGTCCGGTAGCCCACTTCGGTGTCAGTGACCGGCAATCGTCTATAGCTGTTTTGACACCAAGTAACTCAACCACCAACCACAGTATCACAGTAGCCTATTGGTTAGGATTACAATGCCACTATGTCCTCTCCCGCCACCAACATCTGCTAACAGTTCAGTACTGTCATTAGCAGCTCTGCCAATAGCAATAGCTCTAGTGACTGTTATGCCATCTTCAAGTAGACTAACTAAACTGTGTCGCTGTTGCTGCAACCGGTCCTTGCCTACTAACAATTATATTCTAACACTAGCACTGTAACTGCTGCCTGTGACATCCAAAACATTTCTCCAGTCAGCTGAGTGTCACGATCACGGTTGCCCAGTGACCCAGTTCAATGTCAGTGACCGGCAGTCACCGGTAACTGTACCGCCACTAGTACCTCACATATCTTTCATAATCATATCCGATTGAACCAAATCTATCACTTAATCCTCACCTGATAACCCAAAAACGTACTAACAACTCCGAATACGGTGGGCGGAAGCAATCGCCATTCACTTTAACGAGAATACAACGAAATCATTATTAAAAAGATTAAGATTTAACAAACCAAATTTTTAATAATGGTTTCAATCGGTTACATTTAACTGTTTGCATAAGGATAGAAATAAAAATACCGCAATCGCAAATTGTAACATTCAATTTGAGTTACTGTTCCTTAGTAAGTCGTAATACTATTATAACAAGTGTAAAGTTTAAGACAAAACCCGTGTACTTTCTCAATTATTATTGAAAACGCGGTGTCAGAGTGGAATTTAACAATATAATAAAATTCTTTCAAGTCTGAGTGTGTCCGTAAATTCTATTTTTTAACTGATCCATGCCTTCCAGGCTCTCTGAAGAGCTCTTTAAAAGTCACGAACTCGAGGCTCGTATAGAGCGATGTGAAGTGTGAATCAAAGCACCTAGTTTTATAGAGCTGACCATTTTCGTGATTTTTACAGATGCTTCCTTGCATAAAACAAAATTATACCGATAAAAGAGATGCAAGATGTCAGAATAAATCACGTCACGAATATAAATTTAGCATTCTGCATATATGTAATTAACTTTTTTGCAACAAAGATGCTTATTCCCAGTGAGGTATATCATTTCAGAAGGTCTCATATGCCATTGAGAATGAAAAGCACTCGTGATAAACAAACCATCTCTATCCGTTCAGTTTGACTCTTATACGTTGATACTGTGCTGATGAAGTTTCATTTACTTCATTAATAAATCAGAGCATTATGGTTTTTTCCAAGGAACTGAATTAACTGTGTTTTAGTGTGTTTTAAGTTAGGGGTTTCTACTGACATTTAATTATTAGACCAAGAGCCCTATTACAATTACGAAAAAAATATAGAATAAGTACATTTCGCATATGCGTACATAAACTGTATTGTTTAGATTGTCACCTTAAAATTTCAACAATTCATTTCTCTACTGACCATAACTTCTTTCATCTCGCACTATTTTTCACCTACGCTTGACCAGTCTTAATGAATTACAGAAAACAACGCATCAAGT
This sequence comes from Homalodisca vitripennis, assembly GCF_021130785.1. Classification (NCBI taxonomy): domain Eukaryota; kingdom Metazoa; phylum Arthropoda; class Insecta; order Hemiptera; family Cicadellidae; genus Homalodisca; species Homalodisca vitripennis. The sequence goes on from NC_060212.1 coordinate 73,949,925, forward strand.
GATCAAGACATAAAACCATAAAGATAGCAGCAACATTGTAACAAAACGGTTATTCTAGTACAGTGTGAATGCAAGACCCAAAATACCAGACAGAGAAGTGCAGTTAATGCAGAACAGTAGGGTCGATTGTCAACTTATGCTGGTTAGACGTTAGGTCAGAAGTACGAGGAATTCAATTCCCTGTTGTGTGCACTGCTTATCAATAAAATCTGCACGGTACCTAATCTTCAATCTGTTTGACGAGATCCTTATCTCAGTTCCATGGATCAAATAAACGTAACAGGAATTCCACTACGCCCTCTTAATGTTATAGACTTTTCCATAGAATTTTGTAGCCTACATCTCTTACTTTGTTTCGATAAAGTGTTATCGCTGTTTGGAGTACAAAATGTTATCAACCATTTATTTAATTTACGTTACAATATTAAAAGATATTTTTCTCTATCAGTAACGCACTGTTATTGAATCAAACAAATTCCTTTGGACATTTTTTTTAAAGAATGAGCTACCCAAGATATAAAGGGCTTCGCATGCAAACATATTTGTTATCATCCGTTTTGTTACCGTATCCTTATTCTGTATGACAATTATTACTGGAAATGGTCCAGCACAATCCAATAAGACCCCGTTTAATCGAGATCGAGCAGGGTCGACGAAAGCAGTGGTGAGGAAGGCTATAAATTAGGGATTGTGAAAGTCAGCAGTTGTAGGTCATGAGCGCTCGCCACATCCTCCATCGGCTACAGCGACTACAATAAACGCAGTAGTGCAACTTCTGGCTAAAATGTCACAGTCTCGTTGGAGACCACGGCGTGACGTCCTTGTCCTGGGGCTTCCAAACAGGACGACATTACCTTCTACTTATTAAGTTTAATCTGCAAAGTTAATTAAACATTATTTACTGTCACTTTCGTTGCGTTCTCTCCAGTTGTAGCCGGGTGACTGCACGGCCTAAGGGTTTGAAATTTAACTCTGGGTTAGAGAAAGCGCTGCACTGTGACAGGAGAATATTTTATCTCTAGTATCCACCAGATACTGCAACGGCTCTCTCTTACATTCCACTTAATAAGACCGCAGCACAGGTCTCTTATTTTCTATTTTAGTCCATGAAATACAGGAAATTAGAACATGCAAATGTTGATTTGAGTTCCATCCCATCTTTTGTTGCGTTGGCAGCGTCTGAAATCTGACATTGTCGCAAACTTCATACATGGAAACATTGCACCTGAGAGACAATGAGACAAAAAGAGAATACGTTTTCATATAGATTACACTAAATAGCTGCAGAGTAAACCAAACATTTTGTAGTCTAGGTGCCTCTGATGTCTATAAGACGCAGAGTTCGTTTTTGAACGTCTTCGTTGCCGACTTTTTTAATCCCTACAGACGGACGTGGGTACCAAATTCCAGGAGTCAAGTCCGTGACAGTGTCATATTTTAGACGCTGCGTTAAGCGGAAGATGAAATGGAGCTAAAGTCAACATTCGCGTTAAATCAACCACCATAGCTATATTTTGTTTAAGTTAGAATACATAATTAATAATCTTTAAATACTGCAACAAGTTGTGTATATTAACACCATTGGTACCACAGAAAATGGCACACCCAGAACTCTCCCTCAAAAATCTATTGCCAACAACGCGATCCGATGGCCAGGCCTAGTACTCCACACTGACGAAGAACCTCTCGTGGCACTATCGAATTACTCATTATTTTTTACTAATTACTATTTACTAAGATTAGTCATATTGACTGGTAACTTTTGGCTATTCCTAGTTATTAACCTCCTAGAGATATCTATGTCTGAATTTTCTTTACCTGAAAAAGTTACCTTCACATAATGAGAAATTATATATAGGGCTCGTAATCAGCTCCTTGTAAAAAAGTATTTACATTGAAAAAATCTGTCGTCTATAAAGTGATTTAAAAGATCATCAAACAAAAGAACTTATAAATCATTCAGTTTAAAGAAAGCTCTGTACACTATTTAATAGGTACTATTTGGATTTGGTCAATAAATAATGTCTCAGATGATCGCCCTACGTTTTGTTATTCGTCTTGCATTTTGAGCAGCCATGACGTATTTAAGACTAAGAACGGCACGTAAGTTATATTGAACTATATATTTAAAAAATAAACAATAACATTTAATAATATCCTTGAAGTTTTCTTTTTATTTCTAACATTTTGAGAACTTTCTATAAATTTAACATTTCGAGACTATGACTGTTCACTAAATTAGCGGATTTTCCATCTATTACGATACCTGCAAAATAAAACAGTTCGGGCTTCTTGCCATGTTGATGCTATCAAAGACAATTGTCCTTAGTTGTTGTTAGAGCGGCTGCATCCAGGACTAATAGGGCTCCGTGAGAGGGACTCCTTGACCATCTCATCTTCTCATCTCTTGCGTCAGCCCTTCCAGTCTGCAGTTGTGTCACTCTATTGTTGAGCAAGCATCTAGCTACTAACAGCACCCGCTCATTAACTATCCCGTACGCTCTAGCAGGACTTCTCTGCCGGATAGCTTCCAGCGTATCATTTTGTGTTCCATAACTACACATTGATGGCTCAATTTCTCTAACTCTAATAACTGAAAACGTAACATTAATATCGAATTAAAATTCAGTATTGAAGTGATGTTCCACACCAAAATAATGCTGGAAGTACAACGTTTGCTGTAATATTTTCTTATAAAACTGCGTAAATGTCTTTTTACCGAGTATACTCTTCCTTCCACTTTTAGTTGCTTTCATGTTTGTAGCAAAAGTTATTATGAAGATTGGGGATATGAACAGAAGAAATTTACATATATGACATAAATCTACAATATGATCTGTCGCTAAATATACTAAAGTGTCTCAGTTAGTTACATTCCGTTATTTGCTCCCTAAACGTAAAAAGTGTTTCTGCGAATTTAACTCGAATGAAATAGAAATGCAAACAAAAATACCGTCTTTAAGGTTGTTTACATAGTACATATCATTAAACAAAGTATTTCTAGTTTCTGAACGGGCTTTGACTAAATTATTTTAATAGAAAAGACATCTTTTATTCTTCCACATTTAAATTAAATGTGAAAGAATGAAAAATGTCTTTTCTATTAAAACCTACTCCCTTCCATCAAGAATACAAAACAGAAAATACGACTATTAGTATAAATGCCCAACCGAGTTTGGCGACCAACGAAAAACATCCCTGGATGCTATTACGTAACGAATGAAGATTATGGAGGATCACGAATATCTAAAACCTAACCAACATAATGAACTCACTTAACCATACGGTAACGTCCTAGGGAAAAAGCTTTAGGGACAGATACCGGAATCTATCCTTTCCAGTCTTCAGATGTGTTGTAATGCTCCTTCGAAGTTCTGGAGCTGAAGGACACAGAAGATTAAGTAGAGTCAGGACTCAGGACGCTGCTCCAGGGTGTCGTTCCGTACGCTGCTTTAGTGGCATTGTGTTCAGAGACGGCACACGAGCAGAACACGTTGTCACGAAGGACACGACCGGCAACCGTGAGTCCTCTGTAGATCCTTTCTCTCCACTCACATCCTGCAGCAGCATCCAGGACAGTGTCGTCATCACTGTACCGAAGCCACCGCGAGATCTGAGGGAAGGCAGTAACCCTTCAGATAGCTCCAATTAGTACAACAGCGACCACCGAATTTCAGAACAACAGTTCCATATCTATCAATTAATCAGTTAATACAACAATGCTAATTGTTTATTGAACATGACAAGAATTATTCTATTTACTCTATCAATACTTTGGTTCAAAGACTGCTTCCATCAGAGAAACCTTTATGCTTTCTATACTTTAGCTTATATACATATCTAATAAAGATGCGAGATAAATATGTGACGTCAATTTCGTTAAATTCAGACTTAACTGAATCATAAATTTCAGGACTAAAACCCAGTACTATATTACTACTCAGAAACTCAGTGTCGTAGATAAAACTTGGTTTTGGGAGGGATTGATCTGGCAGAAGGGCACGTCACACCTGGGGTTATAGAATAAATCTAAATTTATTTTAAAAAATTAAAAAAATATTGATGCGTTTCAAATTTGTTGGATAGCTGTTACAATAACATATTTTTATTTTTTTAGGGCTCTTGGGAGGGGGGGGGTTCTATCCCATTCATCCTCTCCTTATAATTACGCACCTGCAAGAACTACAAAGGCGGCTATTTTGTTATAATAAGGATCTGTTGGCTGCTCACAGTTTTCCTGCACAAGTCGTGCATAAGTTGCTCAAGAAGCATTAGTTTTATCTCTAACGTACAACCGTGTTAACGACACATGCATTGTGGTTAGCGTGGAATTTTCTTCATTATGCTGTTTCTCAATAGGCTTTTACCGAGAGATAATGCTGTTTCGAAAGTTAGCTAAGAATGCTGAACAGACATTAAGTACCCTGTAAACATGTTTAACTACCAGGATTCTTTACAATTCTTGGAAGTGAACAAAAAGACTGCAGTACCAGTAACTGATAAGTTTGTTTCATTTGAAACCTTGTGTTATCAGAAAGACCTTTCACAATACAATTTGTCTTGCTCGAAACAGTAAACTGTTTTAGTATAATATCTCTTTTTTGTCTTTTTTCATGTCAGAATGATATATTAGACCTAGTAAACTCGATTACTTACAAATCCGTAAATACAGTAGAGAGTATAAATATAAACAGCTCTAACAAGCATGCATTTCTCGGACAATGTTGGTAGCACTGACCATGCATAGACAGAGTTTGTGGAGGCACAGGTTTTATTCCTACCATGTTAGGAGACACGCCGAGTTGCTAACTTTTGGGAAGAAATATTATTATTTTGAAATTACTGTTTAGATTTCTGAGTTTCAGTTTGGGAAAATCCACAGAAATTAATCTATTTTATTTCTCTTTCAATTTTTTGCTTCTCTAGCTACCCTATAAACAGCAACAATAATTGTGCTTAGTGCTAATTGAATAGTCAGTGCTTTCAAACGTACTTTGTATGCAGAATAAATATTATAATTTAAAAAATTGACGAGACATGCAACGCCCATGATTTCCGATTAAGGTACGCAGGAATACCGTAACTTAGATTATACATCGCGAGATAATTTTACCACCATTATTTAAATAGTTTATATAATTAGTTATTGTTCAATGAATGTGTCGTATACCAATAAAGAATGTGTATGGAAGATTTAAATAAAATCTGAATATATGGAAGTATTATCGGAAAATCGTAAAAGGGTTTTTTAAGTGTAGCTTAAAAGTTTAAAAGGTATTTAGAATTTTGGAGTTGCTTAAAATGAATAAAAATCCATTCAATTAAAATGGTTGAATATGGGTACCTACAAATTGTTAGGTTGATTTTTTGCTTATACGTTTTCTAAACATGGTTGTATTATATTATGTCTGGTTTCAAATTTGTGATGGCTTGGTATTCAGAAAAGCATGAGGATTCTCTAAAAAAGTTGAAGAATTAACTAAATTAAATAATAAAATTATTTCTGTGAGTGGACAAGTAATTGTGTATGCTCTTTTGGCAACTTATATAAGTTTCAGTGAATTAATTTAGTTTAAAACGCATGTGATAAAAGTGGAGGAAACGGTAATTACGATCCAGAAAACATACTAAAAGACAATGTTTTTCCGTTTTTTAGTCCAGGAACCTGTTTTTTATCTATACAAAATTTCCCATGAGACAGAAACTGATCGTCAGCTGCTCTTTGGTGGAGGTTATCAAATGTATAGCGAATTTTCTCAGATCATGTCCTTCTTACCTTGACACACATAAAACCAATCGAAGGCACGCAAATAAATGTTAAATCAACTTCAGCTAACCATATACAGAACTTGAAAGTGGCAACTTTCAATCTCCTTATTCAGTTGACTGACAGTGATATGAGTATTATTTATGTGTTAAATGGTCGATTGTAAATCGGTCGAATGTAAAGTCGGTCGATTGCAAGTCGGTCGATTGTAAGTGTTTCAAGGTAGGGTGTCTCAATATTTGATATGAGAAATACATATTGTTTCATATTTTTGTTTCGATACCCTCCTGTTATGACCTCTGCTATAATTATCGCGGCCGGCGATCGATTTCCTTAGGACAAATTCTTTTATCAGTTACGACAAAAGCCAGGTTGTGTGCTTACATGCAAATTGGCTCTCGACTGCTGAACATATTTATTACATTCAATAAAATAAAAATATTATTTCCAAGTTTCTTTCAATATCATTTCATAGCCCAGTCTTAATGACAACTTTACATAATAAATGGTTAAAAAAGAAAATTGAATATAAATCAGCTTTCCCTAACTAAATTAGTCAAAATTTTGAGCTCTAAATTCCAAAACTGTCGGTAAGAAGTTCCGGACCGTATACAAAACTGTAAGAAGCTATTCATTACCCTCTCTTTCCCCAGTAGAATTGGTTCTCACTTCCGTTTCCTCTAAACATAAAATACATTCAGCAATCGCGTCAATTATCAAATATGTGGTTTTAACTTCCAAACAATCACCTTTTTCACCTTTAACACAATTATTTGTTTTGCATTGTCGAACGCTTCAAATATAATAAAATCTTGCTATATAATAATATATAGAAGATTCTCGTTTCACAGCTACATCTTGTGTTACAATCTCGTGTGCTGACAGATGCTTGCTATCAATACAATTCTACAATACTGTCTAGTGAACAAGCACTCAATCACAAATGCTTCCACACTGCAACAAACCAATAATTTCCTGTTGTTTGTGGTTCTTCATACATTTCCGGGTAGCCCTAAAGTCCATGTGAACATCGTATTCACAATCACGCACTCGTGAGTTTTGGAGATGATAAAATCTGTTAACTGTGGAGGACTACGTTAGCTTTGCGTAACGCCCTCATTGCACAAATAGATCTCGCCTACATCGCCACGAGCCGGTGTACTGTTTACTATCAACACCATTAGTACCGTCAGTTGCATAAGTTAAACAGTTTCCGTGCCAGTATGATCTGAGAGGTTGTGTAAGGGTGATTACTTCGTGACGGTTCCGGCAGCGTGACAATGCAGCGGTTCTTGTACGGTTTCTCCGGCTGGAGGGCGGCTCTGGAGAAAGTCCTAGATTGTCAGCTGATCGCTAGATCGATCATGTCAGATGCTAATCGATGACCTGTTCGGACAGAGGTCGTAACTCCGCTACACGTACGAGTAGGCGAGAGTAACAACATTCTAACCTCAAAGGTTCCAGCTGAAACTTGGCTCGCTTTCACATTAGGTTCTACGAATCACTGATAACACCTCAATCCAGTTGAGTTGAAGTTATGTTTTGTTTCATGGAAATAATGGTAAAATCGAGAGCTAAAACGGTACACAACGCTACCACCCAATGGTTTGATTTGTCCTTTCTTCCCTATTAACTAAACACGTGTGATTATTAACATGTATGAGCGTGTCACAACGCTCTGGTATGATTTGTTTACTTCAACCTAGTTTGTAATTGTGTGTTAGGGTAGTTATTTACCTGAAGAAGAGATAAGAGTGCAGATCTCGAAACGTAGTGTTATTGATTTTTAACGGTGGCAAATGTCAGGAAAAAGACCTGTTTCCTTCGCGTATGATTAGTTTATTATTATTCCAACAAAATCACTAAAACGTAAACCTTTAATCAAGACTATAACTGTAACATCGAAGAAAAACTGTTTTATCAAAAAGAAGTACCACTGTGACCATGAATGTTTTACATGCTAGTAGCAACAATTTTACTGTTCATATTAAGTACAGTAAACACGTGCACTTATATTATCATACATCACCTACATTTTATATTTAACCATTTACATTTCTTTTCAATGAATGCAAGTGTACAATGTTTGTATTAGAATGGACCAGTTTACTAATGAGTACGAGTAATAACTTCACTAAATTTTAAGTACGTCAAATTAACGAACAGTCAAAAGACTTACAGCTATTATTTTATTGATACCACCTCATAGTATAGGAGCTAGCAACGTTTTCGAGAGAGAATTTCAGGTCAGCTGAAATTTTGATATGCTGTCTTTCTTGCTCTTTTGGTTGGAGTCCGGGCTATTTGGCTGGCGGTAGTGGTTGCGTTTATTAATGCGCATCTTACCTTCACAGGTAAAAATCCTGGAGTTTAAAAGAATTTTTTTATGCGTAATTTAAAATTTTTCCCTTTAGATAGATCTACCAGACATTAATTTTGTATTGCCAGACATTTTTACTGTTGTTAATTATGTGCCATACGCGATTTTTTTTTTTATTAAATGCCATTAAATTAAATGCCGTCGCTTTCTGTCTCTCTTGCACTCCAAACTATCTCTCTCCAACCACAAGTATCATACCGCAATACTGTTCATTAAGTTTTTATTTATATTTAATATTTACCAATCGAATTAACGTCTGGCAAATTAATTTTAGATTATTTTATGTTTAAATAACATAATATAAAAATTACAGACATTCAAAAATACTTTGAATTTTTTATTTAATAAAAAAAATTCGCGTATGGCACATAATTAACAACAGTAAAAATGTCTGGCAATACAAAATTAATGTCTGGTAGATCTATCTAAAGGGAAACAATTTTAAATTATGCATAAAAAAATTCTTTTAAACTCCAGGATTTTTACCTGTGAAGGTAAGATGCGCATTAATAAACGCAACCACTACCGCCAGCCAGAGAGCCCGGACTCCAACCGAAAGAGCAAGAAAGGCAGCATATCAAAATTTCAGCTGACCTAAAATTCTTGTTTTAGAAACGTTGCTAGCTCCCGTACTATCAATTAACGATCTTAAATGGTTTATACTATTTAGTAGCATTGACAACCTAGTCAATTTCTTTAGAAAAAAAAATGTTTTTATCCTTTCAAACTAGAGGGATGAAATCAACATCAGTACTGCTAATCAACATTTCATAAGGAATGTGAGACGTAATTTTCAAACAATTATTTTCGTTTCACACCGAGATGCAACAATCAAATAGTCATAACTTAACGCTTAAAATTTCCTTGACTTAGTGAAGACTGCATATCAGAAAAGATCGAGAATTGGCGATCACATGAATAAATACTTGTGTACGTGTTTTCATTTTTCTTCTAATATGCATAAAATGTTCATGAACCAATCCCGATACTTTCTCCAGCTCTCTGTAGAGTTAAGTTCCTATTAGATCTGTGAAAATTCCACTATTCCAATATTTATTTTATATTTTAAGTTTTGCTATTCCGATTGTGTTTATCATAAAATTACATTTATCGAAACATTTAATCACTTTGCGAAAACTGTAACTCAAGTAAAAACTAGTGTGTATTCGTTAGGATACTGAGATGTTTATTTTAACGTACTCGTATTTGATACGTTATCTGAAAACAAAGCAAACCGCAGGCACGAATAAGTATTTGAAGACATAATACAGAAACTGGGGTAGACCAAAGGGGCGGATTGAACGTGAATTCCGGACAAAACTGATTACACGCCGCTACCCTGCGTGTTAACAACCGAACCTTATGTTCATGAACCAATACCGATACATTTTCCAGCTCTCTATAGAGCTGAGTTTCTATTAGATCTGTAAAAATTCCACTATTCCATTTTTTTTTTCTATTTTAAGGTTAGCTATTCTGATTGTGTTTATCATAAAATTACATTTATCGCAACATTCAATCACCTAAAATGTTCACTGTATTCGTTAGGATACTGAGATGTTTATTTTAACTTATTTGATACGTTCTCTGAAAACAAAGCAAGCTGCAGGCACGAATAAGTATTTGAAGACATAATACAGAAACTGGGGTAGACCAAAGGGGCGGTTGAACGTGAATGCCGGACAAAACTGATTACACGCCGCTACCCTGCGTGTTAACTACCGAACCTTGAAGCTTATTCAATCCCCGAGCATCCCATTTACAGGCTTCGTGGCGTGGAAAAACAGGAACAACGGCGTGTAACGGGTAGTCGCAACACTAATAGACACGCTCCGCAGCTTCATCTGATAAGATGAAATGATACGCTCGTGCGAGAAGATGGTACGCCGCGTCGTAACTTGTACGCTGCTCCTGCAACTGCAGTCAGGTGACCTATTGCCTCATAGTAGCCGTGGACGTACTTGCTACACGTAATGTCTCCGGGTTGATGAACCGAATTGCCCCATAGTGAAATAACCGCGCAATTTACATCTGCCGGTGGTTCACTCTCGCGACATAACGGTAATGCCTCTCTGTAATGTTTAACCACGGCTCGCGAGCTATTCATCTGATTACTCTGTGGATATTGGCGGCCCATTACGACCGCTTCCTGTATTGCACCACAAAGGCGAATAGTGTACTGTGCATCCACTTCTACAGGGAGCATCGATTACGTATTATGATCTGAGTGAGGTACTACTCTTGCCTCACGCCTACACAAAATACTCGGTCACGATCTTATAATCTGACTGCAGTCTTAAACTGCTGAGACTAATTTTGAGGCTGCGTACCACTCAAATTTGTCGTCAAATGACAATTTGATGGCAATTTCACCTCTCTATTAAACCAGTTTCAACTCAATTACAAAGCCTCTGACTCAGCATCCGTACAGTTTACTGTTGTTGAAATTGAGAGAGAATTCTACCTGTGATCTAGCCCTCCAACTGGCAGTCATTTTTTCCTGTAGTGGCAGCATGTTTTCGAGCCTCGTGCAAGGGTTTTTAAAAAAATGTATTAAAAATATAAATTAAAAGTAATATATATATAAGTATATATTTTTGTGTTCAGAATTAAACATATAATAATATTAGTATTTAAATTTGGCCTTAAAAAAATGTTGACTAAAAATTTTTTTCCATGAAATTCAAAATTTACATTTTTTATTTTTTAATTTGGGGGGGACCATACCTAGCAAACCAAGTTATAGTAAGAAAACTATAAAAGTGAGATATCCATTTTTATGTCAAATTTATTCTAGTTTCAGAAACACATAAGCATTTTACAAATTTATGAAACTATAATAACACTATATAACAAAAAGCAGCGATGCGCATAAATTGTGAAAATAGGGTGTATATGTAAGAGTTTGCTAATAAAAGTTTTACTAATACAGTTTTACTTCAATACATGTTATATTGCATATTTTATTACTCAGAATGAAGTAAACTATACAGCAGTAGTAAAATAAATTCCATAACTCTTTTTTGAAGAGTCGAAAAAAAGTTTCATTTTGTCATTACTCAAAACTTTTGCGAAAAATTTTCGAAAAATTTGTTTATTCTAAAATATATTTATTTGCACTACTGCAATATTTAACAATTCACCACACACTAAACACAACACTAAAACACAAATAAACCTACTAAAACTTACTAATAAACACGACTCGTCACATCAACAACTCAGACGGCATCGACAACATGGCGGTCACATCTTTTACGTTCCAAACTACGAACTTGGTACATTGCAACTACAATACAAAGAGGAATAAAACTATAGTATTCCTTAGGCTTTTTTTCCCGAATCCAATGGTGCATGAATCGAATCGATACGTTGCCGGAATATACTGTAATGAGTGATTATGCAAGGGAATGTTTGTTCATCAAACTTTTGATGAACAACAATCATAATTGGGTTGTGTTTATCAAAATTTTGATGAACAACAGTTGGAGGGCTAGATGACTATCAGTTGCAGTATAATTATTAGCCCCCGGACAGATATTGTACAACTACTGTACAACAACTTCCTTATTGCTCACTTTACCACCCTACCTTTCCCGGAGTAAGGCATCTTTCTAGGAACGTTGTCTCTTAGCTGATGAGATGAATCTTTGTTACGCTGAAAAACACAAATGGTGCTTACTTCTTCCTTCTTCTTTGCCCCATAAATATTATTGTAGGAGTAGTACAAATTGAAGCTTCTGCAGCAATGTCTGACAACAGAATTGCAGAAACCTCCCCTGTCTGTTTCTTTAATGCCTTTTTGGACTACCACCAGTTTACGAACAATTTTGCAGAAGTAATGTCAGCACTATTGTCTTTGAGTTTTGTGTTCTCGTAAACGGCCATTTAATAAGGAGTCATAAACCTACACTGGTAATCGCAGCAATGGTGCTTCCTTGAAGTAATGCCCAAATAACTATTTGTGCCAAATAATGTATAGCTCGGTTTAGTTCAGGTTTTATAGCAGATCCCGTCAGACACACCAGTTTGTTTCTCTGACACATACAAACAAGCTATTGAGTTTGAATCGTCTATCTTAATAATCCATAATGCCAGCAGTGCTTTATGTGAAACACTGAAACATACTAGCCTACATTGTGAGTTTACTGCATTAGGAGACGTGTCTAAGAAGTGTCTAATGTGCCCCAATCTTCCCTCTGACATCAGCTCTAGACTGTCTGTCGCTGTGTACGCGTCTGCCTGCACCGGCCTCGCCCGTGACCTCAGGCAGGTGTCCGGTGTCCGGATCTGGGTTACCGCACTTAATTCCTTGATAGTCATTCAATCGCCTCGCTTTCCTCTCCTCACCCGCTTTCTTTTGTTGTCGGCGCATTAATCTCGAGCTGGACCTTTCATTTCTCTGAAACAAAGCTCTATCATAAGGGTTTACCAAGGAACCAGGGTTTCTCCGATATAATGCAACCCGTCCAGATAGTCTATCTTCAGATTTCAACGACTTCTATTGAGTCACGACGTACTTTTACACTTAGGTTTCATTCAGTATAGTTTTACTTCAGTAGGATGATTCACTGAATTTGTTACCCAAATAGAAAAATGAGCAGATTCGAGCCTTTTTCTTAGAATTATACCACTGAATACTTTGGTTCGTTACTTAATAGAAAAGATCTGAACTTTCTGATAGCAAATCTATCTCACCAACAAGCTTTATTCTTTCAAAGTACGATTCAAAGCACAAACGCCTTTTGCTCTAACATTATTTTGAATATCCTCTCGTATGTAAAACGATATAGCTATATAAATTAAATAAATACTGGTATAGTTTTGTTTGTAATTAATTTGTTCTTAACTATTAACCTATTTTCCGTTTTCAATATATTTTACTTTATTCGAACTTTTATCTTTTTCAGATAAAATGTTAAGGTCACTGGCGTTATTGGTTCTGGGAGCTGTGATGGTGGTGGCGCAGAGGAGGCTTGCTCTGCCAGACCCCCGCAGTTGTGCCAACAGTAAGTTTTTGACACATCAAAACTATACACATATATATACACATGTACACATATATATACATGAAGTAGAATAATCAACAGTTTTTCATTTTCTGCTTTGTATCCTTGGTGGAAGTAGGTAGGTGTTATGGAAAAGACATTTTTAGATACTTCCACATAAAATTTATTAAAAAAAAATTGTATGTGGAAGTATCTAAAAAATGTCTTTTCCATTAATCAACAGTTTGTCTATCAGTAATTAGTACATGGTCTAAGTTCACCACTTTCTAAAATTTGAATGATTTCCTTCTGCCACTTTTAGTTTGTTTCTGAACAAACTCACTGACGCATGTCCCACAGAAGATCTCCATTGTAAACTTCATTTGACTCGAAAGAGGTTCAATCTATTGTAGCAACTTTTGTACCAAACCAATCGATTCAGTTGTTCTTACCAAGGATAGTACTGATGGAGCATACCAACAAATTCAGTTTGCTATATCGAACTCTTTTAAACAGTTACTGAAGAAAATTTAAACAAGTCTTTAAAATACGGCTTATTACTGTATATTATGTGTTAGATATAATTTATTGTGCTAATAAATTTTGAAATAAATTTAATTTCCATTACTTCCTCAATGTGAAACAAGTCTTATCGAGTTGACATATTCTGGTTTTTTCTAATTTGAAAGAACCCGCCAGGATGGTTAGGTTAGGTTCATTAACTCCTAAGCAATTTTAGTAAAACCATCACATAGTTCTAACGTCTACTGGACAACAATGAAAAAGGTTACCGTCTTTGTTAGGGGTTCAAGTACAGTAAACGTCATAGACCTTGAATTTAAATTTTGTTCACAGTATTCAAAGAAGGATCATATATGCAAAGCACGCATTGAAAGTATTTTGTCCTGTCTCGAGTCCTTCAAGGACTAAATGGCCAAATTTACATGTCTGACGAATAGTTTCTATTTACAGAAATGTTTACATTAACACTTTTAAGTACTGTGGTTTGGGGTATTTTATAATTTAGAATTTAAGTCAGTGACTACATTCTAGGAACTCGGTAACCACTGATCGTGCGTTCCTTCTAGTAGTTTAGTTATTGGTTTTAATTATTTACCTTTATCTTTTCCTCGAACGACAAAATCAAAAAGTCCTTAGCCTACACTTGAACACGTTGACAGTACCGTTTTAGCTACTATTGGACGATACTATTGGAAGATATCATTGGACGTTACTAGCATAACTGATCTAAGAAGCCACATTCCTTCAAATGAGGTCAAGTGCACAAAATACTTTTAATGCTTTTTATAATATCCTAAAAGCATTCTGAGGTAACGAATTGTCGAGGAGACGAAGATAAACGTCTTTGATTGCCAGCCTGGACACAATTGGGAGTGCCGATGGCCGAGCGGTCTAAGACGTTGGACTTTGAGTCTGAGTTAGAGATAGCTCAGGTTCAAACCCTGTCTGTTAGTGAAGCGCTTTTTATCAGTACTATCGACCTTGTACTGTATCGACTCTCCCCCTTATTCTGTTTGATAAGCTCCTCCTAAAAAGAGATAGACCTTATATAAAACATTTACAGTCAATAACAGAGTAATGATTGCTGTGCAGGAGTAAGGCACGCGACATACAGAGATGCTCGAGGTGTGGCACACTCCTACTTCTTCAGCTGGGAGCACGGACCTACTCGTAACCTGGAGGTTGACTGGCTGGACTCCCGCAACATCTGCCGCAGACATTGCATGGACGCTGTCAGCCTGGAAACCCCTCAGGAGAACGAGTTCGTCAAGCAGAGGATAGTCCGAAGTAAGTAGTTTCCCGTGATTTACAGACCAAAGTTGTAGCCTCAGCAAAATGTATCTCTTACTCAGATAAAAATTGCCATGGGCCTATGTGTTGCAGCAAGTCTGAATTATTTGCACGCCCCGAGGCATTATTTTAATTTTATACGTTTGATTACATATACCAGTTTCCCTTTAATTGCTTACCAGAAAGGAAAGATGAAAATAACACAGTTAATTGTATTATGTTATATTCTTCTTAGCCATACACTTAAAAATGTATACTTCCTAATAACGGTATCTTAGCCTTGAATACTTTCATTCTTCTTTGTATGTGATTATGTTGGTACGTTGAGACCTTGCTTACAAAATAGACAAATACCGTACCATAAATAATTGGTCTAGTTTTAATCTTGAAAACATTAGGTACGGTATCGAACTATTAAGTTTGAATACAAAAAGGAACTAGTTGTTGATCTATGTAAGTTTATAACTTCTAATTTAGTCTTTAAAGTTAAAAAAATTGCTCATTTTTTATTTATTAGTTTTTTTAACTAAATTAATGGTAGAAACTTTATTGTATGAGTTGAAATACAACACGAATAAAAGTGATGGAGACAGGATTTTTCCGGAGATTATCCATCGTTCAGTGAAACAAAAAATCAGTAACACTACGGTACGTTTCGAGATCTGGAATCTGATCTCTTCTTCAGGTAAATAACTAACCTAACACGTAATTATCTGGACCTGCAATTATGTGTTAGTTTAGTTATTTACCTGAAGAAGAGATCAGATTGCAGATCTCGAAACGTAGTGTTTCTGATTTTTTGTTTCACTGAACGATGGCAAATCTCCGGAAAAATCCTGTTTCCTTCACAATCCTTCCATCGTCAAAATAAACTTCAAACAACGAATAAAAGGATTGCACATACCTTGAACGTAGCGAACATAAACTAAAATAAAAATTAACTATTGGAGACATGCAGCATTTCAATCTTTCAAGAAGAGATTGCTAGCTTAATTATATATAAAATGTTTGTTTCTACAGATAATGTGAGATACATCTGGACATCCGGTCGCAAGTGTAACTTCGCCGGGTGCGACAGACCAGATCTGCAGCCCCCTAACGTGAACGGCTGGTTCTGGTCCGGGTCTGGTGCTAAGATCGGCCCCACCTCTCAGCGCAACACTGGAGACTGGAGCGCCACCGGCGGCTACGGACAGGCTCAGCCTGACAACCGGGAGGCACCTCAGGTCAGTACCTGCAGAAAATTAATGTGGTGTACATCCAAACCTGGCCTTCTTACGCTAAGGCTAAACGACAGGTCAAATAAGACAGTATTCCACATTTTGTAGTTGTGCATACTTCGCTATTAGACTTAAAAAGCTATTACTACTAAAAATGTGCAATTTTTCTAAGATGAGACATGTTTTACTGTAGTTATGATGTTCGAAATTTGTCACGTCTCAGCAATATAATCTAGAATTGTTTCTGACCAATTTTCTTACAATGTACATTTTAGATGAAGATTTCTGAAGCCAGAATTTTCAAAGTAAGTTTGAAAGGGGTTTTTAGATGTGGACATGGACAATCCCATCAAGAACTCATGAACTACAAGTTATGTCAAGCTTAAATTAGATAGTTGGCAACTTTTAGGAATTTTCCACTCCAATCTAAACTGGAAAACTGTCCAAATCCATTCAAACCCCATTTTGGCAAATTCAAGTGCGGCGATCTATTTTACCTCCACAGTAATTGAACCTGTGACCTATTAAAAGTTTGATAGTCACAGCCTTATAGCCTGCGCTGTAGTTTAAGAGGAATATAGAGTTATCACGCAGTGGTGTTTGTTGATACATAGAATAAATGAATCTTTTCCTAATGCATTTTTTTCTGATTATATTTGAGAATGATCATGTAAAATCTCTTGGGGTCATTGAAAGGATTGTAATCTCTGTTATCCCTCCCTTCGCTACAAAATTCTAAAGAAACGTACCAAACCTAAACAAGTGATTTAATTACTTATTCTAATTGCAGTTATTTGCAAAATTATCTCAGTTTCGGAAACCATTACAAATTGAGATAGTAAATATCCATTATAACAATACAATCCTTTAAACTATTCCACAAAAATAAAGTTCAACCATATAACAGTGTCTTTTGACACTGACTAGTATGAGGTATTGTATTTTTTCACGTTACAATTCTCTCTTTACAAAGTATTTACCTTTTAAGCCATAAATTTCATATACCTCCCACTAGCAGACTATTCTTGTTAAGAAACAGTTGAGATTGATTTGAAATAATCCATGGATTACGAGATGTAAATGTCAAAACAAAATGCCTGATATAAATGTACATGTAATAATTATCTTTCCCTTCCATACTGAAACCAAATGCCTTTTTTTGTCAAAAGTTCTGTGATTATCACTGAATAAAGACATCTCTTCTGATTGCTCAAATTACTTCCATCATGACAGCCCATAATATAAAAAATAAAGACATAAAGACATTTTTTGTTGTTGTCGTCATAAAATGAAGACAAACAAACATTTGAATACTATAGGCTTTTCAGGGTTGAGCAAAAACAGGTGGTGTGGGTGCTTCTTGTATGGATGAAAGGTAAGAAATCATGTCATGCAAGCAGCCTGCTAAACACATTGATGGTCTGGACATCCATAACTAATTATTCTAGACACTCTGTGTTTCAGTGTAGTTTCCAAGCCTACAAATCATAATTATTTCTCTGTAGTAGAAAAATATAAATTACTCGTGGTATAAAATTAACTTTATACCTATGTAAACCCCACCCCAAACTTGAACAATTCAATAGCAAAGTACCCCATTGAACATTTCAAAATAAAGGGGATTTAAAGACAAACTTTCTGGTGAAACAAACATTTTATCAGATAACTAGTTCTTAAAATATTAAGCTATTTTGTTACTAATAAAAACTTCTATCTTTATTTATAAAAATGTAAAAGGGATAAATACAGTAATTTAGTAACACTATTAATTAGTAAACCAGGAGTAAACATTAAATTTTTGTTTTCACCAATAAGTTTCACTTTGAATCCCCTTTAATTTTAGATGTTTTAGGGATACTGATTTTTTTTAAATTTTACGGTGGGAGAGAAGTGTGTTTACTTTTCTTGTAAGTATTTCTCATGGAACTAGATGTACCTCAAACTCCATATTTGTCTTTCAGTTTTTTTTTATATATACATGCAAGTTAAAAAAACCACTCAAAAAATCACTGCACACTACTACGATTACCACACAACATTTCTGCTCATACATCTAGTATTCCTCTTTTGAAGTCAACTGTACAATCCAACCTGCACAAGCTCCTTCTATAACCTTTTCACTGTTGGTTACAGGGTAATGACGAGTCCTGCTTGGCCATCTTGAACAACTTCTATCAGGACGGAGTCAAGTGGCACGATGTCGCCTGTCACCATCTTAAGCCTTTCGTCTGTGAGGACAGTGACGAGCTTCTCAACTTTGTCCGCTCACGTAACCCCGGCATCCGTCTCTAAACCCACCCCACCTGTCCCTCTCTCCTCTTGTGAATATTCCCTCCCCACCCACTTAATATATTGTTATTATATTTAGATTATATCGATGAAAATTCCCACTGTGAACTTAATTTTATTTTGTAATAAAATTCTTATTTAATTGTAAAATAAAAAAAGTACAAATTAAGCTAGAGTTTAATTAAATCCTGTGTTCTAAATGCAGATCCATATTAGTGCTTTAGATTAACCATCATGAGTATACAGTATCAAAAAAGCGATGAGGGCTTAAAAAATGTACATGAGTACTGAAATCAGCCCCTGTTAGTAATTTACAATATCTAGATTGGGAGGTGAGTGCCAATTTAGATTGGCACAGATAAAAACATGGTTTTCATGAAATTCAAACAGAAATTTTCCTGGAGAAATAAATCAATTGTCAACTGAGGGAATTCTGGTGGAGGTCAAAATAAGAAGGTAGTAAAATGGTGACAATTTTTCACATAATAACAATAATAAATCTTTATTGTGTTCACAATTTAAGAAAATTGTATACAATCGTCAATATGCATGTAGTAAAATAAAATTGAACTGTTTAAATAAATTTAAATATACATCATTTCACTTATTAAAAAGTTTTCAGCTATGCTGTTTAAAATTTAGAACCGAACTAAAGGACTTGATCAATTAATTTTAATTAATTTCAAATTTGATCCCAGTGGCTCATCATAAACTCTTCAACAGAGTAGAACACCCTCGACACCAATAGGTTTCTCAATGGAGCTTTGAATTTTGTAGGATCATTTAAATTTTTTATCTCATCAAGGAGCTTATTTATCAACTTAACACCAACCTCGGGTGGTAAATGTTCGAACATGGCAGTTCTGTGCTGTTGAATACGGAAGTTGTCCTGGCCCCTAGTTCCATATTGATGAACGTCCCTGCCGTCACACTTAAATCGGCAGTACACATTTAATAGGATATAGAGACAGGGCAAAGTCAGCAATTCAAGCTCCCTGAAGGAATTTTTACATAAATCTTTGAATTTAAATTTTGAAATTATTTGGAGAGCTTTCTTTTGAATTCTAAATACTCTTTCAAATTTGTATATTAGGATTTACAAGGCCAAAATAAGCCATTCTTAGTACATCCAAGGGGCAAAACTTTGAGTATAAATATACTCTTAAAGCATAAATGACCGAAAAAACCTTAGAACAGATGCTTTCTATGTGATCGTCCCATGTCAGGCCCCGATCAAGGCACATCCATAGGTACTTGGTAGAATTATTTTCCTCTAGGTGAAAATCATCCCCTATCACATCAGCACAATCCTTGGGCGTATATTGCTGAAGGCAAACGTTTATCACATTTGATTTGGAATTGTTTGCTCTCAGGTTCATTGTTGAGAAATACTGAATACATGAATTCAGTTTCAAAAAAGAACTGATTTCTAACTGGTTTTTTTGTTTTCGCTTAGAAACAGAGCGTTGTATCGTCAGCGTATTGAATCATTTTACCTGTTAGGAGCGAAGAATTCAATCCATCGACATACAAGTCCAAGGACAGATCCCTGCGGGACACCATAGGCCATTTTTACATTTTCTGACAAAGGATTCGCAATTTGCACACACTGGCTACTATCACTGAGATGTAATAGACAATAGACAATATGCTTTTATTTATAATCTTTGAGATTAGAATGGTGTCATTACATAGGTATACAAATAATGTAAATTTGTATTAATTCAGGTTGGTTGAAAAGGTGTTGATTCATCATTTCTCTTCCAGTCCAGGAATTCCTCAATTGAGTAGTAAGGGCGGGTGAAGAAGCCAGGTAGTCAGTTTTCTTCTGAGCTGCTGTTGTCTTGTGGTGTTTTTGACCTCTTGTGGTAGGATGTTTAGAAATTTTGTTCCGGTATATGTGGGTTGTTTTTCAAACAGGGTCAGTCGATGGGTTGGAAGGGAGTGTATAATTTTGTGCCGCTCTTGTGTTGTAGGAATGTACATCAGCTCCTCTTGTCAGGTTTTGTTGACTGGCATAAATAACTGCTTCTAGGATGTACAGAGCTACTGCAGTCAGTAATTTTTCCTGTTTAAAGGCATCTCTACAGGATTCCTGGGGTCCTAATCCTGTTAGTATACGGACTGCTTTTTCTGTAGCACGAGTACCCTTTGCATGTTAATTTTGGAGGAGCTTCCCCATACAATTATCCCGTATTTGAGGTGGCTTTCAAACAGAGCAAAGTAAGCACATCTTACAACTTCCGCACTGACAATTTGTTTTAGTCTTCGTAGTACATATAATGCTGAGCTAAGTTTTTCCATATAATTGGTCAACCTGGTCGTTCCAGGAGAGAGTTTCATCTATGACTACTCCAAGGTAATTCACACTATCCACCCTTTCGGCCTCCGGCAGTTCAGTACTTCATCTTTTCTTCTTCCTAATACCAGTTGCTGGGTCTTGGTATTGTTTAGTACTAGGTCATTTGCTTGACAATACTCTATTGCCTGATTTATTGCTATATAGGACTCTATTTCCAATTGTGATGGGTCTGTATTTTTTAGTAGGAGGACTGTATCATCAGCGTACATTTGCATAGAGCAGTAGTTTGTGATATATTCAGGGAAAATTACTGACAAAGATGATATAGAGAATAGGGCCCAGTACTGATCCTTGTGCGACGCCTCTGTCAACTGGCAATGCTTTGGAGACAGTTCTTTTTGTTACCTCACATTATTTGAAGTTTTTATTTCGACTGCCTGAGTTCTGCCTGTTAAGTAACTCTTGAACCAATCTGCTGAAGTTCCTCTGATCCCTTGGTCTTCTAGTTTTTTGAGAAGCAAGTCATGACTCAAACAATCAAAAGCCTTAGTGAAGTCCAGGAATATTGCAGTTGTTGTATCTCCCACGTTTAAAGCTGACATTAGATATTCAGCAATGCTTGCCAGGGCTGTTGTCGTAGATTTACCCTCAACAAATCCATGTTGATTGCTTGGTAGCAGGTTGTTTTTATTGAGATGGTCTAAAAGACGCAACAGTACAATTTTCTCAATAATTTTGGATACTACTGGGGAGTAAGGAGATTGTCCGATAGTTACTGTGTTGAGTTTGGTCTCCTTTTTTGAACTTTGGATAGACTTTTGCTGATTTTAATTTTGATGGAAAAATACCTTATGCAAATGATTTATTGATTATGTCTGTTAGTGGGCATATTAGTGGCTCAATGCAGGTTTTTATCAGTTTTGTAGAAATGTCATCAAAGCCAGTTGCATTTTTCGATTTAATTTGCATTATGGTTGGTTGTTCTTACTTCATTTTGAGTTGTCGGCCAAAGAGCAAGAGTGCCATTTATTTTCAGTCTGGGAAGCGGTTTAACAGGCATTCCGTCATAGACAGCTTGAGCAAGTGTGTTGTTGGCGATACTTGCAAAAAATTCGTTGAGTTGTTCTGCTATTATCATGGGGTCTGATGTCAGTGTACCATCGTTTTTAAGTTTTATTGGTTCATTTTTTACACTTATTTTTGCCACCTCTCTTGATTTATAACATTCCATATAGCTCTCCTTTTGTTGTCAGCATCATTAATGAACATGGATGTCAGATGTTTTTCTTTGGGCCTTGAGGTGAAGGTCATAGGTCCTCTTTCTTTCTGTTGCAGTAGCTTTGTTTTCTTCTGTACCAGTTAGCTGGTATTCTTCTTGAGCTATACGAAATTGTTCACACTTATATTTTGTTTCTTGGTCATATTTAATCCGTTGTCTTTTTTTCTTCTTAATGCGGGTATGCGTATAAGGGCATGCCAAGTCCATGTTGTATGTCATGATTTCTAAAAATTTATTATAGGAGACTTCTGCTGATGTAGAGCTAAGTACGTCATTCCATCCTTCTTTTTTCAACAGATTATTAAGAACGTGCCAGCTTTCTGTCAGTGAGATGTCTGTTGTGTATAATTTGGTCAGGTATATAGTTGTTTAGAGTTTTTTAGTTTCACAAGTTGTCCTGTGTGGTCAGAGATGAAGGTGTTGATAACAGTAACTATTGGTTCGCAAGGAAGCTGATTAGAGCAGACCATATCTATGGAAGTTGCACATACAAGTTCTTGACTGTATTTATTTCCTCCAGACCGGTTGCATAGTTTTTAATATCATCTTTCACCAAAATTGCTACTCCTCCTTTTTGGTGGTGTACTCGACAAAAAACTTTCAATGAGTGTGTAGCCCTGTAGGTAAGTAGTTTCTAGATTTGTCTTTTTGAGCCCGTGTTCTGTGATGATTACAATGTCTGGATTAGTAGTGCTGAGGAAGAGTGGTTCATTATGTCAATTTTATTGGACAACCAGTCAGCATTTTGATGAAAGATTGTTAATTCTGCAATTTCTCTTGTAGAGATGGAGTTTTGAGTTTGTTGTCTTGCTTTTTCTGTTGTGGTGTGGTTTTTAGAGGTTAAGTCTAAAAAATGGTTGATCTCATTAGGGCTTTCAATAGAGTTTTTTTTTGGGTAGGTAATAATACTGTCTGTTGTCATCCTGGTACTTGGAGTACTGGTAACTGCTAGGGCTGGAATTGAGAGGTCCCTTCAAACATTGGGGTTTTAGCGTGACTCCTCGTATTTTTGGCTGTCATAGGTGGAAGTCTCTCTTTGTAGTCAGTTTTTTACTGGGAGTTTGGCTGTCTGTCTCTCCTGGTCATAATCGGGTTCAGTTTTTTAGAGGGAGTTTGGCTGTCTCTCCCAGTCATAATTGGATTCAGTTTTTTAGAAGGAGTTTGGCTGTCTCTCCCAGTCATAATTGGGTTCAGTTTTTTAGGAGGAGTTTGGCTGTGTCTCTCCCAGTCATAATTGGGTTCAGTTTTTTAGGAGGAGTTTGGCTGTCTCTCCTGTTCAACGGCCTGGTTTAGTTTTTTAGTTTCTCTTGTCAAAATGTCAGTGATTTTTTTTGGTAGTATGTACCGGTGACCTACACAGTGTTTTGCTTTCTTCTATACCATCTATCAGTTGCTCATTGGTGGAATTACTGTGGATGGAGGTGCTATGTAACAGGATGTCAGGTGAAAAATTACTTTTGACGTTTTTGAGGAAAGTTGATATACATGATTTAATTTTTCCTCTTGGTTTTTAAGTTTCATTAACACAACATCATAATCTGCCTTCAAGGTCATAAGGTAGTTATCTTTGTCCTCCATTTCTCTTTTTAAATTTTCCTCAATGGAGAATAGATTTTCTATTTTAGATTTAAGGGAAGTAATGTCGGTTTCAGACTTGAGAGTTTTTTTTCAGTTCTCTTTTTATATCTCTAAGAGTATTATTTGATATAAGCTTATCACTCTCTGCTTGATGGATGATTTCCTCTTTTAGAGATATTTCCTGGTTTAGTTTTCTGTTGAGATGCTGGACTTCAAGTGTAGTTCTTGGATTCGATCTTGTTGGGTAGAGACAGTCTCTTCAGAGAGTCTAAGAGCATCTTCCAGGTCTTACGCATTTTGTAAGGCAATTTTCAATCTGCATACTTCAGTTAACATTCTCGCATTTTCAGTTTTAACATTTAGCAGTTCTGTTTAAGTTCATCACTAGAAAGCTGCCGGCCTCAGCAGCTAGTGCTAGGGATGTTTCTAGGTCCTGTTCTTCTTGTTGGTCAAGATTTTTTATTTTATTTTGTACTTCAATTAAGTTTTCACTGCCTATGCAAGATTTATTGTGTGGAGAAGAGTTTTCTTTGTTGGAAAAACCTCTCTGAAGCACTTCCTATTTTACAGTCGCTACAGACCCATGACTCAATCTCTATCTTCGAAATTTTTGTTATTTTATTTCCAGAAAGATTGATACATGCTGAATGGTAACCACATATGGCAGTGTCCTGTGCACAGTATTCCTGAGTATTTGACACCAATATTACATATGCCACAAAGGATATTTAGCTGGTGGCATTTTATGGTATAGATGTGATATAATATGTGTTTTACAGTTTTTACAAAAGAGTTGTCAAACAGGGTAAAATTTGGTTTTAAATAAAAACTTTGATTGATTTAAGGATATCAATGTCCTTGTCAAAATTACAACTTTTGTAAACAGTTTTTTATTCTAGCTTTGGCTGATTGCTGTTGTCCTGATGAATAAAATGGTAAACAGTTTTTTATTCTAGCTTTGACTGATTGCTGTTGTCATGATGCTGTTGTAAGACGAAAGCCATTCGTGCGGCAGACCTCGGACACCACATGCCTTCAACTGGCATGATGTACACAGTCAAATGCTTTGGACAAATCGAGGACAAATATGTCTAACACATGTTCCCGCCTCTAGAGGCCATTGACAATGGTTTCGATTAAATTTGTAATGGCATTAATAACCGAATTGATGAGAACAAAGAACATCAAAAGCTTTTCAAAAATTTTTTTTATGACTGGAAGGATTGAAATAGGACAATAGATGCTTTCAAGACAAGGATCGTCATTTTTTAAATTGGTGTGACATTCGCTATTTTCAGGGTGGAAGGAAAAATGCCCTGAGCGAAAGACATGTTGATCAAATTTTTCAGTGAAGTCAAAATGTGCTTAAAGCAGTGTCTGAGCATCCACATAGACATACTGTTAATGTCACATGACTGTTTTGGTTTGCATCTCTTTATCAGACGGGACATCTCCTCCTTACTCCTTATCTCCTCCTTAGACAGTGCCATGGAAGAGACTGGTCGCATCAATGACACTTGCTTGGAGCATTTGAATGGATGGATTGGATAACGCAACAGACAAAAAAAGGCATTGAATTCGCCTGCTACTGTTAATGGATCTGTAATTAATTCATTTTGTATTTTGAAATTTTAGACTGTTTCAATTCATTGGGCTGTCGTTAAATTTTTTATGATGTTCCAAGCAGTTTTGGAAAAAGTTTTCAGAATTTGTTAGCTTCTTTTTGTTTCACGCTTTTTTGTTGTTTTTATTGCTTTACAATAATTAGTCTTGAAATTTCTATAAAAAGCTTTGAATTGTTCGTTCTTTGTTTGCAGGTAGATGGAATTATAACATTTCAAACATTTACGTAGTTTAAAGATATCCTGAGTCATTCATAAATTCAATTTTGTTTTTTTTTTTGCTCTCTAAAGTTTTTAAATGGGTAAAAGAAAAACAAAACGATCGTGGCATGCGGTGAAATCTTTATCAACACTTTCAAAGTTATTTAAAAACGCCCACAACTCATTTTTTTTAATGAATTCATAAGGGCGATGTTTCTGAACTCAAGTCCCTTTTGATTTTTGATGATGGAGTTATAATTTTGGGCCTGAAATTATAAATTATGATCTCCTGATTAAAGTGGTCAGAGATAGCCACATCTAGTAGAAAGATAGTGGCATTTGGAATGTTTGTGACGACGTCGATGGCTGTGCTCGATGGCACGATGTGGTGAGTCACTCATGTTGGTGTGTTTACTGACCAAATAACACTGAAAAAATTTAAAATATCATGTAGCCGCAGGGTTAAAGGTTCAGTTTGGTCCAAAACATTGATGTTGAAATCCACAGTTACCTAGCATGCCATATCATATTGTTTTAGCTTGATACACTAGAAACGAATCAACATACGAGTACACAAACAATAATAGTTATATCAGCATCAACCAACAAGAAAGAGAAGGTTTTAAATTGTTACATCTTTGGGAAAAATGTCTTATTTTCTTTTCTTCTAGATTTTCTTAATCAAAGAAAGCAGTTATTGTCTCTGAACGCATCAACCAACAAGAAAGAGAAGGTTTTAAATTGTTACATCTTTGGGAAAAATGTCTTATTTTCTTTTCTTCTAGATTTTCTTAATCAAAGAAAGTAGTTATTGTCTCTGAACATTTACCAAGGTTTCCTAGGAAAACTACTGTATGAAAATCCTCCAATCTTGTAAAGATTTATTAGCTTTTTAATGTCTTCTACCTAATCCTACTAATTTAAAGAGACGATTTAAATAATATTCTGATAATAAAAAAATTGGTAGTCCTTTTCCACATGTTGTATGTTTAACTATTTTCTTATGTATTAAATTTCTAACACCTAAAAAAAATTGGGTATTTCAACAACCAAAAAAACCCATTTTTTTTTTTTTTTTTTTTTTTTTTTTTTTTTTTTTTTTTTTTTTTTTTTTTGTAAAATTGGGTATATTTCAATCCTCGAAACATTATACATTTTGTAGCATCTAACAATGGTAAATGTCCAAAATCCCATTTTTTCAAAGCTTTCATTGTCAATAACAAATTTTACACAAAGAACTAATGATCTACTTCACATCTGATCTAAACTTCAACAACATAACTTACTAATTTTGTTTTTTGGGTTATTAAAAGCAGCATTCATTCCAAATATTGTTATAAACACAATCACTATAGTTTAGTTGGAACAAGAACTATTGGTTAAATAAATGTAAATACTTTAAGAATTGTATTAAACTTTAATTTTACAACAAACCTTTGGTGGTGAAATAATAAAAATCTGTCCATTTAATGAAACACATTAACATTAAGCAATAACAATATTATTAAAGTTCAATTTTACAGTCATTTCTTAAATCTAAATCTGATTCATTCATTTCAATTCTAGTACAATTCCAACATTACATATTATTATTGTTACACTTCATCACTCTTGGTAACATCTTACTCTTTTTATAAAATAAAGTGGAATTTATAATTGTATTAATTTACTGTAAATAGTATTTAAAAATACTCCTATTCTTAGACTGTGTGGAAAGTTATGATATAACTTTTTCCATTCATTCAAAATATTACATCCAAAACGTCTAAAATTTGTAAAAACACATGTATATGATTTTAAAAAGACAGCTGCTCGGAACGCACTTAATGTTAAAACAATTCATACAGATAAACATCACTGTGCTTTATGAGCTTGAAGAAGACTC
The DNA here is from genome assembly GCF_021130785.1 of Homalodisca vitripennis. Lineage (NCBI taxonomy): Eukaryota > Metazoa > Arthropoda > Insecta > Hemiptera > Cicadellidae > Homalodisca > Homalodisca vitripennis. Next base: position 73,977,248 of record NC_060212.1, read on the forward strand.
AGTATTAGATAGCCTAGAGGAGATGATACATAATAAGAGCTATGTTTAAGAACAGTATTTATGCTGACAAATTTTCTAACGCTCAGTACCTATGTTTTATCACACAATATGGTTGTATACATGATAAAATAAGCAACCAGAAAATTGCAAACACCACTGAGGCTAGTATGTTTCATGAACCAGTAGAGTAAGAAGCATTTCCAAAGATTATTATTTATTTTTTGCTTTTCACTAATTGGGCCAAGCAGTACATAACATTCTTAAAAATCCCTAGACCATTGAATTGAAAGCTCAGTGAAAAAATTATTAGGAATATGACCTAGAGTGACCAAATAAAAACATAAATCTAATGCCTAATCCTGTGATGAGAACATGAATCTAAGCTTGGAGAATTTTAGAAATTCAGATAAATTAGATTTCTAAGCCACTTTCCTCGTATTTCATACCAAAATAAAAGCTATAAAACTTTGCAGACTAAAATACTCGTTGATAACTACATGTATATGTACATGGACATTGTAAAAGCTGATAACAATTACATCACATTGTTACATAAGGTAGTTATTATAGGTAAAATGCTTAAGGGTACCAAGGTGAATAAAGAAAAACTTCCCCTAAACAATTTGGAACCGTGGTTTGTGAATTTTTATAGCAAAGGAGTAGAAGTGCTCATTGTAGCAGAAAACTTCATGTTAAATTGTAGACCCACATAATGAAGATTGCTTTGACTCTATCAAAAGAACAATTATTATTTCTGATGGAGACGGTAAATAGCGATTTATCTTACCAAAATCCTCTTGAAAGTCTAGGATTGGGTGATACAAAATAGTTGCAATCAAATAGTCTGAAATACATGAAGCATTGCTTCCATAAAGTAACATTCAATTTGTTATTTTACAAGTACTAAATGACAGTACTCAAAATGTATAAAAGTAATGTTTTACAATTTATAAGTATTTAATTTAAGAAAAAGTTAAAAAAAGTCAAAAGAAATTTATTTTCAAAATGACTGACATTGGTGCTGTCAACCTCATTTTAGTTGCAATGTACATAACTACAATGTACAAAATAATTTCAAGCTGCTCTGGAATACTGTTGGTTACTAGTAGTAATAAGCCATATGGAGATACATCATCACTGTAGACTTTGCTCCAAATATCCAAAATTACATAGTGAGCCAGTGTCTGTTGTATCATACAAGTTCTCATTTGGTAGTTCACAAAAACACTCAGTTAGAGCATCTTTCCTATTAGCCGATTTTCTGTTAGCCAATAAATATATTCTGCCAACCTACATTTTTGGTCTAAACGGTGTGTACCATTTTGTGTTGTGCATTCTGCTTTTGGCATGTGATATGGGCATTCACTGTTGTTCATTATGTTTCTAAATATTCTTGATACTCCACAATAACTTCCTGTTTTGGTTTATGTATTTTCATTAGTAATGCTAAATTAATGTGAACAAAATTACAAACACAAAGAGTAATCTGTTAAAATTTTATATTTTTTTTGTTTAAATATTCAAGGATAAACCTTTAAAGAAAATTATTCTTTGTTTTTAGCTAGATTTTACTTTCGTATAAACTAGTTGTATGACTAATTTGGTAAATTTTTCTACATCTGGGGAATGGACATTTTATTTCCTTGAATATTATGTGATATTGGCACATCTTGGTTTTGCAGTAACAGTACCCAAAACTTGCACGTGTACAGCTTTGCTTCAATGCTTCAAGACACAACATATCTATTAGTATTTCAAAAAAATGTGGAATAAATTAAGTGTGAAGTAACATTTTTCATATAAATAGAGGAATACAAGCTAAGTTAGTTTATTTTAAACTTTTCTTTGTCTGGAAAAATAGTTTGTTGGATCTTTGTTGTACTTTTTTGTGATTAACTAGAGTCACCAATTGTTTTAAACAGAATCAATTGTTAATGTCATAAAGTAACATCAAGACATTATGACAGACAATGGATTGGATTCTAGTCGTGAAAGTTAATTTCCGCTCTGGCAAGATGAGAGATCTAAGAATGTGTTTGTGGAGAGGCAAAAGAAACTAGGGCAGAATTGTCATGGAGTCAATGGGAATTGGATACAAATTATCATGATTCTGGTGGGAATTAGTTAGAACGGAAAGGTTGTGGAAATGGAAACGAAAATGGGGACAAAAGATGGTTAGAGATTATGAGAAGATCAAGGTGATAAAGAGATGATGTTACAAGAGATGAGAGCAGTTCTACATGAATGACAATAAATTCACCAAATGTTGGAAGGATTGGCAAAAGTTGTTCAAGATAAGAGACACTGAAAGTAACTAAACATATATTAAGATTGAGAAGAACAACAGCTTCTTACGACCAGACAGGTGACATTGAATGGTTCGGTCATGAGCCAAACCAAGACCAAAGAAGAAGCTGTTGAGTGTTGTAGTAGCTAAAGGGAGGTAGTGATGCAGGTCAACCATATAGAGGCTCTGGTCCAAAGGGGTAAGTGGCTACAGTAACACCTTTTTACAATATGCAATAGGTGAATTATACCGATATTGACTGAGATGAACCAAACAGACAATACAAAGGAGGGCAGAAGTTGAAGTGGAGTAGGTGTCCTCCTATTGTAAAGGAGTTTTAGAAAGAGAATCCACAAGTCAAACATGGTTCAACAGTTTTAGGCCTGAAAAGAAGAATACTGTAGCAAGTCACATATTTCGTTACCTATCCAGACATACTGGAATTGATTTACTACCACAATTTCAACGAGATTTCACCCATTCAGTGTCAGGTATGCCCTGTCCTGCAGAGTGAGATACATAGAAAGGATATAATAGGAATTGCATAACCTGAACTGACAATATTCATTGACTAATACCTTGCTCTTAACGGCCCCAATACACTCATCCTGGCTCCCACCGCGAGCAGATACAAACGGAGGCCAACAGGTATTTTTATAGAAGGATAAATAAATTTGTATTTACAGCGAAGGGAACTGGAGAGAGCACTAAAACAGTTTCAAGCAAGGAGTGGATTTGATGTGACCAACACTTATCAGGATGAAAGCTCATATACAGACTACTGTAATGAATCCGAATACTGTAATGTACTTGGTGCTGGATGAAGTGGATTGCATGTTTGGAGAAATGGATTTGAACTATAGATCTGAAAGACTTATTACATATCCAACCAAACAATCGTACTGTCATGACCACTCCAACTTCACCTTATCAAAGTCGCATCAGAAGTGAAGAAATTAGCCAGACCTACAAGCAAAACACTATCCAGGTGTAAGCTCCCACCCAAAGTCACCATGACAATCGAGATCACCAAGACCCACAGGAGAAGGAGAACCGGTTGATGGAATTCTTCCACAACATGACACCAGAGGACAAAGTGATTGTGCATGTGGAGAAGAAACCACTGGCAAAAGACATTTCAAGCGAACTGACATTGAAGTTAATAATCTGCAATGTAATGGAGACAGGGAACAAAGTAACCAGGAGAGAGCCTTGTATGATCTTAAGATCTGGATTCTGGCAACCGATGACACTTCCTGAGGCATCAATATTCAAGATAACACACATATTATAAACTGTAACTTCCCACATAACATCAAAGAGTATGTTCATCGAGTCAGAACTAGCCAGTGCTCAGCTCGGCTAATCAAAGCAAGACTAACCAGATTGTTCCTGATGTATTTTACCAGATGGCTGACAGGTTTGAGTGCATAAAGTTTTGTAAACCAATATTTTCCTGTAGGTAACATTGTGAAATCCAAGATTTTCTATGAAAACAACCAACAAGAGTGATGAACTATAATTAATGTGTAATGTAACCTGATAATAATTTTGCATTTTTAAATAATACTTTAACTTGCTCATTGAAATATGAGTGAAAACAATAATATTAACATATTATTATAACTTAGACCTATATTGAAGGCTTTTTTATTCTTGTTTTTGTATAAGTATTAAATTTCAATTTTTAGTATACTTACAGTTATCATATTCACACAGTTTAAAAACATTTACATGCAGATCTATTATTACACAAATTTATGCCTTAGGCCTACATCACAGTTTGGTATATTATCAATTCATGTCAATGTAGCCTAATACATAAAATTACATATTAGAAAGTGATCAATAAGTAGGTATCATCATTTTATATTGAAAATCAAAGTCTATGGATAATATATTCTTGGTAGGCCCTTCAATACTTTTATATTATTGCAGTTTCACAGTTTTACATTTTTCTAAACACAGTTTGTCACAAATTATTCACTAATACAAACAATTTTCAACTGTCTTATAAAACGTAAAATATACAGTACAAATTTATTCTTTGTCCATCTCATTCTCTAAAATATAAATAAAGTAACGGATTAACCAAACATTGTATACAAAAGCTAAGGTGCTGACAGTTAGGCTACACGCACAAAGTAAATAATAATTTGTAATATTATAGTTAAGAAACTATTGTATCAATCACAATTATTAAACATATTTGCATATATCCTATTGTTTCTCATGCATATAGAGGAAGAGTGAATATTGACCCTAGAACTTATATGAGTTCAGACTATACATCCACATGTTTCTTACCTTATAAAGTTGAAGTTTTGTATAACATACACAAAGCACTCCTATTAGCTATGTCATCATGAATGGACGGATATAGTGTTTTTGCTATTTTACTGGCTGAAAAAGATTCAAGTGCTACATACCAGTAATTAGAGGAAAGGTTATGTACACTGTACCTTGATATTTCCAACATAACAAAATATTGCCCCCAATGCAATATTTTCTTGTTCAGAATGACTCAAATTATTTATTATACTGCTTATGTTCAACATGAATGTTTTATTAATTCTTTAACGTGTATAATACAAATATTTAAGTCGTTATGATAATTTGAAACTTAACCATATCAGTTCCAGAGTTAAGTAAGTTTACCCTGTAAAAGTACAGAAAACATTGCTATTTTCCCTGATATTTTATCCACTGGATACCATTGCTTAGAAGTAAGTGTCAGCTTTGCTGAAATGTCTTACTATCTAAAAATGTAGATAATACTGGATGGTTATAATGTTTTTCCTGAGATAACGAGCCAGACCTTAAAAATTTATAACAGTCGGCAACTGGAAGAGTACTAATGGCCAGGGTATGTACAAGAACATTTGCCGCAGCGTTCTTGTGAATAGTATCTTCTCAAGATAAAAATTAATAGTTAAAAATAACCTTTGGCCGAATCAATCTTAAATGATCAGCACTGTTATGAACAGTATTAAATTAAATTTATTTGTAATAAAACTTTGAACGTGAAATAATTAACAGAACTTACCTAAACAATTGTTCCTCTTAAACAATCTGAAATTTTAACAAATATTTATATTAATCTTCTCACCTCTTATACCTATATTCGATAACACAGTTTTGCTCACACATTAAATATAACACTATTTATAAAGCTAACATCCAGGTCACTGTTGATCTCATCACACTGTTTACACTGTCTGAAGCGGAAACACACGGATTTGGAGAAGGCTATGGAAGCCAAATCGCTGAGTGGGTACTGGCCCGGGGAAAGCTCAAATGTCACAGTGTACTCGTGTTGGGGTAAAAACCACACAGGTCGTGACAAGTTGACCTCTTGAGTCACATTGAAGAAAGCTACAACTCCGCTCACTTTGGTTTTGTCGATCACATTTCCTTCTGAATCACTCAAAGTCACGACTAGATTTTCCACATAGTGGCTCACACAGCCGTGGCCCATGATGTAATCGGAAGAGGTCGCGATTCTTGTGAACACTTCAAATCCGGTAACCAAGATCCGGCTATCCACACTCACTGTGGACATCACTGTCCCTCCGTAAGTGTACTTTTTCCTCTTGGTCAAACAGTGTCTTGTGCACCGACTGGAGATCGACATGAAACGTTTCCTCATCTCCCGTGTGGAGTTGAAACCACTCGGCAGGGCGGAGGGTGAACTGGATTTGTTGATGGTCTGACGTAGAACTCTCATCTCCTCCTGGCTCAGCAACCCTGTTGGCTCCACCATCTCTGTAAGCTCGGCCAATGTCAGGGTGAGAAAGCGTATCTTGCCTAACAATCCTGCCTGAGTGATTAAGGCACGCTGGTTGGTCGGGGACGGTGCCAGAGTGCGCCGCAGACACTGATCTCTGGCCCATCTGACCATCAGTTCCCAGAGCTCTACCTCCAACAGGTTGGTGGATGGCTGGTCTAATAGATTGCTAAGAGTTCCTAGGCCCATGTGTTCATGATTGTTCACCCACATCTCCCCTGGATACTGGCACATAACCTGCAACCACGAATTAAGAATATTCTTAAAATATATTCTATCATTATATAATAAATCAATATAATCTTTAAAATCTTATAAATCTTTAATAATAATATTCATCAGTTCACAGAGCTGAGAAAAAACTACCAAATGAAGGAGGCCTTTTATTTAGGCCTGGTTTCTCAGAAATGAACTCGCTACAAAACCCCAATAATTCCTTCAGAACACGCAACCATGGACTAACAAAAAAAAGAAAATCAACCGAAATTCGAATTACTTTTACTCCACCAAAACACACAATATGTTTCGAACAAAATCGACCGCCTGCAGCACTTAATAGAAAAAGAACATCCTCATATTGTCATTCTTACTGAACACGGTCTCAGAAAGGAAGAGATTTGAAAATACAAAAATACTCTCTGGCTACAATCTTAAGGCTCATTTTTCCAGATCAGAACACAAAAGCGGAGGAGTTGCTGTGTACATAGAAAAACTTCCTTGAAGACGTCACTGAGGAAGTGAATGTGTCAAAATTATTGCAGAGAACAAGTACTAGAAGCCGCACTTATCCAAGTAAAAAATGGTAAGGACAAGCTCAATATTCTGGGAACTTACCGGTCTCCACAGAGTAACCTGGAAGAATCTACCACCATTTTGTCACAGATAATTAATGAAAAAAATCTGGGAAAACTCCCCACTAATTATCATGGGAGACATCAACATAGATCTGAGAAGGACTGACAAAAGAAACAGAGATTAGGAGAAATCCTGACCTCCCATAATATCGAGAGGTTTGAACTACCAGCCACGAGAATAACAAAGAGCACACAAACCTCTATTGACTGGATATGCTCAAACCTACCTTCATGAGAAAAATCACCACCAAGGTGATCCATGCAGGTATCTCTGATCACTCAGCACAAACCTGCCACCTTGTTAATGAGAAACCCACCGAGCCAAGCACATACAAGAGATCGTTTAGTCAAACTAATCTAGAGGAACTAAAAAGTGCTCTTCAACAAGAAGATTGGAGCAATGTACTTCTGGCAACTTCTGTAGATGAAAGCCTTCAAACACACTTCCAAACAACCTGACATTAGCCCTTGACTCGTCATGCCCACGAAAAAAAGCCAGAACTAAGAGAAGAAAAACTAAGACAATGAAGACCAAGAAGCCAACACACTAAAGGAAGAATATCTTAAAGCACTGAGAAACCTATGAGCTTTCAGGGAATAAGGGCTGACAAGGCAATAACTGCAGAAAGAAAAGGACTTTACGACCTAAGGCTTAAAACTTTGAGGAAAGAAGCTTCCACAAACCATTATCAATACAGCTGATAAACAAATCAAAAGCTACATGGGACGTAATTAAGAATACATGGTCAACAACTAAAGCAGCAGACTGTAAAAAAATAGAATTAAAAATCAATGAAGAGCTGGCCAAAGATTCTAAAAAGCTAGCGGAACACTTTAATAGCTTCTTCATAAATGTGGCTGAAAACACGCTTAAAAAGCTAATATGAACCAACAAATCTCAAACTTACCACCACTCAACCCATATCCTACAAACAATGTTTCTTCAATGACTACACTAGCTCCCACAACAGAGAAAGAAGTTAAATTCACAATTCAGGAATTAAAAACAAAAAACTCCGCTGGTTTTGATGAATTCTCATCTAAAATGCTGAAGTTCTGCTCAAATGAATTAATTAAACCTCTCTGGTAAATATAACTAACAGATCATTCAAAGCCGGAGAGTTCCCAACAAACCTAAAGCTGTCCATAGTATACCCGAAATTTAAAGGTGGATAAAAACAGGAAGTTAGTAATTACCGACCGATATCACTTATTTCCACATTCTCCAAGGTTATAGAATAAAATTGTCCTAAAAAGACTCCTACAGTACTGTACACAGCACAACTTAATCACAACTTCACAGCATGGATTCCTAAGGGGGAAATCAACAACTACTGCAATGATCGACATAGTTGAAACCATAATTGACAATCTCGAAGAAGGTAAACTAACAACAAGCATATTCCTCGACTTCAGTAAGGCCTTTGATTGCCTGGGGCACGAGCTCATACTGCAAAAAACTAGAATTTCTTGGAATAACAGGAACAGCTAAAAAGTGGTTCGGAAGTTATATCATGGGTCGAAGTCAGCTAGTTGAAACTCAAACAAACAACAAATGGGGGTAACAGGAAAAACCAAGTCAGGTCCCTTACCCAGTCAACCGAGGAGTGCCACAAGGATCAGTTCTCGGCCCAGTCTTGTTCATCCTTTTCACAAATGATATGCCTCAGTACATAGGAAAATCAATGTCACACTCTTATGTACGCGGATGACACCACCCTGGTCCTAAAAAAACTCTAAGTCAGACAATCTAACATCATCTTGTCTCACTTCAGTAAAAAAAGCATATGAATACTGTAGTAAAAATGATCTGGCAGTAAACACTACAAAGACACTACAAGTTGCTTTTGGAAGGCGAGCAGAGATAGTTGAACACATCCCAAATGTGGAAATGAAGAATCATACTACGTTTTCTGGGTGTTACCCTAGACAAAAAATCTGACATGGGTGCCTCACTTGGACAGCCATATGCAAAAAAGCTTAACACTGGCTACTTTGCAGTTTAAAACGCTTTGCAAGTTCTTGTGATACAAACACTGCCAGGACTGGGTACTTTGCAGTTTTTGAGTCCCATCTCCGCTATGGTCTGGTTGTGTGGGGTGGAACCTCAAAGACTAACTTAGAGAGAGTCCTTAAAATTCAGAAGAAAGCCATCAGAGCCCTAGCCAGAATTACACTACAATGACAGCTGCAGAACAGCATTTAAAACTTTTAAAATCTTGACTGTTGTGAATCTCTATATTGAAGCAGTGATCTCCAGCACCTGTAATGAAAACCCTCAAAAAAACAGTGATGTCCATCAGTACAACACAAGGGTGCTGAACTATATCACCTACCGACCCACCACATGTCACTGTACGAGAGAAAACCAACCTACATTGGAAGAAAACTGCACAACCACCTACCTCCGAAGATAAGGAAACTTCAAGGCAAGAACTTCCAGCACATGCTAAGAAAATGGCTTGAAGATCACCCATTCTACTCATTGGAGGAATTCCTTGAACTCAACTAAAACTTGTATATATATTATGCACTGTAAAAGATATTTTGACGCCCTTACAATTCTCCAAGGAATTTGTAAATAAAGATTGTATTGTATTGTATTGTATAATGGTTAATTTACTTCAACCTTCAAATAAAAAGCCTAATCCAAAATTTTAAAAACTTAAATTTAAAAGATAATTATAATAAAAGCTCATTTCTCTTAAATTTATTTTCTCAAATTTAAATATTTGCAAAAGGCTTTTACTTAAAAGACTAAAGAATCATCATCATCATTCTTTATTTATGTTCATTATGAACAGTAATTGCGTCATATACAATGGTTATCTTTGTGGCCCGTCGGTTTGAGCGGATAGTCATATAAGTTTAATGGCAATCGCAAAGCACAAGACAAAAAAAAAAATTAAAAAGACTGAGGATCAATCCTGAGGTTGTTAAAAACAAAAATTAAATAGGCATAACATACTTCCCTAGTTTTAACACACAAATATCTGTTCTCATTTTTATTTTTAAATTCTTCTAGTCTGTTTAACTTACAATTTGAACCTGTTCTTCAGTTCCTTTCATTAAAAAAAGGATTATAATGTGATTCAACATCATTCCATTTTTGTAAAATCTAAAGACGGCAAATCCTGTTATTCTTTTAGATCACCTTAAGACAGGAGGCGAGCAGCTCATCCTCGTGCATGTCCTCCGCTATAGCAAGCACCTGCCACAGCGTGTTGATACATGTCTGTTCTAACAGGTAATCCAGACAGGCCCGTACCAGGTGTGGCATCATGTACTTCCTAGCGGCATATAACAGCTGACCTGCCACCTCTATACTGTCCAGCTCTGTGCTGTCATAGTACATATACCTGCAAAAAACATTGTAATGCAACTACGATTCGCTAGTATGCTCTATCACAATAAAACATTAAAAAGTAATAATTTATTATATTTGTTAAATCTTATATAGTATATGAAATGAAAAATGATTTTATTAGAGGTGAAGTTAGGACTATAAAGTCCTCCCTACCACTTATGCTCATAAAAAAGTACACAAACATATATACACATATATATTTTTATATATACACACACATTTATAAGTAAAAATAAATCTATTTATTTAAATTATACTGTATATTAAATTAACCTTAGCTTAAAAAAAACATGAATAATTAATGTAACTTTATGCATATTTACACTACTATAAAAAGACACACTCGCATTCATTCAACTTGCATTCTATTGCTCTAAGTACAATAGTCCAAGCCAGCAATTGCTACACCCTCTGAGCCCTCAGCATCAAGGGCCTGATCTCCGCCCCAAAGCGAGCGCGCTTATCGATGGTTCTGATGTTTACACATAAAGCATCCACAATTGACAAGCAGAAACTGTAAACGACTTTCTAAAAGTAGTTGTTCAATGAATTGGGATAGATAATAAGGATGTAAGCCTTCTTGTACTTCGTTCACTTATTTAAGACATAAATTGAAAGTTGTTCGAAAGATAAATGGGACAATTTGTATTTAAAAGAGTGAGCAACAGAATGAGTGAGTGACAGTCTCGAAGATTTTGTAATATAATACTTAGTTTGCCAAAGAAAATCGATTTTCCAGTGTGGCCCCTAAGCAAGTGGGTATGATAAAGGGGAAGGGGGCTATTTTCAGAAACCTTCTGGGTGACTCACTCATCTACAGACACAATAAATTTTCCAAACATAAGCAGGACAGGTACTAGTACACTGGCTATTACGCACACAGCTACAGTAAACTGTACACGACACACTCAAACTACAATTGCTACATTTGAGAAAGATCAATTCTTAACCATCTATCAAAATCCTTTATTCATAATAATGGTGATTAGGAATAGCGTCATAACTATTACATGCTATTGTGTAACAGAATTATAACAAAACAGTTATGTTGGTACTAAATTTTGTTAGTAACCAACCACAAATAGGCAAAATCATACTTCCCTAGTTTTTTTTAGGATGAGTTCCAGCTAGTATCTTGATCAGGCTTCTAAACTGCTAAATATACTTTTGGGTAAAGAATAATTCTGTTACATCCTAAGAGACCCACACTGGAAAGTTGCACAGTGTCTCAATAATTGGTTGAGCGTGTCAGTGCATAGCCTATTCCATTTGACAAAGTCCAAGAGCCTACTGATACTATCTGATAACCAGATCAAGATAACCAAACATAACAAGGTTTTCTAAACTGTTTCCGCTGGCAAACTTACATTTATTGTACCTAGTTTCTAACTTTTCTCAAGAACTATACCATAATATTCATACTGGGGAATAATTACGCTGTCACTAGCCTATATGAAACTGACTGGGTGAACAAGATGTCACTTCATCTTACTTGAGGAGAAGGCTAAATGTGTCAGGTTCCAGGTCAGGTATATCTATGATCTCTTTCTTTTCAGCCAGAGTTCCATAGAATAACGCTTCAAATACTGGTGAACTCGCAGCCAAGACCACTTTATGACCTCTTATAATCTGTAACATCACGGGAAAATATACAAGGTTGGAGTATGCCATACAAAGTGTACAGTAGCATAACAAGTTTCGTTGAGGTTCAATTCAAAATTTCAAAAGTTTATAGTTCATTTCATTATTAATAGATAGACAACAATCATATGGAAAATACATTTTCACAACACCTGCAAACAAAAGAATAAATTGTGTCAGTTTACTGAGTGATAGGCTTCAACGAAGCTCAGCCAATTTCCATGGTTGGACATGCACTATCGTAGAACTCATCCTTATCTATGTAAAAATGAAGTTTCATGCAAAATTTCATATTTACAGATAAAATATTTCTCGAGATATCTTACCACATTATACATTCACATTTTGTTACAGCAATATATTATGAATATAATGAGTTTGTTTACAAATTTATTTCACTATTTTCTTGTTGCCATAATGGTTAACCATGAGACCAATCTAAAAATACTCACTAACGCTCAGCTAAATTCCGTGGAGTGACATGCACCACCATAAAACTCAGTATGCCTCGTAAGTTCATACCACAATTTCAAGTCAATAGGTCAGTTTGTGTTCAAGATATCATGTGGACAGACAGACAGGTAGATAGATAGAAATGAATTTTTCCAGCCCCTTGAGTGGTAAGCTTCGCTAACGCTCAACCAATAAAATACATAGTTTTTTAACATATAAAATAAGTTCATTGTATTATTTATCAAGTTTAAAAAATCTACATGAAGCTAAAACTTAGCTCCATCACTTCTGAAAGATTACTAGAGCTACAGGTTAAATCCACCCTTAACTCATTCCACTAATACCCTAAGAATCTGCTGTTGTAGAGTTAGAGTGTTTAAAAAAATTATAAAACCCAATACCACCGTCATGTTAAAATTTCAAAGAATTTGGTCACATACGTATTGATCTATTGTTTGTCCAAACTCCTGATTTGCTATCCCTAAGTAAGGCTTACTATGCTTGACAAGAGGAACATTTTACTGCTCACGCAAATTGTATATGTACTTCTATGCCAGTCTGTAACTACTGTTGGCGAGAGTAAAGAAGAGACCTGGCCCGTACCGGCGCACAGCTGTGTACTAGTGTGTTGCCGCGCGGTAATTTCAGGCGCTTCGCCCCACAGCCAACCCTGCGAATTGTTTATCCTAGCAATGGAACAGTGAAACAATAATGGAATTACGAAACAAGGCGCGGCAACATACTAGTAGTAACGCCTGCAAATTTCAGATAGGCCAGAATCCAGGTCTCTTCTTTTCTCTCGCCATCAGTACAATAAATTTTTGTACAAAGCAATGGCACACAATACCTCAGTCTCTTCATTTCCCACTCTGAACGCACAATCAGTCCAATGGCTATGGATGAACACTTGTTTGAATCGTGATCGGAGATCTGTTTGATGGATTTGCCAATCCATTTCAGGTTGATTCATCTGAAAAATACCATTCATTTGTTAAAAAAAATCTATTTATCTTCATTTTTGAGCTTATGTTTCATCAATATCTACAGTCACCTCATTTGTACAACTCAAAAAGGACACTACCTTTCATAATCACATTGAATTGTAAAATTAAGCCTATGTATTTGAATTTACTAAAGTACTTAAATTACTTAGTTAAAAGTAGGTCTCTAGGTTAATAGGAACAATTTTTTTTAATAAGCAACATATTGATTATTTACTGTCTGATACAGCGTGGCCTATTAAATTTTCACTACATAATTCTGGCGTTGTACATGTATGATACGAAATAAATATAGACCAAGCTTTTGTTAACATTGCTGATGTACTGCTTAAAGTGGGTAGCCCATACCCACATTCCCATACCGCATTCATGGATTAGAGAATATGTGGAGACAGGGATAAATGTAGTTTTCTACCAGCAGTACAATTTTACTGACTACTATAGTAGTGTCTGTGCAAAAGTTACATTAACATCAATTGGACAGTTCAATACTTTTAAACGTTCATTCAACAATAGCTTGCCATTTCCACTGTTGACTTTCTGAATTAAACATCATAGTGATTAATCCATATTCATCATAGTCACCGTTCTACACAAAAAGCTTTTCTTCTTGTTGAAATAACGCACAAGCTTTCACCAAATGTCTTTTCTCACCAGTCTGATTCATACTAAACGCAGCCCACTTTCCATTAAGTATGAGGTACTCAAATGTTTAGCGATGAAGAAATGCATGTGATTAGTAAATAGTGAATGACACAAGAAAAAAAAATGTGCAGATCATGTGATTACTACCATTCCTATGGGTAGAACACCCAGTACCTCTTTTTCTTCTCCATGTTGCCCATTCTTTCCCTCTCTTGGTGTTATTAACTCCTTACTGTACAATGTAATACACCGCTCTTTAAATGATTTATTGTCTTTCTCTTAACTCATGTCTACAGGGTGTTTAATAAATCAATATCCATTTTATATTTTTATGGGAAAATTGTGACTGGTATAAAAAGAAAGCTTAATAAGGTTTCTTCCTTATTCAACTAAAGTTCAACGTGTGCTCCAGTGTTGGTAACACATTTCTCCAACCGCCGTCAGTTATCTGCCACTGAAGCTTACAGTATGGGTGCTGGAATGTTTGTTAACACTTCCCGCACTCTGTTTTCAAGGTTTTCACAAGGTCCAACTCTGCTCATCCATTTGTTTTCAAATTGCAAGTTTAACCTTCATTTTATACTGCTTTGGTAGTTCATTTTTGACTGATTGTATACAGCTGACACAAAATTGGATACTGACTTATCAAACCCCTTCCCCAATCTCAAAAAAATGTTTATACAGGTTCATTCTCCTTCCCCCTATTTAAAACAAGTAGAGTGCAATTTTTTTCCTAGATCTCTTTGTGTGGTGCCCCTATCATAAAATCTACACACATCTCCTCTCTCTCTCTCATGTGAACTCTCAACCTCATATATGCTCAGCAGTAAGATGAGGTATATTCTCATTAACCATTGAGGTATTTCCTCCTCACTGGACACTACTAGTTACGGTTTGATTATTTATTTTTCATAGCTATGTTTATAAGCATTGTGCACATTGGCTTGGCACTCATTTACAACTATAAATTCCACGAAAATATTTCACTGTTGGACCAATATATATAACAACTCATAGTAGAAAGAAATTGTTTCCTTAGCTTGCAATACAGATATTTTGTTTTTCAGCTCTTCGGAACTATAAACATATCACCTGTTCTGTCAGTCTTAAGGATTTCCAAATTATATCCCGGAAACACATACTTTCTCCTTTTCTCAGGCCTGAGTATGTTATGCTTGACCTAAAGATTTGGTGGACCGCAAATATGAAAGCCCTTAGCCATCATTGTCTACAATAAGACCAAATTTGGGATTGATCCCTCAGATCAGATGTCATTCTGCAGCACTGCAGTGTGAAAGACAATTCAATAATTCTACAAAATAGTAGAACTACTTAGAACTTCAATAATCAATTGTTGGTTGGCCAAGAATAGCTTTTTGAACTCTAAGACACCACCCAATGCTCATACAATAGTAACACTTGGTTTCTATTATTACATACAAAGAAGTGTTGGCCAGTTCATTGATGGGCTTGCAACAAAAATCGCTTTGTTACTAGTAAAATATCTGCAAGTAACAGCTACAAGTCCACCACTATTTTATGCCATCTCATTTTCTTAGTGAATAAATAAATTTAAATGTCTTTTATTGCGAGCGTTACTCAGAAAAGGAGCAAGTAAATGCAGAGCAAGAAAGTAAGCAAAATGTTCTTAGAGTATCCGAAGAAGAAAATGATGTGACAAGAAATATAACATAATTAGTAACATTTAACAGTAAATATCACAAAAAAGCATTTGTGAGAAATTATTTTAAAGCATTTACAAGGAGCCTAATGTGAGAATTTTTTTCATAAACAATTCATGTAATATTGAGCAAAACAAGCAGACAATACTACTTTTTGTGTTACCAAATAACACATTATTTGATACGTTAATATTGTTGATACTTGATTTGAACTTACAATTTTAGTCAATGGGTTAAAGAAAAATATTTTGTCATTAATTAATTTTGAGGTAAAATTTGGTTGAGTTAGCACACCTGGAAGAATGACATTGCAAAGAATATTAATGCAATTTTCCTATACTTTATACAATTACTGTTTGTTTTCATACGGAAACATACACATACATTTGACACTTAATAAATTAGACATTCAAACACAAAACACCTGACTATGAAACTAGATTAATTAATACTGAATAGATTAATAGATTACACACCCACGCTATTTATCAATTTCAAATTATAATCCAATTTATAACTTAATATTACATAATTTAAAATATTAGACCGTTTTAGTTGTATGAAGGGATTCCCATTTATTTAGCCAAAGTTTACTATCTACAAACCACAAATGCTTTGGTTGGATTGTTGGTGTAATTTATTGATATATATATATATATATATATATATATATATATATATATATATATATATTGCTATAAACTCTAAGGTATAAGCAAAATTAAACCTTGTGAAATAGCTCTCAAAATAATTTGAATCTTAAGAATAATGAATTGGCACACCAACTTATATTAAAATCGAAACAACCATAGATCAACATTTGCTAAATTATTGTTTTCCACTTAAATCTTTAGATTCTGATCTACAAATTTACATAAATTCTAAATTATATTATTTTGTTATTATTTTTTTAATCAACAACTAATCAAAACTTGTTTGAATGTCAAAATTGTTATTTACATTTAGAAAGTTTATTATCAGGTGTTTCTTCTTTAGTTTGTTTATAATAAAATTTTTATTCAGTGTATTGTATACAGTGTACTTGAGAAAGTTGTAATTACAACGAAATATTGTACAGTAAATAAATATAGTTTCCTTTTGAAACTGCTCTAAGAGAATATATATATACTCCCTGGCATCTTTTGAAACATGTTTCAGAATAAAGTTTTTAAATTTTAAAACCTTGAATTGAATATAACAATAACAAAAAGGTTGTTCCAAAAGAAAAAAACCAAGTTGACTGGCACATTGGTAAATAGCAGCAGTTTTTAATAGTTTTGTATACATATTTTTAAATATCTCTATAATAAAGGAAAGGTTCCCCACTTAAAATTTGCTGTCATATTTATATTTGCCAAGATCTCAATGGTAGACACTTTAAAAAAGTCTCCCTGTAATATCTTAAAAAACACAGGTGTTGGACTTGGCCTGACAAGGAAAAAGTGTTAAACTGCTAGATCATTAATTACATTATTTTGATTATTATTACTTTACTTATTGATATTTAATTTCTTATATTAATACAACAATAAACTATTGACTTACAATTTGGTTATATTAATTGGAGAGTATTTTTTTTTTAATACTGTCAGTACACCATCTTTAACAAGTCAAGAATCTTTAACTAGCATTTTTTTATAGTAGACTAGCTGTTTCCCGCGGCTTCGCACTCGTCTCTTAAGCTTTGCCCGTATATTTCTTTGCCTTCAAATAGTGTTTGGCTATTTAATATACGTAACTGTGTCGTAATTGCAGTTTATAATGTGCAGGCGCTTTGATAACTTTTATATCTTGCAGTACAGCCTGGTGGTAAGTTACATCAATGGGCATTGCATATAAACCTTCTACATAGAAAAATACAAATAAATACAAATTTTCATAGTGATCGGTCCAATAGTTTCTGAGTCTATAAAGGACAAACACACAAACATTCATTTTTATATATTACTAGCGGGCCCGGCGCGCTTTGCTGCGCATTTCAATAATTTTTTGCAAAAGTTGCCCGCGGCTTCGCACGCAATTTCCCGTTGAAAACAGTACACTATATTCACTTATTCTTTTTTCTATCACATTCTAAACATTGCTGAGATAATTGATAGTCGTTCCATCGTGAGCCTCTTGGGCGTATTATGAAGGTATGTACCATATTCCTGCCTCTATCTAGCTGTTACCCACGGCTTCGCACGCAAATCTTAAGAACCGAAGTCCTTATATTACTTAGTAAATTTTTTTTTTTTTACTATAATAAATTTTAGATTAAATTAGTTATATCTCCGATGCCACGATTGAGCTTGCTTTGTTGTCTCGATCGAGAGAATATGTACACACACGGAGTTTTGAGAACCATACTTCTGTCTGTCAAAAAAAACAACTAAGGTTGATTTTAATAACATTCTTTATATTTTGTAGCCAACGTAAGATAGTAATTATGATATCTGCATTGCTCTTCTGATCAAGCATGAGCATGGTTTATATTAAATAAATATTGCAGTTTAAAGGTGAATTTTTTACGTCAAATTTGAATTGTATTATCTGGATAGTAAAGTCTATGTTTAACAGTGATTGCAGAAACAGTTTTTAAACAAAATTTGTCGTTTCTCTTAAGCTTACTCTATGCTTTAAAACTATAAGTGTAATATATGTTTACAAAAAACAGCTGATTAAAAATTTGAAAAGACGTTAACATATGTTTGCTGCAATGCATTTCTTATGGGTATTTCTGTAACCAGTGGGGCGGAATCCTGAATCGGGAAAGGGATGGGCATAGCTTATAAACCTTCTCCGTGGAAAAATACATATACGTACAAATTTTCATCATGATCGGTCCAATAGTTCACGATTCCATAAAGGACAAACATTCATTTTTATATATATAGACTACTAGCGGGCCCGGCGCCGCTTTGCTGCGCATTTCAATAATTTTTTGCAAAAGTTGCCCGCGGCTTCGCACGCAATTTCCCGTTGAAAACAGTACACTATATTCACTTATTCTTTTTCTATCACATTCTAAACATTGCTGAGATAATTGATAGTCGTTCCATCGTGAGCCTCTTGGGCGTATTATGAAGGTATGTACCATATTCCTGCCTCTATCTAGCTGTTACCCACGGCTTCGCACGCAAATCTTAAGAACCGAAGTCCTTATATTACTTAGTAAATTTTTTTTTTACTATAATAAATTTTAGATTAAATTAGTTTATATCTCCGATGCCACGATTGAGCTTGCTTTGTTTGTCTCGATCGAGAGAATATGTACACACGGAGTTTTGAGAACCATACTTCTGTCAAAAAAAAACAACTAAGGTTGATTTTATAACATTCTTTATATTTGTAGCCAACGTAAGATAGTAATTATGATATCTGCATTACTCTTCTGATCAAGCATGAGCATGGTTTATATTAAATAAATATTGCAGTTAAAGGTGAATTTTTACGTCAAATTTGAATTGTATTATCTGGATAGTAAAGTCTATGTTTAACAGTGATTGCAAAAACAGTTTAAAACAAAATTTGTCGTTTCTTTTAAGCTTACTCTATGTTTTAAAACTATAAGTGTAATATATGTTTACAAAGAACAGCTGATTAAAAATTTGAAAAGACGTTAACATATGTTTGCTGCAATGCATTTCTTATGGGTATTTCTGTAACCAGTGGGGCGGAATCCTGAATCGGGAAAGGGATGGGCATAGCTTATAAACCTTCTCCGTGGAAAAATACATATACGTACAAATTTTCATCATGATCGGGTTCCAATAGTTCACGATTCCATAAAGGACAAACATACAAACATTCATTTTTATATATATAGAAGACTAGCTGTTTCCCCGCGTCTACGCACCCAGCTTTTCGTAAGCGTTACCCGTGTATTTGCACTTCTGGCTCAAGTAAATTATATTTCCAACGCCGATGTAGAGTTTGCTTTGTTGCCACGATCAAGAAAAATCTGTATATGTTTATAGCCATTGTACACGTACATGTGTTTTATTATAAAGTGGTCTAACACTCAAGCTTTAAGTTCAACCAGAAATTTATCTTCAAGACAAATATACATCATAACTTAGCGCCTTCAAATAGTGTTTGGCTATTAAATATTCGTAACTGTCTCGTAACTGCAGTTTATAATGTGCAGGCGTTTTGAAAACTATTATCTTTGGCAACGCCACCTGGAGGCGAGTTACATCAATAGACATAGCATAGAAAACCTTCTTCGTGGAAAAATACATATACATACAAATTTTCGTAATGATCTGGTCAAATAGTTTACGATTCCATAAAGGACAAACACACAAACATCCATTTTTTTATATATAGAGATTATTGATCATTGGTGCAATCTGAATTTAAAATTAGGCAAATGACGTCTTCTATGGCAACCTGCATTACACTACTGATCAAGCACTTTACAATAAAAATTTTCTAAATTTTAAAATGTAAACAAATGTTTCTTCTGCCTCTTTGATGAACTTCAGCTGAAAGTATTAACAGCTGTTAAGTATCAGTTCGCTTTGTATTATGTGTCGTAGCGCAGTCTGTCGGATCCAATATAAAAAAAAAACTCTAACATCAACAACGATTTATAATTAAAAAATTAATTAAATAAACTATTTAAATTGGACCAAATTTACTCTAGTATGTATGCCTATGTTACTTCCAGGAACGTGTAGAATCACTGTACAAAATTTCACGATGTTTCGTGCATTTGGTTCCAGAGTTATACGGAACATACAAACAAACATTCGCATTTATATATATAGATTTTTATAATCTTTTCTCGTTTAGTTATGTACATAACCTAAATTAAATTTGATAAATTATAATTATATAGCTTTTAAATTTATGAAACATTTTCATTGATAATCTGCAATTAAATAATAAGTAATAACCTAGTCCTACCAGCATGGTCGTGATACTTTCTGTGCTTATTTTCTTAAAAGTACTTGCACTGTAAAGACATATTATAAATACACTTTAAAAAGATAATTTTATAAAATGTACTCATTATTGTCATAAATATACTGTAATATAGTCGAGTGGGAAATTAATGCTTCAAGTGAAATTACACATTTAAGCTTGAACTGACATGACAAGTGAAAGAGAAATATACTCTGACCCTGGTTTCTTATCAGTTGTGATAGCTCAGCCAACAGAGTAGTGGGCAATCAACCTGGAATCTATCAGTTCCAATTTTAGAGGGGACTAATTTTAAATGTAACATCACAGCGCTGACTGCACTTTTAGTCTTTAATTATTATTACTGTGCATATTAAAATATTCATTTTTTAAATGTTTAAAACCCACAAAAATTAAAATAAAAACAACCTTTAAATTTTAATTTTCACATAACTTTTGGCTTAAAGTTTAATGAAGTCTCTCCCACCTGTTGCTGAAGAAATCTAATTTCTGTCTTGTCTGTAAAAGTGATAACTAAAGAACAGTTTCACACAAAGGATTTAAATTTGGTTTGAAACTCTACCTCTAAATTGGCATTGAAAATAAGTAAACGTTGGTCCATTGAGAGTTCTAATTTCTGACTGTCAAGTGGCCCTGGTTACATTAGATTTACCATGTTAATAACAAAAATAAACAAAACAATTTTTTTTTAACAAACAGTGTTCTGTGGTGAGATAATCATGTGAAAATTTTCATTAACTAATCAACATATGTGATGAAGTTACTTTGTTTTATTGGTTGTTTTTGTACAAAGATTATATATTTTAGCTTAACCTACAATTCATAGCAAGCTAACCGGTAAAGGGCTTTTTACTGCAGGATATTTGGACTGACCGAGATTACAAAATGATATGAATGGAACATGGATCTCAAACATGGTCATTTAAGTTTTTATTAACTCACTTCCTTTATTGTTTGTTGAGTAGAAATAATTTATTGATTTGAAACTAACTTTGCAATGGCTGAGTCTTTAAATTTAGAATATACGAGTATATAAAAAATGTATTGTTATAATTATATGTGTGTGTTTTTTTATATTTAATTAAACAGATAAAGGTAAAGGTAAGAAATTTCTTATTTCACCAGGTGAATTTAGGGCTAAGTATGTCTCTCCAGACACTTCACCTGAGGACCTACAGCTTAAAGGTGACTTCCGAACCATCACCAACGGCTGGGCAGCAGGCAGGCTGCTTGCATGGACAGAATTGCTTAGCAGTCACCCATCCAAGCAGCAATTACAGTCAATGTTGCTTGTCTCGGGTTATCTTGTGATAACTGTGTTACCCACTACACTTCTCCACATATGTAAACTTTACACACACACATACATTTACTCTTAGCATGCCTATGATAGTACTCTTAAAATAGAGGGAATACCTTCTCCCACCTGAAAATAATTAGATATTTATAACTCAATAATACAGTGTTTACTTATTTGCTTAGTTTTACAGACACAATTGAACTCAGTTAATGGGCCCTTAAAATATATTCATATATTTATAATAAATTAGCCAATGTATTTAATTGGCTGAGTGTTTAAACAAGTATTTCCCACCAGTTGATGACAAAATCAGATTTTTGTTGTAATAATCCATCTGTGTGCATAAACTTTAAGAGCCATTTAACTTAAAGGGTTTAAATTTGGTATGAAAGTTCACCTGCACTACCCTTATATCAAAATTGGTCCAATAGGAGGTGCTCTCCATGCCAAAATGTCCACACACGCCAAATCTTTGTGGGGCAAAAACGACGTCTGCCACACTCTGGGGTGCAGTTCACCATGTTAATAGAATTATGTTAATTTTAAATCATTATGAATTGTAAATCTCCAAACATGAAAAAAATTCCTGTAGAGTTCTACAAAAAAAATGTGAGAACTGAAGTTATGTAATTTTAGACCTTGTAATTTATGTTTCACTTTAAATGCTAGAATATTTTGTGTAGAAATTTAAGTGAATGAAATCACATCTTGAAAATATTTTGGTTGTACAAAAACATCAATGAAGAGGAAGATTATGCAACCAACAGTAACTTAAATATTTCTTTTAAAAGTACACATATCTAATTTAGCACACAAAGTGAAAATTACCAAGATCTTAAAACTTCACTACATCTAATAGCTGAACTAGGAGGTGCACTGCTCAATGGAATCAACCATAATACAGAATATCCATAACTTAAAAAATGTGTAAAAACTGAAAATGAGTTAGAATTGGAAGATATAAACTAAATATGCATATAAGAATGAAGTTGAATATAACATTAAATATTAAACTAATACAAATACAAATTTAAATAAATATTATCATTTTGTTATTTTTTTACACTGGAAGAACCTGGACAAGTCCTTACCATCAAATCAAAGGTTATTGTCTCTAAGACAAACAACCTTGACTACTATATCAACAAACAAGGAGTGAAACAGGGGTGATACAGTAATATTATATATGACCTTTATGTCTCGTTTTCAATAAATGGGACTAAAGGTATTCTGATCATCGAAAACTAGTATGAAGATAACTTAATGTGTTATGGTGAACTTAATTGTTTTCTGTTCAGCTTGTATTAAAACAAAAATCTGTTAAGTTTGTGCTGGCTGGTACTTGTCAGTTCCCCAAAATCAAATGTCCTGGATACAGTTTACATAACTCAGAAATTCTACTCACTAGTACCGAAGTGTGTTACTGAAAACCAAAAAATAGTTATTATAGATGAGTAAGAAATCTTCAATTGACAATTTTATCATAATTTTACTTTAAATCAAGTAAAATGTGAAGGGGGTTTGTATCTAAACATCACAATATGATGCATAATTGCTTGTTCTGGATTTTTTTAAGTACTAAAATTAATATTAAATATAAAACAATACTAAAGGTATGTACAAGTTTTTAGATGTTGTATGTGTAATGTGCTTTTACAAATAAGTAATCTCCAACTGAGATATTTCTGTAAACAATTAGTTTAACCCTTGAAATGACCATAATTTTTTCCCCAAAATGGATGGCATCATGCACTTTTCTGCAATTTTGTAGAGATTTTTAGTTTTAATCACTGATCCTCTATTATTAAATATACGTACATTTTAAAAATATCAGTGTCTTTACCTTTAAAAATAAATTGATTAACATAAAAAATTTACAATGAATAAATCTTTCTCTAAGTATACCACCCCCACAGGCAATTTGAAATTTATTTGAATAAATCTAAAGTATACAAAAGTTTGTAAATATTTCAAACTATTAAACAATATTTGAGGAAAAAAGTTTGGTGATACTTTTGAAAAATGTATCTATAACAACTCCAAATTTTCAAAAATCTCGGATTGCAATATTTTGTATATAATTAAGGCAGTTTAAATTCTATTGGATGAACTCATTTTTTTCTAAAAGAAATTTGTGCAGAAGAAAAATATATTTGTAGAAGTCTATGTTCTATAAAATTTCTTTCTATGGCAATGAATTTTTAAATTTTTACAAAAATAAACACTTTGAAATAAAGCCTAAAGCCTTTCAAATAAAAGCTTTCATCCAAAAATTATCTATAGGTATATAAAAAATACATTCAAATATAAGTTTAAAAATATTTACATTTTCATCTCTATTTTTTCTGTTAGAAGGATCAGGCACAATTAATTCATTAGGCAGTGGTTCATCCAAATCAGATAAGACTTGGATAACTACTGGATTATCTTTTGATTCACTATCCACTACATTCCTTATACCACTGCTGTTCAAATTAACACTCATTATGAAATATGATACATTATTTACTCAACAATAAAAAAATGAACCTATCTAAACATAGTCCTACCAACAGTTCCTCAAAAATCCAATAAATTCACTAAAACCTAACACAAACTTCTACATTTTTCACTTCACTAGTTTATAAAACACAACACAAATGTTTATTTATATACACTAATCAATGATAAGTCTAAAAGATCCAAATAAATAGCAAACAATACCAGAGTTACCCATAGTAAGCCTTCATAAACACCCAAAACTTAACTCAAAATACCCCTAACTGAGCTATAGTACCCCAATGCTTTTATATTTATCACTTATTTACAAGCATTAAATAAGTATGGCCTGCCTGGCCATTGGTGGTGGTTCCGAAGTCACCTTTAAGCAGAAGTCACATTTAAGCCGTTGGTTCCCAGGTTAAGAATTAGAGAGGGCTTCTTAGCCCTAACTCCGCCTGGTAAAATAAGACATATTTACTTTATTTTATTAAATAAATAAAATTAATTTCATAAAACACAGATTAAATAAACCTTATTAAATAAAAAGTAGTTAACAAAGCAAAAACAATATGTTTTTTACTCACTGGGGGCTCAGATGTATTTAAGTATTAGTCTGACCCTTGCCTAGATTAAAGGGTTTGCAACTATATACGCACAACAAAAATAGTTTAAAAGAGATATACTCAAATAACGGAGTGTAAGTGTTACAGTGTTACAGCGCACTTTATAACAACACTCTTATCTCCCTGTAAAATTGGAGTGAGACTGTGAGAGGAGGGGTTGTTTATAAAAAGATATTGCATGATACACCTTTTACAATTGATGTGGGGGGGGGGGAATTGGATTTGAGTGGTTTCCATAGTTTGTTACAATGTTCAGGTCCAGTTCAGAAGGTAAATACAATCTCCTTTCTCTACTCAGTTAATTTACTAAAAACTACAAAGAGGAATGCAGCAAAATTCACGAGAAAAAGACAGTGAACGTTCAGTTGTTACATCTAGAATAATTTACGGTCAGTCAAGAAAAAAACAGTTAATTACAGAGTTTCTAGTTTAGATTTTCGTATTACCCCAAACGGGGTAATTACCCCACGATTGGAAATACTGAACAATACACAAGTATTGACAATGGTGTAAAAACAACCGAGAAATCACCGCGACAACCAGAAGATGCGTAATTCTTATCTACTACGTCAGTCGGTGATTGTGCAACAGAACAAAAATAAAATACCAGTTCATCGTCTTTAATCTGCAGGCGAGTCACGAGACGATCCCTGCCCCAGTACAAGGTGGAGCTGACATCTGGCATCGTAGTAGTATCACCTTATTTTTCAAACACTTAAGTCAGTAATTACGTCTGCAACATTAGTGCACACGATTATAAAATCAGAAATATAATTACAGTGTCAAGACATGTGATTACCGGCCTTGAATTTGCCGGTATGCAAAGGTCATCTTTTGACTCACCTACAGTACTGTTGCTTAGTGCAGTTCTTCTTTGTTTTGATGTGATTTTTCTACTACAGACAACGATGAATTTAAACAATTATAATAAAGTTTAATGAAGCTATTTTCGAGACATTAGACATTTTGAGATTTTTAAAAACATAATCTTTTCAAACAAGTATTGTATAAACATTTATTTGCTTACAGGCTATTGAAACTATGTTTCTGAAAGCCAAGAATGCACTCTGTTCTATAACGTCACTCACTATCGTGCAGAACGTAAACTCTCGACAGGGAATTTCGTCAAACATACGGTAATTTTTGCTTGTTCTGAAATTACGAGAACAAATTGCAATAGGAAATGTGAACGTCCCAAGTGTAAAATTTTCTAATAAAAAAATAAAACGTAACTATAGGATGTTTAACTGTATAATATGAAACCTTTGATCTTTGTCTTTAAATTTACGTATGTTTTAGTTCAAACGATGTAAAAATAGACGTGCGGTGAGAGCTCATACTACAATATAGTTAATGGTCAAAAATAGCTTATTGTCATTTGATCATTTAGTTAATGCGGCGATAAACGCTCAAAACCAGTTGCAGGGTTAACGATGGATTTTTGAAATTGTTCGTTATTATTTGGCCATATAACATAAAATTTGTATTATTATACAATACAACGTTAATCCTGGGCAGTTGTTTTTGTCTTGATTGAGTTTACAATATTAGTACTGTACTTCAACTGCATATTAAATTAGTGCAATTTCACGAAGGAATGTGACACTGACAGCACTATTTAACTGTTTACCTACAGGTTTGTGTGTTGGTAGCTGTACTGTTTTAAAAACAATTGAAACAATAGTATGTGGAATGCAACACGAGTATGTTTATCTGCTACAATACATGGGGCTCTTTGATGTAATAGTATTATTTACAACTCCACTTATTAATTATTAATATTAATAATACTTGTAGGCTTCCTAGAGTATCTTATATGGCTTCTTTGTTGTTACTGGTCCAGTGTTTGCAAGTCGTGGGAAATTTGATACCATATGTTTCAACTTCTATAAGCTGTTGATAAGCTTCATCACTATTTAATATTAATGCTACTACTTGCTTTTGGTTTCTCTACAGATCTTTCTCTTTAGATACAGTCATATTTGCAACATAGGCTTTTCAGAGTAAAGGTTAAATGTGTATTTTGATTGTTTGTCTGCGTCCTCGACAATGTCAGAGAGGTCAAATCTTGATCAACTTACTCTTCCTTCTTTCCGTCAATGATAAAACATCGGTTTTGGAATTAAATATTTGTCTTTATGCTGATGACATCGAAATATCTTTGCCAATCTATTTTATTGATTATGATCATCTTCTTCAAGCCTCTGTTAATACGAGTGCTCAGTGGTCTAAGTACATTATGTTAAACTTGAACCTAGGGAAGACTGTGGTGTCTTTTACTCGGAAGGTATATACATCTCTTTCCTTATGTCATTGATGACTAACCTGCGGCACGAAAGATGATTACTCAGACTTGGGTCTATTGTTTGTTTCCAAGCTGTTAATGTCTCAGCATCTTGATGTCTCCATGGATTGGGAGATACTTTCATACGAAAGACACTGTCTGATGATGTATAACTCACTTGTGACATATAATTTTGAATATGCCTCTGTCATCCAAAATGTGCTGTGTATAGTGGGTACACCTGATATGTTGTTGAGAGAGCTCAGAGAACGTTTCTTTCTTGGATGGCCTGCAAGTTTCCTAGGTCCTATACCAACCTTGAGAATGCTGTTGTAAGGCAAGAACTTGGACTCTTCACCATTGATAATTGTCATCTTCTGGTGGATTTATGTTTTTGTTTCACAAAGCATTCCATGGGAGCTCACATCTCAACTTTGTTAGGGCTTCTGGATTCCAGCATATCCTTTATAATTCAGAACTGTATTTGTTGGAGGATCAACTGGTGTCTGATATCTTGTGTCTCACTTGGTATCAGTTGCTAACCAGTCGACAGAAAAGGTTGACTTCTTTGAGAATGAAAATAAATTGTATAAGACAACTAAAGTCGCATCGTGCAATTTAATTTAATTGGCGTACCTTGACTGAGTTTTATGGTTAACTAGCTATTACCCGCGGCTTCGCACACAATCTTTAGAAAAGTCCTTATATTACTTAGTAAAAGCAATTATGCGCGATTAGCCGCGGGGTAACAGCTAGTTCGTCAATACATTCGTAGTATTTTATTACGAAAACTCTTGATTTTCAATAAAATACCAATTACAACCAGATACCCACGGCTTCGCACACGATTTCCTGCAGAAAAATTGGGACATAGGAGGCATATTTCTTTTGAACGTCCTTATTACCCTTCTGAGATAAATAGTCACTGAAAGATACTCCAATCTCATGAACTATTTAAGATTTAAATTTTAAAACAGTCTCAATATGCACTTGTGAAATAACTGGAATTTTTCTCTAATATTCTATGATTTTTGTATACAATTGAACTATATTAGCCCAGCGTGGACAGAAGTCAAAAGTCGAATTCATCTGCACACATACGATGTAATAAATGATGGCGCTCAATGTAATTTTGAAACGAAAATAGGCATATATTAGGTACATATTATTACAGTCTAATGATTATGAGCTCCAGATGTTAAACGAAATTGCGTATGGTTTTTATTTTATTGAAACAAAATTTGCTGTTTCTCTTCAGCTTACTCTATGCTTTCAAACTATAAATGTAAAGAACTTTAAAATGGTAATTAAATTATATAAACATATATGTCTTTTGTCGCATTATATAAGTTTACACAGAACAGCTGATTCAATTTGAACAGGCCCTTTCACTTAATAACATATGTTTGCTGTAATGCATTTCTTACGGGTATTTCCGTAACTTTTAGAGACCAGTGGGGCGGAATCCTAAATCGGGAACGGGATAAAAAGTATCCTATGTGTTTTTCCCAGTTCTTAGCTATCTCCCTACCAATTTTCAGCCAAATCGGATCAGCCGTTCTTGACTTATAAATAGTGTAACTAACACGACTTTCTTTTATATATAGATTTGTTTTGGAATTCTTGTCTATTACAAATGAAAAATTCAATCTAAAAATCCTGCTGATCAACACTATAATAAGATCTTCAACCATTCTAATGTCAACCGTTTGTCACTGGGTGGGTTTTCATCCCTTTTTCCAGTGGGTAAAGCGACAAGGAGTAGGGGTGTGTGAGGATCTTGCTTAAACAAAAGATTAAATTCATATATTAATACATCAATTTTATTTTAGGCCTTATTTGCTGCTAACCATCAACGAGGTTAAACATAAACATGCCTTTGAGTCAGAATTTTAGGCTTCACGATACCCTCACTGCAGATAAGATCCTAACACGGACAAAGAACGTCTCCAAAATTACTGATGCTTACATTTTAAATTTAATATACAAGTAGTA
Organism: Homalodisca vitripennis; assembly: GCF_021130785.1. Taxonomy (NCBI): domain Eukaryota; kingdom Metazoa; phylum Arthropoda; class Insecta; order Hemiptera; family Cicadellidae; genus Homalodisca; species Homalodisca vitripennis. The sequence goes on from NC_060212.1 coordinate 74,006,559, forward strand.
TAGATGGTTTCAATCCAAATTTAAAACCTCCCAGTTATCTCATTGGACAAATACATACAATGACAGAAAACAGTTTTTGTTATCAACTGATGGTAGAGACGGGGCTAAATGCTCGACCAGTGAATATGTGTGAAAGGCACAATCCTAGATATTATAATAATACATTTACTGTAAAATTTCTATGTATATAAACACTGACATCAACTGAGTTCATCTGCATCTGCAAAACCATGAAATGAATCAAGACTGGTTTGATTTTAGTATTCCCTCTGTTATAAGTGGACTAGGAATATGAAAACAGTCGACTAAATATACATAGTGTTTACTAATTACCACATTTTCACACTTATAGCTAGTTCTGAGCTATGTTCCAAATCTAGATCAAAGATTCTAGGCCTTCGCAAAGCCAACTAAGTTGATAATTTACTGAAATAGTACATGATTAATCCTTTGACGCAGTAGTTTCAGCACATGGGTTTCATGGTTTGGTATTATTATGACTCAAATGGTCTTCCAATCTTAAAAACTATTATTATGGTCATGATTTAATGATAAATTCCATGTAAAATATAACCAAACAACAAGTGTGTGATTTTCTTCTTCTTTAAAAAAAAATACAAAATGCAAAACAGGCGTTTTGGGTCTGGTACACTTATATACACTGATTCCAACAACATCCACCCAAGCTGACCACTGTTCAATTAAGTTGGGTCTCCAATAAAGGTGACAACCTTTATCACAGACCAGTGACTCCTAAAAGTGAACACTAGAGCGTTATCACAAAAATCCATAACGTCAGGAGGTATGGAAGTCAAACCTGCGACTCCAAGGTCAACTCCTGCACCTGAGAGTAGCACCTTAGACCACACCATCTTAACTTGATGTCTTGGGTATGTGGTTACTTCACTTACAATTTCATAACCACACCGCACCAAAGGGTCGAGCACAAGGTAACGGATGTATTAGATATATGTCAAAACTTATCAAAGGATTAATCTTCACAATACACTGTTTGATAATATGTTTATTCTGTGTTTTTATGATTTTCAACATGGTAACACATGAGACCAATACATCCGTGTCACTTTATTAAGATTATTAATTTGTTTTTACAGTTCCTTTAAAATCGGGGTTCCTCTGTCACTTTGCGACAAGGTTTATGATCCAGACTTTTGGCCAATGGGAACCTATGTGAGTTGATTTAGGTACTCACGTAAAAGTGCTTCAGTACCTTCTTTTTTGGATCCCAGTCAAGGGGCAAATACAGTAAAATAGATCTTTCACTTTTCGGTGATATTCTGGAGCAAAAGCCTAATAACAATTCAATAGTAACTGAACTTTCTGTTGATAGGCCTAACCTGAAAGTTACATCCTGTGATGCAAATACAATAATTGGGTGCAATTTTAATTTTAAATTGACTCTTTGGAATATTTGTAGTTTAACCAATAAAGTTTGTGCATTGAACTATTGAATGACCAACTTAATTCTGATATCTTGTGTATTGTGGAGCATTGGTTAGCTTCCTCTGAAGTCCAACATTTGGTAATTCCAGAGTATAGTGTTGCAAGCTATTTTGCAAGAGAACATCACTTGCATGGTGGAGTGCTCATTTGTGTCAAGCAAGGTATTGAGTTCTCCATCTTGGACCAAGTTCTTGGCTACTCGGAGGAGATGACTAGTGAGTTGGCAGCTGTTGTGCTCCCTGTGTTAGACGGTTGTTGTTGCGGTTTATAGATCTCCTGCAGGTAGTCTAGTCTCTTTTTATGAAAAGTTGCATGACGTTTTTGATTTTTTATATGGCATCAAAAGAACATTATTGTAGTTGGGAACTTCAATATAAACTTTATGGCAGACAATTAAGAGACCCATGAACTATTAAACTTAATTGACAGTTTTGAATTGAATGTGACTGTGTCGGATATCACGAGGCCAAATACCAACTTTTATGGAACTGCGGGTAGCTGCACTGACAACCTACTAACTTCCCTACATCCTGATAGAGGACAATCGTCGGTGCTCATAATTCTGCTTCTGATCACAACATCATCTTCTTTGTTGCGGATATCGAGACTGATAGATCTACGGGAAGTGGTCTCATCTTAAAACACTAGACCTTTGAGCTTGTCTGGGGTATCCTTTTTTGTGCATTATCTTAACCAAATTAACTGGTTAGATGTATATAGGCTAAATTTAAGTATCAATACCAAGTTTAAAATGTTTCTTGACCTTTTTTTATGGGCTGCTCCAATTAAAAAATTGAAATTAAAAGCTAAAAGTTCATGTACTAGATGGTATCATGATGGTCTTGTTAAACTTAAGTCTGAGCTGGATAGGTTATATTTTATTACTCAAAATACCAATGATAATAAGGATGTAAAGGCAAAATATAGAAGTCTCATAGCAGTGTACAAAAGTGAGATTAATAGAGCTAAACTTAGTCATAACAATAGTATAATAGATAGATCCAAAAATAAAAGCAAAGCTGATTGGGGCATAATAAAAAAGTCAGCCAAAGTCAACAGCAGGCCAGTTCTCAAGTATCATTTTCTTAAACCTGACACTTTTAATGATTTTTTTTGTCTCTTCTGTGGAAGAAACCTTTAAAAACATTGGTAATAGTACCTATGATTATTTTTATTATATTGTAACTCAGAGACTATAAATTTTAACTTTAATTTTAAAGTTAATTAAGGTGGAGGAAACCTATGGAGCTATTCTAAGCAATAGCACATGTTTTGATGTTTTTGGTATCAATGCACATGTACAATAAATTTAGCGAATTTACCAAATATGACAAGTACAAATTTTAAGTTAGGAGACATTGTTTTTGCAAAAATAAAAGGATATAGACATTGGCCAGCTAAAATCCTTCACGTTATCAGAAAAGAAAATAAACCATTAAAGTTCAAAATATCATTTTTTTGGCGAAAATACAACTTCAGAAGTAAAGGAATCTAGCCTTTTTTTTCCTACTCTGAACATCTTCATAGTTTTTGGCATCTCACAACCGGACAATTTTAGGAATAACATTTTTAACAAAGCTCTATTAGAAGCAGAGCAAGCTTTTAATTGTATAGATAATGATCACTCGATGGAACAAAGTAGACCACAGTACTTCAAGTAACCAGCAGGATAACTTAGACAGCAGTGTACTGACCATTGATTGTGGCCCACCTCACAGTCCAGACACAGTTGAATATGTTGAGAATAAAATTAAAACTATTAAAAACATTTGTGGACACTGACCTTGAAACGTCACTTACTTTGGCAGCAGAGGTAGGTTCCGCTCTCCTTGCTGAAAATAGTAAGCTTAAGCAGGACTTGTTTGAAATTACCTTAAAAAAACTCTGAACTAGCTAAACATATTACTGAATCAACCGATTTTGTCAAGATGAATTTCGAAGCTCAGATTGAAGAACTGGAGAAGGAAAAAGAAGCGTTAAATAGATAGAACCATTTCTTTGGGTGATACCATAAGGCAACTTGAACTGCAGCTCTTGAAAGAAAAGGAATTACGTAATGAACTCGAAACTTTTATACCTAGATCAAGACACTGAGAAAGAACGGATTATTCATAATTATGAAAAAGAAATGGCTCGTTTACAGACCCTTATAAACCAGCCAAAAAAAACTCATATATTAGTGACGTCAATCTTAACAAACCCTTAGTTAGAGACTCAGAAACACAAACCCTCTCTACTGACACAAACAGTATGAGTCATCCCTCGTCAATCCTGCTCCAATTTAGCTGAGCTAAAGGTTCGCCAGGATCAATTGGAGCATCAGCTGACTTTACATATTCACACAAAACCTTGTACTCATGCGACATCTTATGACAACTCGACCGCAGAAGTCAGCCAAATCTGCGATAAAAACACTGAACTTCCACTGACCAAAACCAGGACTCACCTCAACTCGACCGCAGAAGTCAGCCAAATCTGCGATAAAAACACTGAACTTCCACTGACCAAAACCAGGACTCACCTCAACTCGACCGCAGAAGTCAGCCAAATCTGCGATAAAAACACTGAACTTCCACTGACCAAAACCAGGACTCACCTCAACTCGACCGCAGAAGTCAGCCAAATCTGCGATAAAAACACTGAACTTCCACTGACCAAAACCAGGACTCACCGTAACTCTCGACCGCAGAAGTCAGCCAAATCTGCGATAAAAACACTGAACCTCCAATGACCAAGACCAGGACTCACCGTAACTCGACCGCAGAAGTTAGTCAAATCTGCGATAAAAACACTGAACTTCCAATGACCAAAACCAGGACTACATTGTATAAGAACTCGACCGCAAAAGCTGAATCTTCACTGCCTAACATCAAGACTAAAAACCATTTTTAGTGCTTCTCTCAGGGGCATCTAAATACAGGAAAAACTGTAAAAAACATACAACAGTTTCACTAGGAAATAAGAGTCAGCCCCAACTCCACCCTAGTCAAAACCCGCCCAGCAGATCACCTCTTACAAACACTAGTCCTTTAACAGGGTGTAAAGGCCCACCGGTGACAGCACTGAAACTAGGAAATGCAACATATGAGGAATTCTTCATAACTAACATTGACAATTACAAGAAAATAAACTTAAATTTCTCCATACATCCTACAAAAGTCACAACAAAACTCTCTCCACTCCCCATAACTCCCTTCTACAACGAGACCACCAGCGAGCTCTGACAATCCAACTGCCCAGGGCTCACCAATTATTGCCGACAAAGAGAAATCTTTTTTAGGTCATACACAGCAGGGGGAAAACCACTGCCTGACAGTGCTGCACCAAAACATAAGAGGGCTATCTGGCAAAGTAAATAGAACTCAACCACCTGCTTAATGAGACATCCCCCAGCATTGTAGTTCTAACTGAGCATGGTCTTTGCCAAAATGAAATCCTTAATACAAAATTACATGGTTATACTCTTATATCCGAATTTAGCAGAACTCAGCATAGACTAGGGGGTACAGCTATTTACTGTAAAGACAATCTTACAAGTAACACAGAGGCTATTGAAATAAATAACTTCTGTGAGGAACTCCTCTTTGAGGCAGCACTGATACGTATCACGCTAAGTGGGAAGCAAATCTATGTTTTAGGAGTATACCGACCCCCGGCAGGAAACATAAGAAATAGCCTGGACGCCTTATCTAACATTCTAGACCATAACCAAGCTCATAACAAATTGTTCTTACTAATGGGTGACATAAATATTGACAGTCTTAGAAGTAACAATCCTGGCAGTGTAATGTTTAATGATGAACTGACCATGCAAAATATGAGAAGACTTGCACTCCCTGCAACTCGTGTCACAGCTGAAAACAAACACCTCTATAGACTGCATATGTACTAGTATCTCAGAAGAAAAAGTTGCTGCAACCATCTTACAAACTGGTCTCTCTGATCATACAGGCCAGCTTTGTAGTGTGGACTTTATTCATGACAAAAATACATCCATCAGTCTTAAGCGTAAAACTAGGCAAACAAAATCTGGAAAATCTCAAATCTTTACTATCCATTAAGAACTGGGACATTGTCAACAATGCTGAAGACGCAGAAAACAGCCAACAAACAACTTCAACGAGATACTCAGCATTGCCCTAGACATCGCCTGTCCAAAGAGGAAAAGCAAAACCAGAGTTGGCAGTAAGCCATCACGTTACTACGACTCAGAGTGTGCAGAGATGAAAGCCTCATATATACGAGCTCTTAATATTTATGAAACAACAGGAAACACTAGAGACAAAGAAGAAATGGTGAATAGAAAGAAATTTTATGACCAAAAGCTAAAATTGCTGCGTCAACAAGTTAACCTTCAATATATACAAAACTCTGACAACACAATAAAAAGGCACTATGGAGTGTTATAAATAGTGAGAGACTTAGCAATAAGACTAGTCAAACATGCCCTAAGCTTAACATTAACAATATAACTATAGATGACCAGAGGAAGTAGCTGAAAACCTCAACACCTATTTCACCCAAATAGCAAATATCACAATAGAACAAAATAATTTACTACCAACTGACAGAATAGATGAGGACCAGAATCTCCTACACACTCCTCCGATACAATCATTTTAAACTAACACCTACAACCTGGATAGAAGTACAAAAGGTAATTCAGAATCTTAAAAATAAATCATCCAGTGGTTAGATGAATACTCTTCAAAAATTGTTAAATACTGTGCGCCAAGAAATCTCCCATCCTCTCGCAGCAGCCATAGTCAACAAGTCTTTTGCCCAAGGCCACTTCCCTACAAAGCTCAAAGTTTCTTAAAGTCTATGCAAAGCACAAAAAAGGACTAAAAATCAGAGCCCCAAAACTATAGGCCCCATCTCACTGATATCGACTTTCTCAAAAGTTATAGAGAAACTTGTGCTGAACAGGCTGATGGTTTACCTTAAACACCATAATTTAATAGCAGATAACCAGCATGGATTTCAAAAGGGCAAATCTACAATTTCTGCAATCATAAGCCTGGTTGAATCAATTATTGACAGTATTGATGAAGAAAAGTATGTAACAAGCTCTTTTCATTGACTACAGCAAGGCCTTCGACTGCCTGGGACACGATCTTATTTCCGAAAAGCTCAAAACTCTTGGTATAAGAGGTAAAGAGAACATGTGGTTCATAAGCTACTTACAAGGAAGATCTCAAGTTGTGGAGGTCCAGGATACCAAATCTGGCCTTACTAGCTCATATATATCAACTCAAAAACCACTAAACAAGAGGAGTCCCTCAAGGATCCGTGCTCGGCCCCCATACTTTTTATACTATTCACCAATGACTTCCCAGCTTTTATTGAAAACTATAGTACTGTACTGACTGTATAATGTATGCAGATGACACTACACTCCTTGTTAAAAATGACTCTACGGAAGAACTATCTACTAACTCCACTAACAGCTTTACAAGAGAGCTGTTAAGTATAGTGTATCAAATGACCTGGCATTAAATACTGAAAAGACAACACAAGTGCACTTTAGCAAGAAAAAAGGAATACCTGCAGATGTCCCAGATATAACTGTCCTCAACCAAGTCAAATTTCTGGGCTTAACACTTGACAGTGGACTTTCGGTGGACTGAACATGTAAAACACTATCTCCAACAAGATATGCACTGGGTAATTTACGTTATGAAACGTATAAAAACAGTTTGTACTCAAGCAGCAGCTAAGGCTGCGTACTATGCGCTTGTTGAGTCTCATATAAGATATGGCTTAATCATCTGGGGTACTTCTAATGGAAATCTGAATAAGATTCTGATACTGCAAAAAAGAGCAATTAGATCCCTTGCCAATCTTGAGCCTCAACAAAGCTGCAGAGAAGCATTCCAAACTCTGGGGATACTCACTGTACCAGCTCTTTATATTTATGAATCTATCATACATGTTTCCCGACTCAATCTGCAAACCCTTGGAGATGTCCACAACTACCCTACCCGCCACGCCTCTAGATATATACTGCCTCAGCATAGAACAGCACTTTTTGAGAAAAAACCATCCTATGCGGGAAGAAAATTTAGAAATCTACTACCGGAGAGACTTACAAAGTCTAACTGGAAATGCCACTAAAGGAACCACTTAAAAATTTCCTTCTTAAGAAGACAATCTACAACATAGAAGAGTTCAAAGAAGCTGTTTAAACTCTCTCTCTATGTGTATATGTATATCTTACTTTATATTCTATTGTAAAACTTGACAAAATTACTGTACTTAATGTTCATGTAATAAAGATATTTGAATTTGAATTTGAAAAAGCTGCTGCCGAACATATTTATGAGGTCTTGACTTACTTGTTTAATGAATGTATTAATAGTGGAACTTTTCCTGATATATTTCAGTCTAGTAAGGTTATTCCTGATCATAAAAAAGATCCTATGAACAAGCATTGCAACTATAGACCTATTTCTATTATTCCAGCTGTGTCGAAGGTCTTTGAGCGGTTGGTACTTGGGCAGATTGTGGATTATTTAGAGTCAAATAAGTTGTTCAGTGACTATCAGTTTGGTTTCCGTTCTAATTGCAGTACCATTAAAGCGGTATAGGCTCTTGTAAGTGCTTGTTTTGATGGCCTTGAACAAAAAAATGTTGTTAATTTTAGAAGTTACTACCTTTCAAAGGCCTTTGATACTGTTGAACATAGTATTCTAGTTAATAAACTGAAATTTTATGGTTTTAATCAATTAGCTTTAGATCTTTTGAATTCTTATCTGACAAATAGGTCACAACGTGTATATTTAAATGGCTCATATTCAGTAACAAAACCTGTTAACTTTGGAATGCCGCAAGGCTCAATACTGGCACGAACATTATTTATTCTTTATATAAATGACCTCCCAGGAAATCTAAATGACAGCTGTGTAAATACTTATCTCTTTGCAGATGACTTGGGGCTATTGGTTAGTGCTGAATCAGCCTTGGACAGTGTAAATAAACGTAGCGATAAGAATTCTACTGTCTTGGATTGGTGTTCTGCAAATAAACTTTGCATAAACATTGAAAAAGTTCAAGACCTACCTCTCAATTTGTACAGTAAAAGTAGCGATAATAGTATTAAGTTTCTTGGAATACATATTCAGTCGAATCTCAAGTGGCATGATCATATTAACTATATAGCCTCTCGAGATGCTAAAGGTGTTTTCTTAATTACGGCATTAAAGGGTACAATTTCAACTTATTATCTATTGTTTGTATACCTACTATGCTTATGTTCATAGCTTTATCACTTATGGAATCACCTTATGGGGCAATACACAGTATGCAACGAAACTTTTTATTCTGCAAAAAAGGGCTGTTAGATTGATTGCTGGTGTACCTAACAGAGATCACTGTAAAGCTTGGTTTGCAAAGTTTAATATTCTAACCCTACCATCTGTTTATGTATTAAGTGTTTTGATGTATGTTAAAGATAACTTGAATGACCTTGTTAGCCTTTGTATTAACCATAACTATTTTACAAGAAATAGGAATGATCTGTTGCTGGTGAAGTGTAAATACACAAGCACGCAAAGTAGCTTCAGGTATCTGGGAATCAAATTGTGCAATGCTTTACCTGAACATATAAAAAAATTATCTAGGCCTAGGTTTGAAACCTCCATAAAAAACATGTTGCTTAAGAAGTGTATATATATATATATATATATATATATATATATATATATATATATTGTAAATGAATTTTACAATGCTAGTAATAGTACAGTATGCTTCTTTAACTTGTTTCACATGTTATAACTTGTTGACGTTGTTATACACTATTGTAGTGTTCTGACAATAAATTATTTGATTTGATTTGTTTTACTTTTGGAGGCCTTTTCTTACTGTTATAATTAATATTACTATCCTATTCACTTCTTATACACTTCCCATTTGAAAATCAATAGAAAATGCAAAATGGTAGTTCGTGTTCCAAAACCCAATATTTACTGACAAAGCAAGTTGAAAGGGTAGAATACAATAAATGGACCTGATTTTCATATTGATAATAATAATAAAACAAACATAAATTTAACATAAAATTTACACAGGTATATAGCTTGACGTACGTAATACAAATATACAAAAACCAAGACAGGTTATGCCACATAAAACTTAACAGTGTTTACTAGGTAATTAAAAACTTTGTATAAATAAAAACAGTACAATTATAAATACTTTTAAAATGGTTAAAACTTTAAAATATAATTAAAAGCTTAAAATATGTCAGCCCCTAATATTTTGCCACGCCATAGAAGGCTCCCCTTGTTAAGTTTTTTTTTTTTTAATTACTTTTTAAACTGTTTTCCTGCTATTCTTAACACATCCCTCCCCCCTGTGTTGTAACCATGCATACCCCTGCCAGGGCCCAGGTGTGGTTTTACAGTTGTGCCGACAGTACACGACGGTCTCATGTTGAGAGGGATGCGAGCGTCAGCAATTCAAGCCTTCTAAAACTCTCCCTAAAAGACTCTCTGTAACTAAGTTTTACAATTTATTCTGAATGCTCTTTCTTGCTACACTCTTCTTTTTAGTGTTAAATTTATGTTTTTAAAATTGTAATAAGCAAGATTCTTCTTGTTATGGTAATTTATTATCTCTTATTGTGTACGATTTTTTCGTATCGAAGTTGGATAATATAGCGAACAATTCGTTAAAACAACCGAATAACGAGGCAGCTTATCACTTTGTTGGAATTGTGTAAAGAAAAGATATTTACCATCAATATTAAACATCATGTTGAACTCAAAGACGAAACAAACAAATTCTATAGCCTAGCTTAGGGTAATCAACAACAGGTGAAAATAGAGTGGAAGAGATAAACTCTATACAGATATCATATCTGCCTTAAGTAATTAATTGTCTGTATTTTACACTGACTCAATGGTGTAATTGTTGATAACTTGGAGTGAAAGATATAAACTCTAAACAGACATCATTGTCTGCCTGAAGTGATTGTCTGTATTTTACACTAACTCAATTGTGTAACTGTTGATAACTTGGTTGACAAACCTTAAAGGAACCTCTCTTTCAACTTAAGCCATTAAGTTATAATACATTTACTTTGTGACTGATTAAAATTGTTGAATTTATTGTTTAACGTTGATATACTTTTCTGAAATATAATTTTTATAGAAATCTCGTTTAGAGAGAGATTAAATCGTTTTCAACCTGTTCTGCTTAATCTGTGCTGTTTTCCCGTCTGAAAGACGAAGCCTAACCATGAAGGAAAAGTTCCCGTTTTATATAAATTAACGTTTTAAAACTCGCTGGAATAAAGACTTTAAATTGCCTTTACAAATACAAATTTCTAAAGGTATTATACAGTACTTCTATTATAACTTGTTTAATTACTTACGCTGTCCAAAATAATCTTACAAATTACAACAACATAAACAAAACAAAAATATCAAGATAATGGCAATAACCTTCCTTGGCCCCTATCTTGGCCTTGAATTGCAGCTGGGGAAAGGCAGAGCTCCTGAATATAAAACTGTCAACTTGATATTTTTGTTATACTGCCTTCTGAGCAATTATCATTATGTTCTGTAATACCCACAGCGAAGGGCAAAATATGACTGGTACAAGTAACTAAAATCAACTTAGGGTTTATTGAACTTTTTCATCGTAAAAATTAATGGTCGCTGATAAATTGCTTAACCAGTTAGTGGTAGTACGAATTTTCAGAAAGGTTATAAAACATTACTATATATATATATATATATATATATATATATATATATATATATATATATATATATATATATATATATATATATATATATATATATATAAAACTGTGATACCCTGTTACTCTTAACACATTCCTCCCCGTGTTGTACCCATGCACGTCCCTGCCAAGTATGGTTTTACAGTTGTAGTTGTGCCGACAGTACGAGGCAGTTTCGTACGTGAAAAGGGATGGGAGCGTCAGCAATTCCTGCCTTCTAAAACTCTCCTTAAGAGACTCTCTGTAACTAAGTTTTAAAATTTATTCTGAATGCTCTTTCTTGCAACACGAAACATCTGTACAAATTGTTATGTGAACAACAACCCAACACGGTAATACTACAAGACATGTCAACATTGGTATATAAGGCCACAAATAGACATTTTTAATGTATCGTCATCACAAAATGTCACTAAGTGTCTCATGCCAAAGATACCTGAGAATATTTTCCCACAAATAGCATCGATATGAGTGTACCATGTTAGCATTCTATAAAATATGCATTCCCAGGAATTTGATCTCATTGACCTATATTGACATATAAGTATATACAGTAATAATAAATTAACATAAATAATCCCATTTAGACTAGATTTCTTTACTAATTAATTGTGTATTAATTTTTCAGTGTGAAAATAAAACGACACATCAATTACATTTAAACGACAAAATAACTGTGGCTTCATGAGTGTTATGAATTTCATTTCAAGCCCAAGTCAAAACGAAAAAGTTTCCTTGCAGTAGTTCACGAGATTAGATTGAAATTCTCGTTGCTCTATGTTCAAGATTAAACGTAACCTCTACAAAACTCTAAACAGCAGCCATATAGAGGTGGGCCAAACGGCTACTTGGCTGTAACCGCTACATCGGCTCCAGCTACTTTGAAGTAGCGGTTACAAGTAGCCGCTTCGGCTACTCTAGATTTCGGAGCTGAAATCCTTGTTTATTGTAGCGATTACTTGTAGCCATGTAGCAGTAGCAGTAACTGTAACTATGTTCAGTTTGGTTTTTGTTAATGGAATAACTACATTAACAAATATTGCTTGAAATTTAATTTTTTGTAACGTTCAAGTTGAGTTTATGGTTATTATAGCTCGCCAAACTTAAAATCTTGGCGTTGAGCTATTGTACTGTTAATTAAATAATAAATTTTACTTTTACACTCAAACAGTACACTATTTTTAAGTTATGTGTTAGGTTTTTCAGAAGCTTAAATATTGCATACTAACCTACCTCAGTATTAACTAAAGTTAGGAATCGGCAGTAAGGATAGCGTCAATATAATATTTCAATTGACCGTAATTTAAATAACTTTAGTCAGTCCACAAACACAGATCAACAACAAAACTTCAATATGAAGCCGATTTGGTTTGTTTACTTTTGTTTACTACTGAGTTTGTAGCTTTTGCCACCATGCGCGCCAGTGTCGTACTGCTTTGTCACATGTCACCACTGCAGCAGTAGCAGGGAGCGCGCTAGTAGCTGTAACCGCTTCATGGCCCGATCCGAAGCGGCTACTTTCGCACCAGTCGAGTAGCGGTTACAAAGTAGCGGTTCCAGCTACTTGAAGCCATCTCTACAGCCATAGCATACATAAATGAAATCAACAATAACAGTATTAGTTATTCCGATAGAGGTTAAGTGGTATTAAGTGCATTGATTGCATTGATTGTAATTTTCATAAAATCCTAGTATAAATAAATACAATCGCTTTGGTTTGTTCAACATAATTTAAATGCATGAACTAATACGAGATCAATATAAAACAGCATAAGGTTGCGACGTATATTTTTCTGCAAAAATGCAATCTTACCATACATTTCATTCTAAAGTTTTTTTAAATTTATCCAAATCATTATTTGAACTTCCGTTTAAGAGTATAATTTTTAACAAAAATATAGTGACTAAACCACCATGCAGGAACTATTCAGGTATGAAAGAATAGCCTAGGCTACAGAATAGTGGTCAGAGCAGGAAAAGTAAACCCGGTTTTTTTATATATTGATATTGACAAACGATATTACTAAATTATAACTATTTATGTAACCAACCAATTCTGATTAATTAATTTGCAAAATAATTATATTGTACCATCTGTAAAACACCTTTTCAAATAATAAAAATAATGTTTTACTTTTTAATAAGCGACTGTCAAATTCAAAATTACAGACAACATAAAAATTGCTTTATAAGATGAAAAACATGTTTTTCTTGGCTTAAAGATGTTTTTGTGTCGAAAAACTCATGTGGACAACCATAGTCACTGACATTTGGAAAGCATATTTTTGGGTTGAGTTGAGTGAATGTGGTTTGGTGCACAACCGTCAACTAGAGTGAAAATTCTATAGACACAGCAACTGGTACTAATATTTATATAGTCAAAAACTCGTGGAGGACTGTGAAATGAAGTTTATATTATAAATAGTTCCACTTTCCTATTTCCTGTTATAAGTTTAATTGGTGATCATTATGGTTCCTTTATTGTAGTATTGTTACTTTGTATATTAAACCAATTATTTTCATTTCAAACACAATTGTTATTATGACTGTATATACATTGGTAGTCATGTATTCAATATTTAAATATTATGTATAGATGATTATGCTAATCGATATTAAAAATCGGGTTGGCTTATCATACTCTGCTCTTACTGTAATATATATTCCTTATATTAATATTAATATATATTCCAAATTAATATTCCTGTAATTTTGTAAGAAAATAGTTCCACACACAGCTTTGTTATTCTCCATTTTCATACCCTTATATATCGTTTTGTTTAGGAGGATGACTGCAATAGGTTATTAGATGACATCAGTAAATCCTACTAGTGTGGATAAAAGCAAAGTGTTTAGGGGGACAAGTAAGCTACAGTAAGGTAATAGCTTCAAAATATATGCCGATCTGGGAATAAGACATAAGATCTTTAATATAAAAATAGTAAATTTCATATAAACCAAAACTAAATATAGTTTTAGAAGGTGCTGATTACAAATAATAGTTTTTAACTTTGAAAGTGGGTACCAATTTGTTACTTTATTTGAGTCGTGCATCATGTTATCAAATATGAGTGTTCTGTAGTTTTGGATCAATCGTAATGTAGGCTACAAGATTTCAGTCAAGTGTCTTATTTCAGCAATTACGTCATTGTTTGTGTTTCTATATTAACAAAATATGTATATTTTTAGCATTATCATGGGAGATTTTCTGAACTTGATTGAATACATTTATTGACTGTCTCAAAAGTAGGGAGCTATCAGAGATTCACCTTATGGTGATTTTTCTTTACTTCTAAAATTTAAAGCATAACTGGCTAAAAAAGAATATCATACAATTACTTTTTAATGAAAATTGTAAAACTTGCATGCTACGTTAATTATTTAAAACAAATTAATACTGCACAATATGGTTAACGCAAACAAACTAACAAATTAAAAGGAAATTTTGTGTCACCTCTAAATAATACCTGTACTTTCTATGAGTTTTTCAAGTTATAGCATTAGTAGGTTTATCTTTAACTATTCTCACCTTTAGGCGGTTGTAATTTCACTTTTTGTGAAAAGTGGCTACAACATATTCCAGCCTATAATTATTTAATTGACACATTTCAGCTCCACCCAAACGGTTTTATCGAAAAGTTGGCATTTTGAAAAGTGATGGCAAATATGAAATTACCTTGGATCAAAGAAAACTGAAAACTCCAAAAGGAACAATATTGAAAGTTGATAATGAAGCATTAGCTTTGGCTGTTGCTACGGAATGGGATTCACAGAAAGAAGTGATTCAGCGGAACAATATGCATTTAGTAAGTAAAATTGAGTATAAAGGATAAACATAACGATTTGGCTTAGATTTAAGGACCCAGTATTTAATGATATAAGTTCTGGCCATGTGGCAATGAAATTGTAAAAAGATGCATTCAAGTACAAAGTAACAAGGAGTCAGAAAGCTGTAAAATAATTAGCTTGTTATGGAGTAACAAAGCAGTATATATATGCATTTATTTATTTATACAGGGTGTTAAAATTAAGTCTGGAACTGGCCTCCAAGCTGTTGACTGCTACAGGTAAGAATAGATAGTTAATCAATATTATACTAAAAATCCACATTTTCAAGTGACTTTCTAGTTTTCATCACATCAGAGGGGCGTCTCTCAGAGTAAGTTGTGTAATTCATACAAGCATAGGTTGAGTTGTACATAAAATTAAAGGGCTTTGTTAGTAGAACACAAACCGGACTTCAGACGTTTCACCTTAGCCTTTAGGTAGCAGTTAAAAGGTTTTCTTAATTGCTTCCAGTTGCTGTAGTAAAATAAGTGATAATAGAATTGTATGTTTACATAAAATACCTTCGTAAACATCTTGTGCAGGAACTACGTTTCAGTCACCGTGCAGTCTTATATGGTTTAAAACGTATTAGAAAATAAAAAGTTGGAGCCCCAAGACTTGAACGGTCAACAGAAATTGTTACATTTTGAGGTATGTTCGTTTCGCTTCTGTAAACACAACCCTTTTATGGATCAAATTATGAAATGGATGAAAAATGGATCCTGTACAGTAACCAGAGACGTTCAGGACGATGTTTGGGTGCTGACAAGCCTCCCAGGTGAAAGCAAAAAAAAAAAATCAAAATACTATTGTTACAGTGTATGGAGATTTGCAGTCGGCGTGATCCACTACAATTCATCACAGCAGAGTTCTATTGGGAGGAAATTGACTAAATGTACCGAAAATTGTGTCCACAGCAGCCGGCACTGGTTAACAGAAAATGTCCGATCCTATTTTATGACAACGCCCGTCCGCATGTTGCACAAATTAACATCCAAAAATTAAATGAATATAACTTTGAAGTTCTGCCTCACCCATCATACTTCCCACACCTCTTGACAATTGACTACCACCTTTTCTAGCACTTCAATAACTTTCTCACCAGTAGAACCTTCGCTAATTGGAACCAGGCCAAAATGGCTTTCGTTGACTTCATCAAATCCGAGTACCAAATTTGTATGCTGCCAGAATCTATTGACTTTTAACAGATAGCAAAGATGTGGTGATTCTGCTGGTGCTTATTTCGATTAAAGTGGGTCAGTATTACTGAAGTTACGTCACTTTGAACTTGCCTATTAAAACCCTGAGAACTTTTGTACCAACCTAATACTTCATTGATAGTTATTCAATTCCTCCTGTGATAATTTATTACCACAAAGAGTTATTAATTATATTACAGTTAAAATAATTGTGAGGTAATAACGGTTATAGTGTATACATTTCAGTGTTTGTATACTATGTTATTAAAATTATATTGTTTGTGTTATAATAACTATATCATAAATTTTAAACTATTCTGTTTGAACACTAGTTTTCTTTCTTTTTACATTTTTCTACAAAATATGTATAGTTATAATACATGTAGTTCATGAAAACTTATGACATAAAATTAGTGTTAAATATGATTTCCATAGCAGTTTTCTTTTGTACCTAAAATTATGTTGTTTGTTGAATTTTTATTTGCTGTTTTTTACAGGCACAGGTTTTTAAAGTTTAGATATATACTTTATGCAAAAAGATTTATTATTAGTCATTTTCAAATTTTTGTTATTTTTTATATAACACCCTGAAGCTAATTGTGTATTTGTGAGTCAGGCATTTCCATGGTACAATAAACACTAGAAATAATGCCATAAAATACTCCAGGATCAGGATCAGTGACATGCAATAAAAACACATTGTAGTTGTCTGCACTGTGCACCTACAGTGAATTCACCAAGGAGCAAACAATTATAACAGAGAACCAGAGAAGTGTTGAAATCTAGTAGAAAACGCTAGAACTACTTGTGTGACACACGGTTGTCAAGAAATGCTTCTTCCACAGTATTACAGCAGACAACAGAATAAAACAGGAACAATACACAGTATTACGTCAGAAGAACATTTAACGCAATCACTGTGATTTGTATTAATAAAATAAGTTGACCAATGAATGAATCATACTCCAATTGTGTTGTGTCACCACCAGATCCCTGAAAGCTACTACATGTCAAATAGACATGATATTGATCTAGCTAGCCAAGTTGCTCTGATGAGTAAATGACCTAATAAGAACTGTTATGTTTGTTGCAGACAGCTCTGAGCAGTACTGTAATCGACAACCCGAATAACAACACAAAGTACGACATCGTCCAGCAGATTCTTTCATTCCTGGACACAGATACAATTCTTTTCTATTCCAAGGTAACCTTATACCAGTGCCATCAAAATTACCAATGTTTTCAACATGCTCATAGCTCATCAGTATCTTATGTATTGTCTTACTTCCCAAATTTTAGAGATATGTATTGTTCCTCCATTGATTAACAGACTCCACAATAATTTTTAACATTATATGTGAATAAGCCTTTAATATAATAGTGTATACTTATAATGAGATGCTTAGACCATATTCATGTTCAGTCATTTGATGAGGACCAGTCCAATATAAATGGAAATACTTGTGTATTCTTGTACTGGGCACAGCCTTGGAGGGATATTGGTAGGGCAATGTGTGGAGATAATAAACATACTCATGTTTCTGCAACACTACCGATTCTAGACACCAATACATCTAAGTTCTTGGCAATAGTCAATGTAATGGTATCGTTCAGTTTTTAGTCAGCAAATCCCATGAAATTTTAAAGCACAGTTTGAAAACAAGACAATATTTTGACAAATCTCAGGTCTATAATTGAACTGTAACAATTAGAAATGTGACTTTTTCTCTTACCAAGGACATCCAAGCTCAAATTTTACATATTCAAGTGTATGACTTGTGGTTTGTCACCTTCTTTTAATTGATGTTATTACTTTATGCAATTGAAACGAGATAAGACTTGTCCTAGTGTGCACTTAGGTTTCTAATGAAGACAAACCAGATAGATATTTGCAAGAGGCACTTGAACCAACTTCAGTGAGAAATGGCTTTTTGAGTTCTTAAAATAGTCTTAACCATGTACAGTGCAGCCAATCTAGAAAAAATTTAATTGATCTTGACACATTAGTATCTCTAAAATTTAACATAGCATTCTTTTGTGCAATAAAGTTTTGATGCATCTTATATGGTCATTAACATAGATCTACGGATGATCAAAATACTAGAATCGTTTCAGGATTGCTTCTGTTTATCTCCTCCCCATACCCTTCCTCGTCTCCTTCTACTAACATTTTCGTGCAAACAGAATCTTATGGATATATCGCTGATCTTTGTAAAATAATTAAGTTAAAACTGTAAAAAATTAAAGATAAACATATTCCAATTCTCAAATCTCGGAGTTTTTTACAAATGATTTCTCATAGTTCTTTGAAATTTGTATAGTAAATTAACTAATATTACATCAATTTTCAAATGAATCCCAGCTATAATTATTTATTATACAATCACTACTTATATTATTTATTTATTTAAATGAGCATCATGATGCAGTTTTTACAGTTTCAGCCAAATTTCATTTGTATTAGTTTATTATGTAAGCCAAGCTATTGCCTCTTATGTGTGCAATTCTGCTGTCACTCTGCAAGTCCATATGAGTTTTTGTTAATGTAATTTCTTGTTTAGTTGTCCACTGGTTATTATGGTGTTGTCTGCATGTTTAGAACAGTATCCAGGTATACAGGAGGTCATCAACGCATGCTCCTAAGCTTAAAAACACATATGATTAACCAATAAATGACATTATAGTACAACTTCGTGTATCCAAACCTCATTTATCCAGATCTGTTTTACAGAGTGGATGTTCAATTTTTTTAATAATAAACAGCTATACCAGCTAATGGTGTATTATGAACGAAGTCTGATACTTCTAGTGGAAGTAATAGCTGTAAACATGTACATGATCGTACCTCCCGGAAGTATTTACCATAGCTAAAGAATAGGAACTGACTGAGTTTTTCAAAAAACAATAAACATTTCTTTCTACTTGTTATTTTATTTGATATTTCTATAATTAATTAATCTCTGTAAAGCAAAATAATAAATTGTTCTCTTTTATTAATATATTTGTAACAGTAAAATTATTTATTATTTGTAATCTATTGTGGTTTACTATGCCAATCTATCCGGATCACTTCTGGTCCCAATTGATCTGGATAGACGAGGTTGTATTGTGTTTACAATAAGGGTTTGATGCAGAGTATACAATTTTATCAATGAGCTCATGCTTATTCAAGTATAGACTATGTGTGCAGGAGGAGGATGGGTTGTACCAACTGCAACAGAAGGAGTGGCAGCCTCAGATAGACTGGTTCTGTGAGAGGTTCGAGGTGACTCTTGCAGCTACAGAGAGTATAGGTATAGTGAACGTGCTACCCGAGACCAAGGCAGCACTACAGAGACAACTTCTCTCCTACAACTTCTCAGCCATTCACGGTATTTTATTTTAATTAATGACTTGTTTTTCTAATTAAGGTTTAGTTTTGTACAAGTAAGTAATTAAAAGTAATCTGTTAAAACCATTTTGTCACAAAGTATATTTGTTTTTATCAAAATCCTTTATTTTGTCCTAATTATCAATACTGAAAATAGATTTTTTCGAAAAAACCTTGTCTTTGACAACTCCCCAAAAGAAAAAATCCATCGGTGTCAGATCGGGAGATCTTGCTGGCCATTCAACCGATCCACGAGTTAGGAAACTCCCGATTTAGTAGGTCACGCACGATTGTCGCATAGTGGGCAGGAGCTCCATCTTGTTGGAAGTAGAATTCCTCATTACCCTGCTGGATTTTGATTTGTGGTATAACGTCAGTCAGCATGTTCCTGTATGCATGTTGGTCTACAGTGTTATGAAAAATGACAGGTCCAATGACACCTTTACATGAAATGCTAGCCCAAACTGTTACTCCAGGTTGATTCAGCTGTTCTTCGAATGTCAAGTGTGGATTATCAAAACAGTAATAGACACAGTTGTGTCTATTGACTGCACCTGAAAGCTTAAAATTAGCCTCATCGCTCCAAACAATTTTTTGAATAATTCCCGCACCTTGAAGTTCCTCGTTTAACATTATCTCGCAAAACTGCAGTCGACGATGAGGGTCGTCCTCTATTACCCCATGAATAAGTCTTGGAATGTACATTTTCAAACCTAACTGTTTCATTAGGCGTCCTAAAGATCTGCGTTCAATGCCCAGTTCAATTGATGCTCTTTTTCTTGACTTTTTTGGGCTTTGAACATAGGTCTGCGCGACAATCATTTCGTTTTCAGGAGTAGTGACAGTGATTGGTTGTCCAGCCTTTGGACCATTGCAGATAGATCCTGTAAGGTTAAACTTATCTCTTAGTCTATAAATACTTAATCTGGTTGGTGGTGGTGTATCAAACTCTTCTCTCCATCTCTCTCGAACTCTTTCACAGTTTTCTGTCTTCCAATATTCTTTCAAAACCCACTTTCGTTGATCGTTGGTCATGTAACCAGCCATGATGACAGAAGTGTAATAATAACAACAGTAACAATGAGAAAACATTGCCAGCTGTTAGTAGCAAACGTATTACACAGCTGATCAGGTGGCTAACTTGGGTATTACCAACCAACTAAAACTGTATACCTACTTTTGCACCCCTCTGTATATAACTTCAAAAAAATAAATAAATAAAAGATTTCTCACAAGAACAAGCGAAATAAAACGGGGAAGTCAACTTTTAACCACAAAATATTAATTCTCACTTGAAAATAATAGTTAATAAATCATTTTTCTTGAAATTTAAAGAAAATGTTCTGAGTTCATAATATCACTCTTCAATAAAAACGTATTGTATTACATTATAAAATTTCCAATTTACAAAGATTTAGGAAATTTAGAAAAGTAATACTAACATTCTTTTCTTTATACTGAAAATTACGTGAAATAGATATAAAATACACAACTGCTTACAAAAAGTTAAGGGATGAAATTTGTTGGATTTCTTAAAATAACTCAAGGAGACAACTAATATACTCTGAAACTAGACCGTGTACTACCCCAAGTATTTCTTAAATCAAACTACACCCAGGTAGAAGATTCTCTCCTTACAAATCTTACATCACATTAGGTTTAATAAGTACCTAGTGAACATATTTTTCATTATTTTAGTATTGATTTTTCCTATGGCCAGATTCAACTAGTTCTGCAGTCTACTACTTACTGCTTATCAACCTTACAGTTACACATTTACTCGCATTTGCTAACTTAAACTATTATACTTTTAAATTTTATTCCTAAAATATACTTTATTTTATTTAACAAATATAAATTTTAATTTTATAAAATGTACAATTAGTACAAGAAGATTGAGAAAAATATATGTGATTCTAAATTAAATAAGTATTTATAGACATCAGTCTAGGTTATTATGGAAACCTTGTAATGCAGCACTATGTTACCATATTTTTGACACAATAATTCATTTAACTTTATATGGCCCAATGTCATGTATATTTAGTACCATGTCCATTATTACTAAATTTGTACACTTGACTTCAATTATTATTAATGTTTTTAATGCCTTAAATTAGAATATTTGTAATCACTCACACAGATATACGAGGGGGTACCAAAAAAAAAACCGGAATTATTTTATAAAAATTATATATTATCAAATTCTTTACAATACGACCTTATCTCCTTCAAAATAATCTCCATTACAACTAATACACTTGTCCCAACGGTATTTCCATTGATCAAAACATTTTTTGTAGTCATCTTTAGAAATGGCTGCAAGCTCGAGCTTCGTTTTTTTCTTAACCTCTTCAACGCTGTCAAATCGTTGACCTTTCAAGTCTCTTTTCATGTGTGGAAATAAAAAAAAGTCCCATGGAGCGAGGTCAGGCGAGTAAGGTGCGTGGGCCAGCGGAACCATGCCGTTTTTGGCTAAAAACTGCCTAACTGAGATGGCTGTGTGTGCCGGTGCGTTGTCGTGGTGGAAGAACCGGTCTCCAGTCTGCCACAAATCGGGTCTTTTCTGGCGAACACTGTTGCGCAATCTTCTTAAAATCTCCAAATAAAATGTTTGGTTGACAGTCTGACCTGGAGGAACAAACTCAGAATGAACAATGCCTTTAGCATCAAAAAAACAAATCAACATGGTTTTGATGTTTGATTGACTTGCCGACATTTTTTTGGACGAGGTGAAGATGGCAACTTCCATTGGCTTGACTGTTGCTTCGTTTCTGGGTCATAACCATAGCACCATGACTCATCACCAGTAATTACCTTTTCCAGAAAATCGGGATCATTTTCGAGATGTTCTTTCAGAAGGCGGCAAGTTTTAACTCGATGTGCCTTTTGATGGTCAGTCAGAAGTCGAGGAAAAAATTTGGCAGCAACCCTTTTCAGTCCTAAATCTCCTGTTAAAATTCGCTGAACCGAGCTCCAAGTTAACCCACTACTCTCTGATAGTTCCTCAATTGTCTGTCGATGATCGGTGAGCACAAGTTCACGAATTTTCTCAACATTTTCGTCCGTTCGAGAGGTTGATGGACGTCCAGAACGAGGTTTGTCTTCAATCGACATGTCGCCATTTTTAAATCGAGCGAACCACTCGTAGACCTGAGTTGACCTGAGTTTTCCCCATAGCATCATCTTTGTAAGCTGTATTCAACATTAAAATAGTTTCTGTAGCATTTTTACCCAGTAAAAAACAAAATTTCACAGCTGCACGTTGTTCACTTAAACTTGCCATGACAAAAAACGAAACAAGAACAAAACAGGGTTAGCGAAAACAATCACTACGAACGAACAGAATGCACTAGGACAACGGAACTGGGGTCACTGAGCTCGCAATGGGTTGCGCGACACACGCCTAGCGGCAGGAATGTGTACTACACGCTGCCGGCTGCCAGCAATACAATTCCGGTTTTTTTTGGATACCCCCTCGTATATTAGTAATATATGAAAAGTAGTTGCAGGGTTGGTTAAATATTTCACAATTTTTATGTATTTGAAATATTATTTCTAAGAGTAAGAGCTTTTTTTACCATGATATCAATATGAATTTAAGCACTTCCCATACAATACAATTTCTAATGTAAAGCACAACCTTTTTATTTCTTTTTTTTAATCTTTGCGCCGAATAGTATTTTAAGCTTTATCTCATTATATTATATGGCCACTTTTTATTTTGTGTCTGCCCAGTAGTTGCACTTACCAAAATGTCCTCTCAGGCCAAGTGGGTCTTTTCTTATGTTTCACCAGCCACCATATAGATTTAAGATTGAAAAAGTTTTTATTTGTGAAATGCACATCATGTACAAGAATAGTGTCAAGTAAAACATAATAAGACTACTGTAAAATAAAAACACCATTATAGAATATAATAGAAGCTTTGAATGGCCAATTGTGTCTCCCCAAAAGCTAATTACTAAATTGTTTGAGCTGACACAGAAACTTGGCCAGTAGTGCTGGTCACCTTGCATGAAGGACAACATAACAACTCTGAACTGGTAAAAAAAAACGGCAGTGGTTAGCACCGTAAAGGGTTAATCAATGTTAAAACTCTGCTTTTCAACAGTTAATAGTTAAGTGTAATGTTAAAAATATTCATTAGGTCGTTTTAAATCATTGGCAATCTAGAAACTTTCCAAACGATTCCTGGATTTCTTAAGTTTTAAAAGACGCTAGACCCTGTCTGTCGTCTAATATGAATATTGGCAATTTTGATCTTGGTAACATTCATATGTTTTAGGTTTTCTCTTTGCTGTTGAAGCTCTTAAGTCAATCATCCTCACATCTGCGTGTGTGGAGCGTCGCCTGAATATCAGTAATGCTGTTTTACTGTCAAGGCTAGAAGAAGAATATCAGGTAATACATTTGTATTGTTTCGTATTGTCCAAAAACTATTTCCAAACTATTTGAGTGTGTTGTTGATGTGACTTAATTTATTTTTTAAAAAAATCTTATTTAAAAGTTGCTTTCTAAATTTTCTTGAACATCGGTTACTGAACAATACCAATTGTTACAATAGTAAATTCTTGGACATTACTCATTTCCATTTTGTTGCCTTTTCTTAAATTAGGCTAGTTTTTCCAGAATAGTTCAAATAGCATTAGCATATTCAATAGTCTTTATTACTGTTACCATTACCTACCTGCTTCTTGAGACTAATGATTTATTTATTCTAAATTTGTTATTGTCTCTTCAAAGTCTTGAATTTTTTTAAATAATTGCTTGCTAAAACATGTTTTTAAGTAAAATTACTATTGATTTTGCAAATCTAATCATAAATGGGACATTTTGATCAACAACATAAAGCATGTCGTATGAAAGCTGTTCATTTTGGTAGCTCTTATCCATGATAATAAAAATCACTGATTGTAAGTAAACTCCCAAGTTAGAGAAGGTAGAGCATTTTTAAAGAATTCAAATTTCAATGTTGTAAGAAATCAATAAAATTGTTATGAATATTTTTGCATTTGTTCGGTTTTACCACTGTATGGATGAAGAAAATTACATTACAGTATACTAACATAAACATTCTTTTATTCATACAAAATTTAACCATATAATATAATTTTAATTATTAAGTAATTGAATATTAATATAAAGTACAAGTTTTATTCTTTAATACATTTTAGTAAATATGATAACACATTTACTTTCCATTATTAAATTTGGCAAATATGTAGTCAGTTATAGTAAAAAGTAACATATTTTTAAAAAAAAATTTACAGGGAACTTTTTTTGGTATTTTAAAAACAGTCTTTGGGAGAATAAAAAAATGTCAAATGATATATTAAATTAAAGAACATTTACAATAGAAAAGAATGCCATAAATTTGAGCTCTTTAGCTTTAATAGTTTTTTAGCTATGGTGATAAAAAAATACTGCCATATGACTAAAAACTGCCTTTTTGTGGGTTTTAAAAAGCCTGTTACTCAAAAACCCAAAAAATGTAAAATTTTGCATTTGAATTAGTCTTAGTAACTTCCATACAGAAAACACCAAAATCTTAAAGGTGAAGGTCCAAAATTATTTTGTCTTAGTTTGATTTGAAGTGGAATGACCCGTATCTCAGATTGCAAGTGGTAGGGGAAAAGGAAATAAACGATATTTGCTAACAGTGGTGAATAACTTGGTTTCATTTTATTAATATCACAGTAGACGAACATACAATATTTACAACAAAATTATATACAATTAATATACAGTAATATACAATTACCCTTGAGTAAATTAAAAGAACTTTATGTACACTAGCGGACCCGGCGCGCTTCGCTGCGCATTTCAATAAGTTTCCCGCGGCTTCGCACGCAATTTCCCGTTGAAAACAGTACACTATATTCACTTATTCATTTTCTATCACATTCTAAACATTGCTGAGATAATTGATAGTCGTTCCTTCGTGAGCTTCTTGGGCGCATTATGAAGGTATGTACCACATTCCTGATACTTCTGTCAAAAAAAAACAACTAAGGTTGATTTTATAACATTCTTTATATTTGTAGCCAACGTAAGATAGTAATTATGATATCTGCATTGCTCTTCTGATCAAGCATGAGCATGGTTTATATTAAATAAATATTGCAGTTAAAGGTGAATTTTTACGTCAAATTTGAATTGTATTATCTGGATAGTAAAGTCTATGTTTAACAGTGATTGCAGAAACAGTTTAAACAAAATTTGTCGTTTCTCTTAAGCTTACTCTATGCTTTAAAACTATAAGTGTAGTAATTAAATTATATATAAATATATTTTTTGTCGCATTATATATGTTTACAAAGAACAGCTGATTAAAAATTTGAAAAGACTCTTTCACTTAATAACATATGTTTGCTGCAATGCATTTCTTACGGGTATTTCTGTAACCAGTGGGGCGGAATCCTGAATCGGGAAAGGGATAAAAAGTATCCTATAACCTCCTATAAGACGAACAAATTAAAAAAAAAATTAGGCGAATCCGTCCAGCCGTTTGTGAGTGATGCTGTCACACACGAACAGTTTCATTTTTATATAATAAATTACAGTACTTACAGGAATCTTTTGGTTAGTTTGTACAGAAAAAAATCAGTCAGCTGTTTTTGCCTATTTGTATTAATCACAATGTTCTTTATTTACGAAAAAATATATGTTGACCAAATTTGGTCATAAAGTGTTTTTTTACCCAGAGATGTCTCGGAGTCTGTTTACATGTGTCCTAGAGCAATTTCAGGGCTCACTTGTTTTTGCATCCTCATCTTCCTCCATCTTATTTTCCTCCGAAACAACAATGACCATGATTAATTAAAAGGGTCAGTATTCCAGTTTGGTCTTCTATTAATTATGAGCACTTTTATTGACATAGCATTAAAAAAATATATGAAATCCATTTAACAATTCTGATATACAGTGGATTCGCAATTATCAAAGTCCCTGTTACCAAAACCTCGATTAATGAGCTACATAAAAGGGTCACTACAGTGAGAAGCAATGCAAGTGCAATTTGAGCAGTCTATATGACTATTGCTAGGCTGATCTTGTGTGGCGTATGATGACTAATACTCAATCAAAATCATCGGGTTCACTTAGCTGATTATAGATTTAGCATACTGGATTGATCTAAATTAATTTGGTTTAGAAGAAACCCCCATAAAGATGCCAGGAGATAACAATGAGAGCGATTTAGTGCAACTAGCAAATTCCTGTTAAAGATCAGAAATCAAGAGCACAGACATTCGTGATTGATGCAATGAGGATGTGCAAATGATCACCGATTAAGCAATTATTGATGTGGTCCTTAATGATAAAAATTGTGAAGAGAACAAGGATAGGGATGAGTTGACTCCAAAAATATCACATTGCAATGGCCTCCCAGCAATCGATGTTGCTCTTACTTGCCTAAATAAAACAAGAAGAATGCACACCACACGTTATAATGTGTCTTGGCGTAATAACGCATCGTCTAAGAGAGGGCAGAGGTCGACACAAATTCAGACTTAAAAAAAAACTCATGTTGAAAACTAAGTGTCATGTTTTCTCAATTTTTAAAGGTATGTAATAATGTTTAATTCACAATCCTACAATAAACATTTCAACTTTATTTTTCATTAAATTTAGCCTATTACCTCATAAACTCCATATTATCTAAGTTTTCCATATCCGAGTCAGTTCCGGTTCCAACTACCTTGGATAATCACGAGTTTACTGTATTGATAAAGTTTAAAAATTTATTTTCGTAAACTTCTTATTGTAACATTCTTTACCAAGGATGCCGCAGATAAACCGCCAGTGGTTATTTGAGAGTTACACATAATAACATAATATTGTAGTTCTAGACAACTCGTAACTATAATCTTGTGATCTTGCTCAAGAACTAAGACTATAAACAGTTACTGTAGGATTTTGTTGTATTGTGTGTAGTGTGGACACTGGGGTCGAGTGGAGTGGGCACATGACCTCAGCCAGCTAGACCTCCAAGCACGTGTTGCGGCCGCCGTTCTCTTTGTCCATCTAAACTCTGCGTCAGAGCAGATGGTCACTAAGAAAAAGGTTGCCAATAGTTAGAAATTTTTAGCAAACATTTTGTGTATTTAAATTATCAATACAAATTTTGTTAAACAACTATTCCTGTCTTTTTAAACCCCTTTTTCCTGACCAATATACAATAATGTCATAATTATGATCTACTAAAAAACCAGTTGAATGTTAACCTGTCATTGTAGTGGAAAACTAAGAAGTGCAGTATGATCTCACTTCTCAACTGTAGTAGTAGTAGTTCCTTCAGTTAGCCAAGTGACGGAATCAGGAGAATTAACAATGGATGTTCACACTGCAGATGCCAGTATGTATTCCTCCAATGACCCTATGGCAGGGTGGCAAACTTCATAAAGACAGTAAGGGGCGGGGCCGGTTGATAATTTATAGTATTATTAGAATGTGCTCTGGTCTAGGCTGGATCTGAACTTATGCTACTCGGCATCCATTGCCTTAGTCTACAATGGCCATCAACTCTCACCATCTTTTGAAAAGAATGTAAATAGGTAAAGAATGACAGTATGTGTGCTAGCAACAAAGCGTGGAGGTTGTTTTCATAATAGTGTTTAATGGTATTGTCATTGCATTAGATAGTTTATTGATCATTGGTGCAATCTGAATTTAAAATTAGGCAATGACGTTTTCTATGCAACCTCCATTACACTACTGATCAAGCACTTTTCTAAATTTGAAATGTAAACAAATGTTTCTGCCTCTTTGATGAACTTCAGCTGAAAGTATTAACAGCTGTTAAGTATCAGTTCGCTTTGTATTACGTGTCGTAGCGTAGTCTGTCGGATCCAATATAAAACACTCCAACATCAACAACAATTTATAATTAAAAAATTAATTAAATAAACTATTTAAATTGGACAAAATTGTGAATCTAAACCATTATCGAATTCCACTGAAAATACACCAAAAATTTCATCAAAATAGGTACAATTGTTTCTGAGTCTATAAAGGACAAACACACAAACATTCATGTTTATATATAATAGATATAATTATCCATTGCTTTATACGCTATTTGTGTCCAGTTTGTAATATCCACATAAAGAAAATTGCATTTTATTTCACTAACAAGAATTTTAGTAAGATAACAAAAAACTTAAATTTCAGTACAAAAATTTTTTTGAGGTCGCATGCGCACACACACAAATTTATTGATTACGATCACTTAAGCCTCACATAAATTATTTTTCTATTAATAAAAATATCAGCTATAACAGATCAGGTATCTAATTCTAGCCTTTCTTAATGTTAAACTATACTTATTATTTTGGAAGATATAGGATTAATCATCCCAAAAGGCGTGACTAGAAACCAGGAAATCTAAATATAAATTTACTCACCTACTGTGTTAAGACATTTTGTTTAAGAAAGAAACATAATCTTTCTTGTTTCTGCATAAATTTTGTAGGTTAATGAGGTTTGGGCTGACCTTTTTCAGTTCTACCATTCTTGCCTGTAACAGTACACATTTATTGTCATTAAAATTCTGCATATGCATAGACCTAATAGTTTGACTAAATCTGTGGCTATCAAAAAATAGGATGAACCTTTTAAATGTTTCCCAACTATAAAAAGTAAATGTTACATATCTTTGGACATTTACCTAAACATCTGGCTACCAAATCATAACATGACAAAAACGCCATTCTGTAGAAATTTTGTCATGGCAATGTCATTTTGTTCAAAAGATGCATAGCAGTATATTAGTTAGCACCATTAATGCAAAATTGTAAATTACCATTAATGTAGCTTGTTTGTGGCACAGTACCCTTGGGACCTGGTATATCATTTTACTGTCGAACCCTTGAGCCTTCAAGAAATCTATCATGTCCTTGGCCTTAGAGTAGCTTATCTTTGCAACAGGCGGGTGCTTCAGTATCATCTCTTGTACATCATCAGAGCTAAGGGCTAACTCGTTACTGAGCAATTCTCTTAGGTTAGAATAGGAGCCCAGTGCTGCAATGTTCTCATCCCTTAGCTCCAAGTACCTGCAAGAAATGGTAACGATTACTGATACAATCTCTAAAATAACAGCCACTTTCCATGACTGAATATCTTTAGGCACTGCCATGTACAGTACTACGTGCATACACCTCAATTATAACACTTAGTCAAGTGTAGGACGGCTACTTTCTAATCACACCATTCTACATTTCTTCATTTTCATATAAACTGAACACTACTGCAGATGACAGAATGCAGGTTCATCATAATTTTGGAAGGCCTAGGAGATAAGTATTCAAGTCAGGTTGATTCCTAAGGGATAAGGATTGTATCTCCTCAAATCACTCAGATTTAATAGGGGTAACACAACATCTAAGGCCATGCAGTGTCCTAAAATACACAGTGGTGTTTGGGCATACAAATAGCAGGGATGTATTCTGGCGGCCGTGACTTACGCCTTCCAATCCTATGGCGTGAAGAGACCTATGTCTAGACATATGAGATCAGTGGCGTAGCCAGAAATTTTGTTCGGGGGGGGTCCGAAATCGGGGGATCCGGGGGACGTTTTCTGTGTTATTTGCCAATGAGTTCACTGGTAAAAGGTAAATACCAAAAATATGAAGCTTTAGTAACTACGCCTTTTAGAAAGTGGAAAGATGTAATAGGCAAATTCAACTCTCACAACAACTCTAGTACCGCACATTTTCTTGTATAGCTACAGAAACCTTACGAAGTTCGATTTTGGCCGAGTAGAAGGCACCAAAGTGATGTTGGATTCAACGGATAAGAAAGAAAAAGAACAAAACAGAGCTTCACTCAAGCTTATAATTGACACAACTATATTCTGTGGAGAAAATGAAATGCTCCTTCGGGGACATTGGGCCACCGGCGGCCGAAAACCCTTTAGAAAAGGAGGGCAATTTTCGAGCGTTGCTCGGGTACAGATCAAACTAACGGTCGGAAAATGCACCGGAAAAACTCTGCAGATTAGAAGTTCGGCTACTTTGGATTTCACTGATTGAGGTATTTATGAATGAGTTATAATAACGATTTTTTGTATCATTACAATGTAGACGAGTATATAATTATCGGGAAAAAAATCACTTTCGGTCGGAAATAAAATACACCTGAAAAACTCTAATTATTAGAACTTCAACTACTTCGGACTTCAGTTATTGAGATAAACGTGGTATTTTTGGTTGAGTTAGGACGACGATTTTTTGTTATCATTAAACTGAACACTACTACCTATATAATTATCGAGAAAAAAATCACTTCCGGTCGGTAAATACCGAAGAAAAGCTCTACAGATTCCAGTTTTGACGATTTTAGATTTTACTGGTTGAGTGGTTGAGGTAAAAGTGGTACTTATAATTATGTTAGGACATTGATATCAGGTTTTAATTCAATGCCGAATGCCAATAAATATACAGGGTGAGTGGCTCTTGGTGTGACAAAATTTTTTGAGTTATAATGCAATGTAAATGTGATACAATGGCGGTTATAAAAAAGTCTAACTCCAAAAATTAGGCCTGAAATGAATTATTTTCAGTTTTTCTAAAAAAACCCGTGTTTTTGTATGTAAATCTGATATTTCTCAGCAACGTATAGACATATGAGAGCAAACTACATCATTTTTAGATTCTCCGTTAAATTTTCAATTTGAAAAAAGTTATCAGTTCAAACGGTAAGAAAAGAAAATTAAGCTTTAGGTCGATTCAAATGGCAAAGTTGCTAAGTTTCAGAAAAACTGAAATATCATTGAACCCCATCTTTTTACCACACCCTGTACACAAGAATGTGTCAAGTGATATTAAAAACTTTGCCATTTAATAGGCTTTAAAATGGTATGCCATGTGACCATAGTTAAGTATTCGGTTACCTACCTTTATCGGTTTGAATATTAAAAACATGCAAGCTACAAAAAGAGCAAAACAATTTAATAACAAATGTACTTAATTTTTTTGTTTTATAAAACTGCCTCATAAAACAAGGAATTGGAGTACAAAAAGTAAAGCAGTTTAAAATAATTTGTGGATGCTAGTTACAGATTAATGGTCACATCCTTTATCAATGTTTTAACTCCTTATCTTACCACTTTCACCAGTATTGTACATTCATTCCTTATCTTGTGTTGTAAGACCAGTGTCCACATGAATTACTTCTACCTTCAATAGACTATTTTTCTGCTCAATTTAGTCAAGTGTAGGCTGCCATGGAGTTCACTACTCGAGAATACGCTGATATGCACTTTATTTACGGGTTTTGTGATGGAAATGCGCGTGCTGCACAAAGAGAGTATCAAGCTCGCTACCGTAATCGCCGACTTGCCAGTCTTTCTGTGTTTTTAAGACGCCATAAGATTTGTACTCTAGGAGCATAATCAGCCTGTATAATTATCGAGAAAAAAAAACAAAAATAATCATTTCCGATCTGAATATACTAAGGAAAATGAAATAATACCTCAGCCAGTGAAATCCAAAGTAGTCGTAACTTCTTCAGTAGAGTTTTACCTGTGTATTATCCGACCGGAAGTGATTTTCTCAATTTTTCTTCGATAATTATATAGGAATTAGTCGGCGTTTAATTGATACCTAAAATCACTGTTCTAACATAATTATAAGTACCACTTTTGTCTCAACGACTCAACCAGTGGAATCCAAAATCGTCAAAATCTGAATCAGTACAGCTTTTCCTCGGTATTTTCCGACCGGAAGTGATTTTATTGTTTTGTTTCTCGATAATTATATATGTATTAGTCGGCGTTGAATTAATACCTAATATCAACGTCCTAACATAATTCTAAGTACCAATTTTACCTCAACCAGTGCAATCCTAAATCGTCAAAACTTGAATCTGTAGAGAGCTT
This sequence comes from Homalodisca vitripennis, assembly GCF_021130785.1. Lineage (NCBI taxonomy): Eukaryota > Metazoa > Arthropoda > Insecta > Hemiptera > Cicadellidae > Homalodisca > Homalodisca vitripennis. The sequence goes on from NC_060212.1 coordinate 74,039,051, forward strand.
TTCTTTGGTATTTACCGACCGGAAGTTGTTTTATTGTTTTGTTTCTCGATAATTATATATGTAGACTATTAGTCGGCGTTGAATTAATACCTAAAATCAACGTTCTAACATAATTCTAAGTACCACTTTTACCACAACCACTCAACCAGTAAAATCTAAAATCGTCAAAACTTGAATCTGTAGAGAGCTTTTCTTCAGTATTTACCGACCGGAAGTTATTTTTTTCTCGATAATTATATAGGTACAGTGTGCAGTTTAATGATAACAAAAATCGTCGTCCTAACTCAATGGAAAACACCAAGTTTACCTCAATCATTGAAGTCCAAATTAGTTAAGTTCTGATCAGTAGTGTTTTTCAAGTGTATTTTCCGACAGAAAGTGATTTTATATATTTTTTTCGATACACGTCTACAGTTTAATGACACCTAAAATCAACGTCGTAACTTAATTCTAAGCACCCATTTTACGTCCACAAGACGAGTTTGAACGAAGTGGTCGCTAATTTAAACTGTTCGCCGTGTTACGGTTCAGGTTACTTTGCGACGTCACGTGACCGCGCCCTATAGAAATACCGTGATTACACTACTGACTACACTATCCGAAAGACCGAGCCCAAAAGTATCGTTTGATACTTTCTGATTTAAACGAAAGGACAATTATATTTTTAACAACAGTCACTTTTATCAATTACATTAATCAATTCAATGTTTGGAGACAAGAATAATAATAACTCTCCTTTTTTCTCCTGCTCCATGCTTTATTTTTTAACCCTTTAAGGACCAACCGTCTGATTTATCGCCGGCGGCGTACTATGCGAAAAGGACCAACCGTCTGATTTATCGCCGGCGGCGTACTATGCGAAAAGGACCAGCCGTCTAGTTTATCGCCGGCGGACTTTTCATCTTTTTAAGAGATATTTTAATCTTCTATATGGAATAAATATACTATTTTTCTATTCCCTGTACGTTTATAACTATGATATCAAATTTTAAACGTCTTTGGAATCATCAGCTTGGTCAAAAAAAATATTTTACGGCCATGTTGCATTGTAATGTTGTCAGGGTACTTTGGGATTATACCGACCACACCCAGACATGAATCGTTATTTGACATTTTGCTTCTACTGATTACTAGATTAGCGTAGAACAAATTTCATCCATAAAAACAGGAATTATCTTATCGCAAACCCCTCCCCATCCTCAGACAGAGGTCAAAGTCGAGCGGCCTAGTAGATAACGTGATTGCAGAGTCTCGCCGCCCGTTCAGCTGGTGCGTTGCTTTGTTGTACTTCCGTGTTTTACCCCTACATTTCTACAAACACAAAAACTAAACTCTTTATTGAAAAAAACACACACAACTTGTTTTTATGTACCGTGCAAAAAACTTAAATAATCATGTGATGCCGCGCAGCCTGCCGCCGTAATCGGGATTCTCGAGAAAGATAAGATAACAGCGACAACAATGCCGATCATAATACCTGGAAACGCTTGTTGATTGATGGAATGTTAGTTCTGTTACTCAACTACATCGTTTTATAACGTTCTAAGTTCATTGACAAAATTTTAAGCGTTGGGGCCATATAACGGAATCTGACCCCATTAACAATTATTGATAATCGTTGTAAGTTTGTAATTTTGTAATTAAAGAGTTGTTTTTTCGTTCTATCTTGTTTGTTTCTATAAATGTATATTTTTGTGTTCTTCATACTGGTGTGGTCGGTATAATCCCAAAGTACCGAATAATATCCTTAGTAGCCTATAAGGTTTTGTATGTTGGGCTGATGCTGAAAAGTGTGTTTTAACCAGTGTTACAGAAAAATTTAATTCATTTATAAACTTTTTTATTTTTTATTCTAGGGCTTTAAAATTTTGTACAGTTATAGAGAATTATATGTAGAACTAATAAATACCATTTCCCACAGATAGTTAATTCTTATTTTTGGTAGTTATTGAAGATCAAACTCAATTTTTTTAATTTTTGTTCTTTTTTTTATTTGATAAACAGATAAATCAAATTGTTTTTTGCTATATAACGACTTAAATTTATTTTTTCACAATGAACAATTTAATTATAAACATTTTAAGCCTAAAAACAAATCTGTACAGTAATTAGTTCTGAAGATATGATTTTTCTCTCAAACGCTTGAAAAATCGCACATTTTTAATGTGCACAGTTCTTGGAGCAAGGCCAGAAAAACGCAAAAATTTTCTTTGCACATGTCAAATTTTGGTCTGGTCCTAAAAGGGTTAATATGTCTTAAAATTTCGGGGGGGGGGGTCCGGACCCCCTGGACCCCCCCCTTCGCTACGCCACTGTATGAGATCATTCCATTTGCTTGGTATGGGTCTATTCTAGACAAAAGTCACTATCTCAGTTATGAAATAAAAGATCTTCTATTTACCATTTTATGTGACATAGTTCAAAAACTTAATCTCTACATCACATGACAGTTTTTGTTTTATATTCGATAAAAATATTCAAAAGAGCATAATTATTAATTTTTTATTTGGTATCAGTTTTGTGCTGTTTTGCAGGAAATTAGCACTGGAATGTACGTATAAAGTCATATGAGATATCTTGTATTATATTGTAAATAGTGATGTGTAGTGAGGTAAACAGTAAATCAATTAACTTTGATGATTCAATCTTTATTAAAGTTTTATATATACTGTAGATTCCCAATGTTTATTATAAATTTAGGGTGTTGATTTATTATACAAAATGCCTAATTAGTTTGTCACTTAAATTTAAACTACGGAAAATTAATAAACAATGAACAATAATTCATGTTAACAAAGAAAATACTTCAGTACACATCTCTTCATTATTTTTGAAATCTTCAATATGGTGTGCAAAATTATGTGTATTTTCAGTAAATCCATTACAAAAATGCCAAAATAACTTTTCCTATCAAACACCACATCTTTTTTTAATACAATTTTTTTTATACACCTATATATAATGTTTTTAACTTCAAACAAAATTGTACGGTAATTAAAAACAATTTGGATATCAATTTGTTGATAATTTAATTCTGAAGAAGAACTACAATTAGTTATAACACTTCTAACTAAAAGTACAATAATTTCAACAAAACGCTGGTGCTAGAAAAGAATGCTAGAATTTAAATGAATTAAGGCCATTTTAATTGGTAGTGCAGGGGCGTTACAGGCTTCCAACATCTGTTAGGCCAATGGGTTAAGAATGGGTTAGACCTTGCTGCTAGGAAGAAGAGGGAGCCAATTCCGCCTGTGAAGGGACTGACCCCACTCCAGCAAGTAAATGGTTGATGTTGGATGGCTCATCAGCAGAGGAAATGAGGCCTCCATCGAAGAAGCGTCTGATTGAAACAAAAATCCACACTGCTCTCCAAACAGATCAGTTTGAGGAAAGATGTCTCTTCCTTCAGTTAAGCATTGCTGGGATATTAGATGAATGTCACTCCTGAGAATTATCCCAAAGTGTGTTTTTAAGGTGGCTTTGGAACTACAGGAATGCATATTCAAGAAGGTCCGCCTTCAAAATCTTTCATTAGATCAAAAACTCTGTGGAATAAGTTAAGAGATTGTTGGAAATTTATACCTGTTAAGTACGGGCTCTGGACATCGTAACATCCATGGTTTGATTATCTTGCACTTTTCTCTAGCTCTGATGTGATCTAAGTATTTGATTCTAGCAGATATGAACTGAGGACTGTATCTGAATAACCATAGATCATGTAACAAATCCTCGGTCTGGACTCCTTGTTCTGGAACAGATGTCACAGAAATTATAGTTCTTATTTGAAATGTTAAAACAAAAGCTGATTACCGTATTTTGAATTCTTAACTATGGAATAATATTTTACTTGGCTCTTCAAAAAGTATGTAATAAGAATATTGTAAAACTGATAAAATTAGGAATTGCAATAACTGACTTTTAGTTAAAGCCTCCAGTCCCCCTTATTTCTCAATTAAAATTTCTTCATTTCAACTGTAAGATTAAGTACATAACTCTAACGACTAAGAATGATCATTAGGTCTTGAAATGACAGGAATGACAAAAGTGTAATAGAGTATTATTCAATCTTTCATCAAACACTGTTACTATTATCTTATCATAAAATAAGACAGTAATAACATCAATGATCAGTTACAATCTTCGCAAGACTACACTATGAACAGGGATATTCAACAATCTCAACTTTCTCAACATTACTTTACAAAGCACAAACTTGTGATAAAGATAAGAGAAGAGAGAGGAATGCTACATTTTCAAGCATTGCTGAGGTTTCAATGGCATCTTCAATATCCGATCAAGATACAAGTGAATGTCCTCGCCTACCTTCTATGATCTAAAAATGAATTTCTTCTGTGACTATATATACTGTTAATTTTAGCATAAAACTAACTAATCTTCTAACCTGTCAACATAAGTAGAATCTCTTTCATGGAATCCAACCTGAGAGCCAACATGAAAGTATATTTCATAAAGACATCACATGCTTGCTTCTCTTTACACTGAAAAACAGATTAATTTAATATTTTGTCAAATTACACACCTTATTTTACTTAACAAAATAAATTTTAAAATAATGTTATTAAAAAAACTATTTGAAATTTTATTTTTATTTAGTGAAACATAAAAAATTAATTAACTAGGTACTATATTTATAACAATGCTTAAATGTAACTTTTGCTTAAAATGGAGTAGTAATGATTATTTATATGAACATATTTGTGGAAAAACTGTTGTCAAAATTGGTACAATAATTTGATGCTTATATTTTTTTTCTAAATGAACGAGAAAATGAAAGGGGCTACAAAATTATTAATATCTACTAGAAGTGGGAAAACATATTGTCCTGTTTCTTTATTTGTTTAATATTTCCTTAACCAATCTATATAAAATAAGTTATAATAATTATGCCATTTTTCAATATTAATACCTTATTAATAATTATACATTTTAATAATAAGCATAAATCTGATGACCTTTGTAATCAAATACTAGTTGGTATTTTCTAAATTCACGGTACAAGGTCTAAATCATAATATTGCAAATTGTTGTCCGATAAAAATCTGTCTACTCATACGGCATTAAATGTAACAAATTAAAAAGTAACAAAGGTTATTTTATCACTTACAGTAGTACAGAAAGAATAAGGGGCATCAAGTTAACCGTTTATTTTATAAAAACAATTCAGATGAGTTATTATTCTGACTATACTGTACTGTCTTGATTCCCAACACAAATTGTCAACGTTCATGATTCCATTATGCTTTAATAATTAAATGAATTACGGTCCTTTTAACTTTTCTCATATACTGTACATTTAGCTGTGTCTAACATATCTAATTCGATTAAGATTATGTAAATTATCATTGAAATAAAAATTAATTTTTAATTTATTAATTTATTAAAAATAACTTTACCTTCACAAATAGAGCAAAATAAGTAATCCTGTTCGTTCCATCTAAACAACTTATTTCTTTGCTAATTCTGCCTGTGTGCTTCATAAGCTGCCCAAATGGAAGTTGCAAAATACTTATACCATTGTTGAGATCTTTAAACAACCACTTGTTTAGAAGCTTTAGTCTTGGTTCTAACTGCCCTAAAAATATATTTCATTATATATACAAATTATACATATATTGCATGAAGGTATATCGAAAATATGCATAGTTTACTATTATGTAGAACACTTTATCTATAATCCTTCAAGTAAATATCGTTGAATATGAATCTGAAGTTCACAACAACATGGCGTCACATATCGTCAGATTATCTTTCGTCTAACCTGGACACTTATCTTGCGATTTTGTTACTTGAGGAGTTTTCCTGCTTTAGCATTAGGGGATGGGACTGCTTGTTTATATGCTTATGCCACTAATGTATTTATTTCAAGAAATACAAAAGATATAATTGATATTCTAAAGGAAAATGTACATAGCATCCATTTTATTGTTAAGGACAGGTTATTTTGAAAAATGTCTGGGTATTTAAAACTTTTATGTCACATATTTTGACAGATTTGAAATGTAGATGTTTAAAACCAATGTTTTATACTTGTACATTATCATAGTCAAACATATTCATGAGATAGGAATACTTTTAAGTATTTATATGATTTAATTTTTGTTATGGCGGGACAATTTTGGATACTGCAAATTAACTGTTAAATATATAATCCATATTCCTGAGAGTATGAAAAGTAAAAGTATATTTATTAAACTTATTTGTATGTTATATTTCTATATTTATTGAAAGTTTCAGATTAATACTGTAGCAGGAATAGCAATTTTAGTTGATTTTTATAAATATAAAAGCAGTTACCCACAGCTTTGCAAGTAATTTCGTTGATTTGCACCTGTAGAGCACTTCTGGTTCTAGTGAATTATATTTACGACACTAATGTTGAGTTTGCCTTCTTCGCACAATCAAGAAAATATGTTAAAAGTGTATATTTATGGTCAGTTATTTACTTCAATGATAGTATTTTTTGTTCCATTGATGATTTTGCCTCTTTCATGATCAATAAAATATATACACAGCTCTGAGAACCCTACTTTTGTTAAAAGATAACTAATTTAGGTTTGATAACAGGCTTTAAATGTAAAGGTTAGACTGCATTGTCTCTTATATCTGCACTAGCTATCTGCTAGCAGCTAACCACTCCTTTGTACACAATTTAGTAGGTGTTGCACATGTATGACCACTGCTGATTCAAGTGAATTATATTTCCGATGTGAATGTTGAGTTTGCCTTGTTGCCACAATCAAGAAAATATATAAAAAAGTTTATATTTATGGCCATTTACTAATTTACTTTGTTTGATAGTAACATTGTCTCTTAGATCTAATATTTAACATAAATAAACAGCTAAAATAACATTAACAATGCCACTATGCATTTGTTTCTTTATAAACTGAAAAATATTGTTAATATTTTAGAACATTTAGAGCTGGAATCAGTACATTAGTTCAAAACCACAGTCCTACGAAATTTCATATAACAAAGTTCTTGCAAACTGCTTCAAATGGAGTCTTCGGTGTCAAATTCTGACTATCCTACGTTTTGGGGAATTTTGTATGATAGATGAATACTTATCTAATCGCTGAAATCTAAAACAACGTTAAAAATGTATTTATACTCACTATTAATGTAAACAAATTAAAAATAATAAACAATGTTTACACAGATCAGTTGATTATATTAGGAATGCACTTTTTTATTTCACAACTTTACAGACCAAGGTGGAATTTTTTCACTACTTTTAACACCAGTGGGGCGTAACCTGGAGAGGTTTTCGAAATAAGAATAGACCTATATTTATCCCAGAGACCCTAAGAATATCCATGTCAAATTTCAGCACAATTGGTTGAATAGTTTATACGTGAAAGCAAAAAAAAAAAAAAAAAATACTTTCGCATTTATAATGTTGTTAGGATTAGGATTTGTAGATACAGTTTTGAGTAATTGTATAAAAAAATCATCTGTTGTGACAGTTCTAATACATAAGGTATGACAAAAATATCAAGTTAATTTTACAAACACAGAATAACTCAAGTAATGTTTAATAAGTAATGAAATTACTTCACAATGGTCATTACTGCTCATATTTATAAATTGAATTATGTACGATTTTAAATTTTAGTAGGTTAAGGTGTCCTGCGAACCACAACAAATTATAAAAAGACGAATGATACACATACATGTACTTTATTAACTGCTCATCTATTTTTCCAGAATCATAAATTTTTAAAATATAATTTTTTTAGAAATAAATGTAGTTTACAACAAAAGAATTAAACCATTAGAATTTTACTTTTAAAAATAATTGAATAACATAAAAAAGTAGTAAGAATTAAATTTATCCTGCAATGTATAGCACACTTACAGTCAATGTTAAATTTATATTAATTAATCCAAAATATAAAAAAAGTGTTTTATATTATTTATAGAGGTTTATTTTATATAAAATTATTTCTATGGCAACAATGTTTCAAATGTTACAAAAGTAAAAACTTTGAAATAACCGCCCAACCACTTTTAGGTAACAATTCTGTTTTCATTCAAAAATTATTTATAGGCTTATAGAAAGTTTCACTAGGCATTGGTTCATCCAAATAAAAAACTTCATCCATAACCAACCTAATTATGTCTTCTGAGTCACTAGCCAGTACATTCCTAATGCCACTACTGTTCAAATTAACAATCATTGTGAAATGTACGATAAATTACTCAACAAAAAAACCTATAAAAATTTGAACCTATATCAACATGGGCTAACCTGCAGTTTCACAAAAATACCATCAATTCAATCAAAACTTACACAAACTTCTATATTTTTAACTTCACTAATTTATTAAGCACTAGACAAATGTCTATTTATACACACTAAACAATGAAAAATCTATAAGGTACAAATAAATAGCAAACAACACACTAGTATTGTTAATGGTCTAATAAAAACCCGAGAAATCACTATGCAACCACATGATGCATAATTCTTATCTTCTACTAGCTGAGTCAGTGGTTGTGCAATAAAACAAAATAAAATACTAACTTAACACCTTCAGTGAAGATATTGTAGCTTAGAGAAGTTCTTCTTTGTTTTGATATGATTTTCACAACTTCCAGACAATGATGAAATAAAAAACAAATATAGTTTAATGAAGCTACTTTTGACGCATTAGGCATTTTAAAAACCATAACCTCTTCAAAGATCTATTGAATAAAAATCTATTTTCTTACAGGCTACTGTAACGATGTTTATGAAAGCCAAGAAAACACCTCTTTCATTTTAAACGGACACACACGATCATGTAGAACATAAACTCTCGGCAGGGAATTTTGCCGTAAAACAGCTGTAAACACTTTAAAATAATACATGTAGGGTAATATTTCAATTTTACATAAGTAATTTTAATTATTAAAAATGGCAGTCAATTTTAGAAAACTACAAGACATTGCTTTGAAAGATGATAAGACATAAATTAAATATGGTAATTCTAAGCAATAGATGGGTCAACCTCGATTTTTCTCATATTAGTTCCAATAGTCAATTAGAAAAGGAAATGACTAGAATTTCTTGCTGGAAAGCAGTTATAGGGAGCAGGCAACCGTGAGAATTACCTATTAGTGATCAGGGGCACTGACGTTAGTGACGTATTAGTGATCTGGGCTTCAAATTTGGAACTACTCGAGTTAATTTTTTTTCTAAAAGAGCAAGCAGCGCAAAGCGCTGCGCAGCGGGCAAGCATCGTGCGTGATCTGGATATATACTGAATTAATTCAGGCCAAAGGAATGACACAGATTTCTTTACCAGATTTTTACGGAGATTTTGTATTGGGCGGATTATATTGGTTTACTTTGCTTTCCAGCATGTAATTATGTGTTTAAAATTGTTTTATATACATTGCCTACATTATATTGTAATATGTAATAACAATTTATCAGTAATTATTAATAAAAAAAGGATCACGCACGATGCCTGCCCGCTGCGCAGCGCTTCGCGCTGCTTGCTTTAAAAAAAAAATTAACTTGAGTAGTTCCAAATTTGAAGCCCAGATCACGTCAGTGCCCCTGATCACTAATAGGTAACTCTAAGCAATATATGACCGTCTGGCGGTTGCCTGCTCCCTATAACTGCTTTCCAGCAAGAAATTCTAGTCATTTCCTTTTCTAATTGACTATTGGAACATTATATTGTAATATGAGAAAAATCGAGGTTGACCCATATATTGCTTAGAATTACCTTAAATATATTGTTTTTGTGGCTTCAACATGTTGGACTCGTACCGAAAACCCCATTATGTGAAATTTTTGGGAAAGGAACACATTTCTGTGAGAGGAGCAAATATGGTGGTATTCAGTTTTCCTAATTTTTGTTATAATAAATTTTTTGATCACTGTAAATATTAAATTCATATTTTAATTTAAAACATATGATTGTTATTGAGGACTAGCCTATAGATACTTTTATATTGATTGATAGTCTAGGATTTGAGATGCGAATATTAGGTATTGAAGACTATATTCTTCGATATAAAAACCCGGGTCAACTTATCGTGTACCCTACCCATCATCTGCACCAACTGAACACACATTTTCATATTCTAAACACAATTTGTTCTATGCCAAATTACCTTTATCATATTTCAGTAGCCACAAATTATCTTTGACAGTACTTGGTTCAATTCCATTCTGTTTTAAAATATTCATGTTACTGGTAATATTGTTATGGTTTTGGTATAAAAAACATGCCTCTTCAATTGAGCATTGTAAAAGAGTTCTAATACTTTCAACTGCATTTTGACTCTTAAATTCGTTAGTTTTAATATGATTATTCTTAAATCGAACTAAACATAATCGTGTAGGCCTAACTCTTAACAAAACTAAATGATAGCTGATAGATATTGTTTTACTAAACAGTCTTGACATAATTGAAACACAACCTTCTTTCATAAACAAACTAGTCACAATTATTTATTAACTCTAGTTTGTAGTATAACATAAATTTGTCGAAATCTACCAATACTAGTAACAGCAGTAACTTTACAACTATTTTCAGAACTAGAACAGATTACAGTAAATTGTTTCGTTACAATATCATAACCTTAACTTCTAAAATAAACAAACAAAAGCTTTGATTATACACAATAACATTGAATTCGTTATAGCCAACAAGAACTGCTACAATTACCCGCACCGTGTTTTAATACATTATAATATTAGTATAAAAACATTAGTATAATATTAGTCACGTTTAGACTATGCAACTTGTTTAATAAACTTTTGTTTGTTCTAGATGTTTAATAAGACGTTTGTTTAATGAACTTTTAAAAATCTCTTTTGTCCTGAAACACTCTTTGACTCTTACAAAATGTTTAAAAGCTTCGCTTCTAGTCCAAATGAATTTCAAGCAGTATGGACGTGATGGTCGCTTCTGCCGTATGAGTGCCCTGTGGTTATATGGTGTGCAAAGAATATTTAAATAAGTAAAAGGCGGGTTTTGTTGCGTCCTTCTTTGGAAGCTAGGAAGAAATATATTGTAGTGATGTGTTAATATTATATTTTCAAAGAGATGACGAAGACTTCTTAACAGAGAAATTAATTAAAAACTAACGCCAGTTCAAAGAACTTTTTAAGAATTACAAGCACAAACTTAAGTACTTATAATGCTGCTTATTCGAGGACAAATTGGAAAGAAATTCATATTATTATGAGATGCAATAAATAATTTATAGCTACACTAGCTGTTACCCACGGCTTCGCACGCAATGTTTAGTACCGAAATCCTTATATTACTTAGGAAAAGCAATTATGATGTAATATGATGGGAGTCCTATAAAAAATTAAAAACGTAAGTAGGCATACATCAGATAGATATTATTTAAGTTCATGGTAAATAGTGTCAGAGTTTAACTTAATTATTATACAGTATCATGTTTGGCACGTGTAGGAGCATTTCTGGTTCTAATTAATTATATACATTACGTCACAGCTGAATCTGCCTTGTCATCCCGATGAAGAAAACACAAATCTCCGATCACACTGGTCTCGGAAACTTACTTCGGTCAAAAAGCGTATATTTCCAGTCTTTGTCATATATTTCAGGTCTAAGATATTTCCAGTACCATAGTAGAGTTTGCCTTGTTGTTCTAACGAAGAAAAAAAATATATATACTTACGAAGGACCGACATACCTACTTCGGTCAAAAAGTGCCTACTTAAGACTGTTTAAATTCACTTACATACTACGTCACAGTTTAGCTTGCCTCGATCAAAATACTATATACGTTCGATTATCTAGTTCTCGGAAATCTATTTTGGTCAAAATCGTGTTGACATAGTTAAGTTTGCCTTGTCCTGATGATGAAGAAAATACACACATAAGTAGGACCGAAAAGCCTATTACGACCTAGGGGGAAGTCCTACCTACTTACTATGTACTTTCGGTATAAGAGGAAAATCCCTATTAAGATTTTGAAATATTCCAAAATAATTGTTATTAAAGTTTTGCGTAATGCATTAGATGATTTTAATTCGTCATCGGCGCAATCTGGAGTAAAATTGATATATTAATGTCTTTTTGCGAATTATTTTTATTTATAAGATTTTCTAAAATTTAAATGTAAACATGTTTCTGCCACTGATGAACTTAAGCTGAAAGTGCCAACAGCTGTTTAGGGTCAGTTAACTTTGGATTATGTGTCATAAATATTATAATTATCTTATCATAACATTCGAATGTAAACAAACTAATTTTTCAATTTGAATTCGACTTTATGGTGAAATGAATGTGTTATGGGTGGTAAAAAGCACTCTAAATGTTAATTCAGACCAAAATCTATACTATACCTGTTCCAAATTTCAGCACAATCCGTATAGCAGTTTCAGCGTGATTCCACGACAAACCTCAAAACATCCAAATATCCAAACATTCAAACTTTCGCATTTATAATATTAGTAGGATTATAAAGTTGAAAAAATACCTCAGAACTTATGAGTTTTTGAGCAAAAATGTAATAACCTTTCTATTAAGGTACATTATGTGTAAGGTACTTCTTTTCTTTTGTTTGTATTTTGTTGCATAAACTCGATGTTTTGCTTCTGTATAAGTAATCAAATACCGAAATCTGTATACGTTATTTTAAATACTTTCAAAAACGCATGCAAAAGACATCCATTGAAAGTTCTTAGTGACTATTTCAAATATAAGGGGTTTATACAACATCCTGCTGCTGTCAGTTGTAAACCTTCAGTATTGTTTTACTTGTGTAAATGTGGGTAGTCCAGGCCAACTGTCGGATAGAGGCGTTTTTGCAAATTACCATTAAAAAAATTAAGTGAAGGTAAATCATTTGTTTGCAGCTCCAGATTTACTTTAAACGCAAACCATTACGTCGTTGTGTTTCTTTCTGATGATGCATATCACTTGGATTTTAACATCTTAAAGCTGGTGTTCGTCCAAAAGGGTCAAGCAAAAGAATGTTCGAGCAGAGGATTAAGCAGTGAAAAATAATTGTCAAGGACGTTTTTGGTATTTTATGTGTTGCGTTTCAGTTATTCAGAGAATTGTGGCTGATTTGTGTTTTATTTGCGGAAAGCCACTTTCAGAAGGTGAGTTTGTTGTAGTGTGTGGCTTAAGAAATGTAAAAACTGCTAGTATTGAAAGAAATCACATAGACTTCTTGACGGAGCAGCAGAGTCAAGAAAAAATAAAGTTCCGACGCTTTATCAGGAATCTAAAGATGTTTTCTTTATATTTTTAACCCTTTCTATACCATCCCATTTTTACACCAAAGAAAAATAGTGTTAATGACGATCGAGTTGTGTCTTAGAAAAATTCCTTTATCTCGAATTCAATGAAGACCAGTTATGTGTTTAAAAACGTGAAAATGTGTGTCTTTTCTCCTAGAATATTACTGTAGTGAGGTGTTAATGATATTATGATACTTATTACGCTATGTTCTGTGACATTGTATTATGACGTTTCTTCAAAAACGTCATTACAATGATATTATAATGACTATCGAGTTTAATAATTATATTATAAGTAATATCATTATTAAACCTAATAGTCTTATTTAAATATTCTTATTTTCAACAAGACTATGCATTCACCAATGCATTTATTAAAGAGATTTCCTCAACTTCAGGAAGCAGTGGGGCGGAGCCTTGGCAATTTAATCGTTCTAATGTTTTTTAAACTACATGTCACGGGTTTTGATTTGATGTGAGTTTATTTGTAATTTGGTTCAGTTTAAACAACATATCTTTGTAATCTAGTGGTAAGAATTGAGTTAATTATCTTTATTTATAAAAGCTTGGAAATGACTAGTCTACAAATTTTATTTTAATCTACAACATAACACTAACAATATTCTATAGTTATATTTAAAATATTACAAATCCGACTATTTATGCAATAAAATTATATTTACAATAATTAGGGTCCAAATGGATAGTTACTAAATATGGTACTTTGGGATTATACCGACCACATCAGTATGAAGAACACAAAATATAAATTTATAGAAACAAACATGATATAACGAAAAAACAACTTTTTAATTACAAAATTACAAGAATTTCCAGGTATTGTTGTCGCTGTTATCTTATCTTTCTCGAGAATCCCGATTACGGCAGGCCGCGCGCGGCATCACATGATTATTTAAGTTTTTTGCACGGTACATAATTGCCTTTCCATTACAATTCAATTTATATTTCTGATCAGCCCCTCTAGAATTGGTATTTTACTGATAGGTACTATCTCGAGGGATGTTTTTCTTTCGTTGTTGACATCGGCGCGGGGCAGCACCGAGCCGAAGCCCGCGCTGATGGACGGAGGCACTCGCATTTTGGGTGGTGGAGTGTGATCAAGAATAAAAACAAGTTTTGAGTTTTTTTTCAATCAATAGTTTAGTTTTTGTTTGGTAATGTTTGTTTTTATTGAATTTTGTGTTTGGAGAAATGTAGAGGTAAAATAAGGAAGTACAACAAAGCAACGCACCAGCTGAACGGGCGGCGAGACTCTGCAATCACGTCATCTACTAGACCGCTCGACTTTGACCTCTGTCTGAGGATGGGGAGGGGTTTGCGATAAGACAATTCCTGTTTTATATTGACGAAATATTGTTCTACGCTAATCTAGTAATCAGTAGAAGCAAAATGTGAAATAACGATTCATGTCTGGGTGTGTTCGTTATAATCCCAAAGTACCCTAAATATTTTCTCCCGGCAATATCTAACGTGGGTTAATGAAGCATTAGGATTAGTAATAAACAGATGAATAGGATAAATGATCAATTTATTGGCAACAATGTCTATTATCACATAATATCTGAACTTTGTTAAGTGCAATTATCGCTACTGTAATATATCCAATATCGCCAATCTTGTGCTAGTCTTCCTTCCTTGACTTAGCTGACCACGATTGGGCCGATTGTCCAATTTGTGTATGTCTGCCTTAAAATTACACTGGTTCATTATTCAGTAATTATTTAATTGTATAGCCTATTTAACCTTCGTATTATTTGACTTCCATTACCATCTAACCTACGCACCTTTTCCTTCTTTTCTCAAATCTCAAATACTGTAACAACGTTACCTTTCTAATCTGTTATTGTTGTTGTTTTGATGTATAACATACATTTTAACTGAACTCACGTGACTTTTATTTACTAACACTTGATACATTCCCATTTTGTATAAATATGGATTCGTGATAAACTCAGTCGCGTGAACGTATTACCTACCAACACTCGGTAAGTTTATCCTTTTTGTAAATCCATGTATATGTAACATTCTTCAGTGGCACTCTTAGTTGATTAATTATTCATCAATTTCTTATTTTTAGTCTACATGTGACTTCCTACTTTCATACAACTGTTACTTGCGCAGCGTGGGGCATTCATCGTTTTTATCTATATTTGTCCATCTACTAACATGCCCATTTATTTTATTTATCAACGGTAATACACCATTTTACAGATAAGGATATTAAAATAGCAATATAAATTATAGAAAAACAATACATGAGTATCAATAAGGAACAATACAATAACATGTTGCAAGCACGCCAACCAACATGTGCAACAATAAGCCAAATCAATATGCAAACTTAATATACTAAAACAGTGATTCAATAAATAGTGGTAACACAAGGAAAATTATATAAATACCAATAACATAACAGTATAGCAATAGCAAACACAACAGTAACAAAGTAATAACGTCAACGTGCATACACATAAAGTAACAAGTAAGCTCGTGATAATAAATAACATTAATAGACTATATAAGGTAATCGAATGACAATAACAAAATATAGTAGATAAGTGGTGAAGTGAATAAAGTTGGAGTACATGCTCCGTAGCAGATGCTCAGGTAGTGAGGAGTAACTCCTTCTAACACGAGTAAGTGCTCTGATTCGATGTGAATAAAAAGTCAATATTGGGTCAGAGGACTTGCTCAGGCAAATGGAGCAAGTGCTCACAGTTCCCTTTCCCTATCTTGTGCTAGACAGACGTGTTGCAACTTGTCCAGATATCGAGCAGATAACACTAATATTCCGCGTCCACATTAGCATTGTTGTTTTAGTTGTCTCACGAGTTACAACAAAACAAGTGATGGCTTGTGATAAAGGGAATAACCCATAACTTGAAAACCAGGCTTCTTTTATTTCGATTATAAAGGAATGTCCAATTATTTTGGAAAAGAGTAATATACCAAGTATCAAAAACAAAAGAAACATAGCCATTCAAGAGATTCAAAATCGAATTGATAATGAATTGGGATTGCATCTCGACTCAAACCAAATTTTGAAAAAATTCAATAATATGAAGAGTAAAGTGAAGTCAAAGGCAGATACTAACAAGACTGGCAAACAAGAAGGTTATCTTAAAACCATGGGAAGAGGAGTTACTTAATTTTATTGAAGGTGACACCGACAACCCGGGTATTGTGCGTTTAAAAGGTAAGTTCAGTTAAAACAGCTAAATAAATAATTTTGCCTTTTATAACAGTTATTTGATCTTGTTGGCATGATAAATAAACTCTCATTTTTTCTTCATATTGTACTGGTATACTTTGTGTTAATTTTTTTCAGAACTACGCTTGTAATAAAGAACTTTACGTTTTCAGGTGCTGTTACTGCGCGGACTGAAGAGACTCAGAATGAAAACAGTGTTTCTTTTGACTCTTCGGTGAATTCCACCAACTTTGAAACTAACTCGGACAAAACAACTGAGAATCGACAAGGAAGAACGCAAGATTCAACTGCTGAACAACGTAAAGTAACAGGACCAAGCGTTAAGCAAGCAAAGAAAAAAACTTAAATTAATTGAAACTGAGGAAACTAAAGATTTGACCTTGCCTGAGCTACGTTTGGTGTTACTTAAGCAGCTTGAGTACTTCAAAAAAGCTGAAAAATTGGTTGATATACAATTGAAACGAGAAGAATCTAAGGAAATCGATCAGCCACAATCAACAACACCATCTGAGCAAAACGGAATTTCAACAGAGGAACTACAAACTATGATTGGAACTTCTTATTCGACAACTTACTGTGATGGATTGGAGTTCACTACTCTGTAATAAATGTATAATAATGTAAAATAAATTCTCATCCTGATCCTAGGATAAAAATACCTACCTACTTCCAATTCCTAAAAATAACACACAAAAAACAAAAACAATACCAAATATATTTAAACTCTGGGGTCGTAATGACCGTGTTTACGTGCGTACGACTTTCAATAGAGCCAGTCTTACAGCCGTAAAGCCAGTGTCTGGGACACTCGTAAGGGTATTACATAGGCAGTGTGTACAACCGCGTATACAACACGGCCACAAGCAAAGGTTAAGTCCTACTGTGTTACAACAAGGCTTGTGGCCGTGTTGTATACGTACACACTGCCTACATGAGACCCTTGAGCGACTGTCTCAGACACTGGCTTTACGGCTGTAAGACTGGTTCTATTGAAAGTCGTACGCACGTAAAACATGGTCATTACGACCCCAGAGTTTAGATATTTTTGGCATTGTTTTTGTTTTTTGTGTGTTTTTTTAGGAATTGGAAGTAGGTAGGTATTTTTTATTCTTTTACCAAAACATTTATTTACACAGTACATTCTTTTTAAGCTGTAAACTCCATGTATCAGCCGAGCAATTTCGGTTCTTCTCTGTTGTCCTCTGTTGTGGATGTCTCTTCGGTTACGATTCTCTACATTGCCAACTTCATTGTTTTGCCTTTCCTCAATGTTATAGTCAAAGTCTTCATCACTTAGTCTTTCTGCTACATTATGAAGAATAAAGCAACAAACAACCATCAATGGAACATTTTCAGTTTTAATCCTAATTTTGTTTTGCATAATTGGCAAACGTTTTAACTGACCAAAACAACGTTCAATTATTACTCTTTCTCGGGCCAAACACAGATTGTATGCCCTTTCTCTAGCAGTTATTGGGTTTTCATAGGGCGTCATAAGCCAGAGAGCTATCCCTTAACCCGAATCTCCAATTAGGAGCATCTGGCCAAGAAGCATCTACGCTTGTGAACTCTTCAGCAAAATTACAAGTTGCCTGCACATTTATACTTGGAAACATCTTTCTATTTATACATTCATCGCCATGGTCAGAAGGCTTGCGTATAGGTATTTGAGTGCAGTCAACAGCTGCAATGGCTGAAGGAAATCTGTATTTTTCTTGCTAATTGGCTTTTTGTTGTTCCATTTCTTCTCTTGTAGAAAGAAATTTTATCCATATGTTTTTCTTCAGTAATATAGCTGCCATTACATCTGAAATGGTTTTTGTGACTGTAGTTCTGTCGATACCAACATCTTTGGCAACACTACTCTGAAACCCAGGATCACCAACATATCGAAGAAAAGTACGCATTCTGTCCAAATTGGGCAACGCACCACCACGCCTTTCAAAGTTTTCCCCAAGAAAATGATCACTGATCCACTCAACATTCATTTTATTAAAATGATAAAGAGTTCGGTAGTCTTGCTCTAGAGATTCCCGACGCACTCTGCAAAGTTTTACAGCACGAAAAGGTAAAAACTCTGCCATCACAAGATTGAACGTCTTTACTTGAGCAAGTTGTATCTACTAATGAGTAGATCGGTATTTCTGGAGTACCTGCTCACATTTTGAAGCAAGTGCCTAGTTTTATTCACCTAAAAAGGTGAGTAGATACTCCAAGTCAATTGTCTAGTCGTCAACATGAGAAAGTGCTCCGAGCCTCCACTGAGCAAATTCTTTTTATTCACATGAAACTGGAGTACGTACTCATTTTTTGGAGGAAAGCATTTGCTCAGCTTTATTCACTTCACCCAAGGTATACAACACTATAAGCAATAATATGATATAACGACTTAGAAAGTAAATTGATCAGACTCAGATGCAAACAAGAGGGATTGCCTCCTGAAGGTCTGGATAGACATTCTAAAGAACTCCAGCTGAGAGGCATTTACCAAGCGCATAAGACGAGGGACTGTGCTGTGAAGACATATGCAGTGAGATGGTGATGTCTCTTGAAAGTCTGTATCAGGCGAGTTCTCTGTGGAATATGGATATCGGTCAGCTGAAGGAGCTCGGGGCAGCCAAGTAAGCCATTAAAAACCTTGAATAGGAAAATCAAATCCAAGGCAATTCTTCTGGAGGAGGGGAGTTAATGTTATGCTCATTAGCAATTCAATGGACGTCGACGTCAGAGTAATTAAGACCACTTCTAACACCCATTAAAAGAAGAAAGCGTCTCTGTACATTATTAAGTGAATAGCAATGTCCAACCTGATAGGGTGCCCAAATCACAGACCCATATTCCAAGATAGAGCCCACAGGTGTCACGTACGGTAACTTGATGGTACCAAGTGAAAAAGCATTCCTTAATGGACGAGCAATAAGTCCCAATACTCTATTCGCCTTTGCACAGATAACTGCTATTTGCTCTCCCAGATCAAGGCTAGGTGAAAATCACAGCTCCAAGCCTCTCACAATAGTAACCCGCTTCTGCAGTCTTCCATGCTGTTGGTAATCAAAAGGAAGCAAAGATTTTGATCTCCCAAACGTCATCACTTGACAATTGGCCGCATTCAACCGCATAGCGTTCTACTCACACCATAAAACAACAATATTCAAGTTAGCTTGTAGAGAATACTGCTGGCAAAATGATGACGCCTCTTGGAAGATCTTTATGTCATTTGCGAACAGCAGAATCTTGCAATCCAAGAGTCTGCCAATATCATTTATGAACAGACTGAACAGAAAGGGGTCCAGGAGTGACCCTTGGGGCACACCAGACATAGCCTGCACCAGAAAAACAGAAAGGGACGAAGCAAACTCCACTTGTAAAGTGCAACCGGTCAAATAACTTTGGAATCATTGCAAAAGAGGGACAGCAACTCCAAGCGCTTTAAGTTTAGAGATTAGGTGGGCATGACTGACTCTATTAAAAGCTTTAGCAAAATCCAGGTATATGCAGTCCACTTGATTACGGTTGGAGAAGGCAGAATACACATAATTAGTGAAGACGCACAGGTTGGTAACTGTAGATCTCCCAGGACAAAATCCGTGTTCAACAATAATTAAGTTCTTGAAGGTGAAGGACAAAACTTCCAGTATCAAAGACTCGAAGACTAGCAATAACTGACTGGATATCCACAGGCCTGTAATTTTTTACATCGCACACAGCACCTGATTTGTGAACAGGTACCAAATATCCTGGCTTCAAAATGTCGGGAAATATTCCCATTTTCAGGAGCTGGTTGAAGTAGGTAGACAGATGAGGAGCAATGTAGGAACCACACGCTTTAAGAGCAGCTGGAGTAATAGTATCAGGTCCAGTGCCATTTGTACTGTCCAAACAGCAGAGCTTTTTCTCAACCTCTTCAGAAGATATATGCCAAGATGAGACGTTGACGTTAGAATCATATGAATAAGCACCACCATGTTTCATGGGAGCGGCATACACAGTAGCGAAATAATTAGCAAACAGGTCACACATTTGTTGTGGTTACTCCACAGTGATCTGGTCATAATGAAGCTTATTGGGACTGACGTTATCTTTACACAGAGACTTCATAGGATCCCAAAAAGATTTAGGATTATTTCAGACATCATCATTCATGCCATACAATATTTATTATGACACAATCTAGCTAGAGCTTTGCATTGATATCTAACAGTCCTGAAAGAAATATAGTCAGTGTCAGACAAGCTGCTTATATATTTCTTGTACACGATTTTATTTTTAATAATGAAAGCTCTCAATTCCGCCTAAAATCAGTGTGGAAAGCTCTGTCTTGCCTTTCTCTTCAAGGGAAAGTTACGACAAATACAGTCACCGAAATCACAGCAAAGCTGTGAAAAAGTCATCAGTATCTACATGATCAATATCGAATAGTCAAGTGATTCAATCCACTCTCCATTCAGTTCTGACTCCATTAACGTCACATCTCCTTAAGTCGTAGTTAACATTCCGATCAAAGGGCTTCACGCAGGCGAGTGATACAGAAAAGTCAAGTGCAGGATGAAAAGCTTCCTGTCTAAGAATCAGATCAGTGGCAACTTCTACCACTATACTCTCTTCGGAGGGAAAAATGAGATCAAGAAGTACTCCATGTGAATTACACACTGTGTTAATTTAAGATACTTGAATGAAATTAGCAGATTCAATAGATGTTCAGATGCAGCATTTACAGCTACACAAGTTTCAGAGGATCAGTTTATTTCGGGCTGGTTAAAGTCCCCGGCAAGAATGATCTTTGCATTCGGTTTACAGGAGGCATAGACTTCAACAGTTACAAAAGCTGGAAAATATTGACTTTGTGACTGAGGAGGAATATAAACACCTCCAATTACTGCAGGTAGATCATAAATATGAACCGCAATCAACAAACATGCTACATTATCAACCCAAGTCAAGATGCTTGAAGACGAGTGTTTATTATGAATTGCAACCAGAACTCCACTACCTGATTCCTTATTATTTGTTACATGAGATCGATCTTTGCGGAAAACATTGTAGTTAGAAATTCGAAGTTCTGATGTTGAAATTCCTAAGGACAAATTGGTTTTAAAGAGAATGATAATTTCATAAGTATAAGAGAATATAGATTCCCTTTTATCAGATCAAGCTTGCTCCGTAGTTCGTTAACATTCTGGCAATGAGCGCAAACAGACCTAACACCACGAAGATCTAATAGTTTTTTGACAGAGATACGATAGTAGGTACACCATAGGGAAATCTTTCTCGCCATTTTTGGTTCGATCATCAAGTTTCGCCCTTAGAGAGTTCAAATATTCACATTCGCGATCGGTCCTATCTCTGGACGCTGCTACAGAGGAGAATTTAGGGCCTGTGCCTTTCAATTTGGCTTCAGAGAACTTATCCATCTTTATGGATAAGTTCTCTGATGTTAAGCTCTTTAGCTTAACATCAGACACCGATTTAAAAATAAACTTCAATGGGCGGGCACTGTCTCTTTTAGCCCTTAGCGCTCCAATGGATTTCATAGAATGATTTTATAGAATGTCCCAGCACTCCAGTGGCCTGCAATGCAGGCCAGCGCCATACTCAAACTAGCTCCGGCGGCATAAATAAATTTTTCGTCCTTGCGCTCCAATGGCGTGCAATGCAGGCAGATACTAATTTGCTTGAACGCTCCAATGGCCTGCATTGCAGGCAGCACGTATTGCGTCATATTTCATTTTCTATGATTTTTTGTAGTGTATCTATATGGTACCAAATCAAGTTTTCAGAATTAGAAATAACCAGTAAATAAAATGCAATATTTTCAATAACCAGTAATAAATTTTTTAGTTGAATTAAATGCAATTCTTTATATCTCATTTGTAAGGGAATTGCATATCATGCTTTGGTCAACCTTTTTTTTGGCTTGCTGACTGATATCAAGTTATCTCTATGTCAGACATTGAAAGGGGAGATGACGCAACATCTCGATTGTCCTACAGCTCGGTCCCACCCTATGTAGCTTATCTGTTACACGAATAGTAAACAAAGATAACATCTACCACATCCGATGACAAGGCGGAAATGTCTCACATCAGTTGTAGTTAATTTTATTCAAATACTATTATTAGTAACTCGTTAAAAAAGTTATTTAATTTATTAGCAATTTTTGTATGTTTTTGGTAAATTTGTCTTGTAAACATACATATTATGTTATAGCAATATGCTATGGTTTTTACACTACTGTATATTGTTTAGGTTAGGTTTAATTCATTTAAAAATTTTTTTTAAATAATAAAAACCATTGAATCGATTAAAAACTATTTATTTATCCTAGTATCACCTTTTAATAAAGTATTATTTTAAAATCATTTGTACATTAAATAAAAGATAACTAAGAAAAACTAATAAAATACATGAAATAAGCTAACTAATTAAAAAATTTGCAAAGTCTTAGTACTTAAATAGCTATTAGTAAAGTAGACCTTAAAATTGGCATTTAAACTGTTACGCAATGGTTGGCTCAAAATAATGTGGAGTGCAAACACGTCCATTGCAAAAATAAATAAGAGCTAGTGGGGGAATCCGCCATGGTCTGCAATGCAGGCCGCTGGAGCTGTGGGACAGGCTAACGTATTTTAATTGGAGTTGGTGGGGAGTCTGCCCGTGGACCGCCATGGCCTGCAATGCAGGCCTTTGGAGTGCAAAGGGTTAGGTCTTCCAATTCTAAACAATTTCACTTTTTGAAAGTATCTTCAAGGCAGCAGTTAGAAAAATGTCCCTGATTCTGCAAGGACATCACCACACTCTCAAGATCAACACGGGACTCCACCTTAGTTAGACGCAGTTTAATGCCTTCCCTCAACTTTTCAATTCCATTGACAATAGAAGTTATCTCATCTTTCGTAGACAAATTAGCAACACTCTGGATGAGGCCAGCAAACTGATTGGACAGTTTCATATAGGGATTTTCGTCACATGGTATACAGTCAACCCAGTTACAGAACCATTTTCCCCTGTTGTCCGATGCGTACTTGGAATATTCAGTTTCAGACATTTGCACACAACCAATGTGAAACCACAGCTCACACGAATCATCACATCCAATGTTGTCATCATGTCCATCTTTCCTACCTTTGGTCACACGTTCCTCGTTTTTGTGTGTCTCAACTTTCAGTACCGGAACACAATTCCTACGACACCTCCCTCATTATCTTTCCAATTTAGTGAAATATGGCCTTATAACATAACTAATCACTCCAAAAACATAACACACACGCACTGCGACTGTCGTTGGCATTCATACAAGAGACTGTGTGTTCTGTTACTAACCCATCTGCACTGACTGTTCTTTGACTGCTGTTTGGTATAGTTACTTATTTACATTCGATGGAATACGGTGGTCTAGTAGATATATACATGCACACTTTTCATTACCACCATTACAATCTATGTTAGCAAATACTTTAATTAATATGTACTGCTTACTAATTTGGAATTGTTTCAGGCTACAATATTACTTACCCTCAATGTGAGATGACCCAGTACCGTAAGTATTTGGGACATTTTACCTGTAAATTTTATTGCCATTCTGAAACAAGTGACTTAGTCAAATCTTGCTTTTTGTATTCTGATAAAATATATTAGAAATTTAATAAGAAACTGAGTAGTTTAGTGTTTGTATTACAAGAGTTTTGTCCTATTTATTTACAGGTGGCTTCGTCTCTGCGTTGTCCCCTTTGTGATCACCTCACACTTCTCCACATATGTTGCAAAACACGCAAATTATGCACGTTGATTGAGTGGGAAAAAGTGTGTGTGAATTTTAATTCGCACATAACTTCAACAAATATTTCTCCATCACACACCAATTTAAGGTATACTATCTTAATCTTCATATATTTGACTTAATCTACATTATTTTTTATGAATATATTTTTACTGAATTTTTTAATACGTACTTGATTAAGGCATAGTTTTGGAAACTATATGACTGGCACCATAAATAATTTAACATTTTATATATGTTGTATTTTCTGATTGTTCCAGGGAGATGCGGTCAATGTGGCAGGTCGCCCCACTTACACTAATATACACATGATACATACACTAAGTAATGTATTGTATTAACAATTAATATGTACATATATTTGGCTACAATGGTTGTTTTAAAATGGAACAGTACACGTAACTATTTAAGAGTTAGGGGATTAACTAAAAATGAGGGCATGAGGGCATTTTTATCTGCAAGTCCAAGAACTATGATATATTTTTTTAGTTTTCTTAAAAGAATAAGAAGTTAATATCATGAGAGAGAGAGAGGGAGAGGGGGAGAGAGAGAGGGGGAGAGAGAGGGGGAGAGAGAGAGAGAGGGGGGGGGAGAGAGAGAGGGGGAGAGAGAGGGAGAGGGGGAGAGAGGGGGAGAGAGAGAGGGGGGGAGAGAGAGGAGGGAGAGAGAGGGGAGAGAGAGGGGAGAGAGAGGGGGGGGGAGAGAGGGGGGAGGGGAGAGAGGGAGAGGGGGAGAGAGAGGGGGTGGAGAGAGAGAGGGAGGGGAGGGAGGGAGGGAGGGAGGGAGAGAGAGAGAGAGAGAGAGAGAGAGAGAGAGAGAGAGAGAGAGAGAGAGAGAGAGAGAGAGAGAGAGAGAGAGAGAGAGAGAGAGAGAGAGAGAGAGAGAGAGAGAGAGAATTTGACAATTTTTCTACCTGCCCTGGCTTAGGCCAAAGGTCCACTCTTCCGCCAGGACAGGCCCCAAACATTTTACAATTTTATCATTCATTACAGTTGTGACAAACACATGTGTTACTTATACACAAGCATTTTTACATTATAACAAACTTTTCTGACTATGTCTTTACATACTTGTAACGAGGTTATCCTACAATACACAATTATATTATAAATATTATTAATAATAAATATATCTATTTTTTATCATTGCACAGTCACATACATATTAGAGATCAAATGCAAGTATTACATGCAATAAATATAAATATCCCTCTCAAACTAACCTAAACACCGTAAACATTTTCATACATTACGTACATTTAGACATGCATGATCAAGATTTTAATAAATATTCATTATAATTTATACAAAACGAAAATAAAACTACACAGAACAATTATTTACATGGGGAGTTTAATAAATATTCATCATAACTTATAAAAAACAAAAAGAAAACAACACAGAACAATTATTTACATGGTAATATAAATTAAATTAAATTAATCACATATATTGTGTTTACAGAAAGATGCAGTAATTACTCATATCTAGCCAACAAATGATTATTTAGCCTTTTTTTTAAACAAAGAAATACTAGGAGCTTATCTAATACTGTCATCTAAGTTGTTTAATAATCTTATACTCCTTACATGATAAGATTTATTATATGTTACAGTTCTATGAATTGGAAACTGTAAAGTCATGTTACCAAATCTTGTTTCCCTACCATGCACACGGTTCATCATTACATATTGATGAAATAAATAATCTGGTTTCTCACACATCAAAATTTTATACATCTGTAATAGAACACTGTTTTCAATTCTTTCATTGATCTTTAGCCAACAGAGCTCTTTAAAATAAACAGTTATATGCGCATCTATTGGTAAATTGAAGATATACCGAATACATACATTTTGTGCCCTTTGTAGCCTTTGCAGTTGTTCATTGTTTATGTCACAAAATACGGCATTAGAATAGTCAAAATATGGAAAAATAAGGGTAGATACAAGCATTCTTTTTATATGTACATTTGGATTGAAACAGAGCCTCTTAAGCCTATACAAACTTTGGTATACTCTCTTATGAATATAATTAACTTGTTCCGACCGTGACAGCGTATTACACACTAACACCTAGGTTAACAACAGTATGCTCATAATTAAGTGCAAAACCATTTATTTTTACATGCAAAATCTCATTTAAGTTAACATTAGATAAAAGACGAGGTGTTCCTAATATTATCGGTTTGCATTTAGCTGCATTCAGGCTTAGCCCATGGTCAGTGCGATATTAACAACGAGTTGTGTTACTCGTATGTTGTGTAATTTATATTTTGCCATAAGGAAAAATCTGTATTTTACCTTGGAGCTATGAGGCTCGGTTGGTCAGTGTTGCCAAACACCGCAGTATCTGCTAGGTTGATAAATGTTTTTTTTTTTTTCTTCTCTTTTTTAGCTTTGGGGTTGCCATGAAGCTACGTAGTACATTTCCGGTAAAAATTTATTAAATATAATTTATAATATACGTAAATAATTTACGTTGTGGTTGCTGATCCAGAGTTTTTAAAAAGGTTATTAGTTTAACTTTAAATGGTATGCTATATTAATTTTTTTGTTATATGTTAGTAGTAACATTTATGTACCTATTGTTCACAAAGTGTTGTTACTATGATAGTTGATTTGGGAATTTTCTAAAGAAGGAATAAGCTCCAGGAATTGAAGGTATGGACTTTAGTTGTCTTCTCGCCTGGGGCCGATCAGGCATTCCTAACCCGAAAAGGTAGGCCTCGGAAGCTAGCACCCAGGAGAATGATACATTGGTGTCTGCACAGTGTATATGCCTGTTTAGTGTTTCATAAGATAATATTAGCCACTTTAATGTAAGTGTTTATTTCCTCATAAACATGCATATCTGCAGATCTTAATAAACCTACTAAATTATAGGGATGACTACCGAATTTATGTTTAATATAAACGAAATTGTTCTCCCTGACATGGTTATGCATTGGACACTCTAAGATCAGATGCTCCAAAGTTTCCTCAACACCCAACGTGCACTTAAGGCACAATGGTGTGAAATATAGTTTCATCCTATGAAGTCTACTATTATTTCTAGCATGACCAAATCTTAGCCTACATATATTTACTATATATTCTCTATTAAATTTAACATTTTTAAACCAGGGCTGGCCTGTAGGTGTAGACACTATTTCTTTATACCATCTTCCTGTTGTGATAGAACTGAATACTTTCTTAAATTGGTCAAATGATGCTCTACTAGTTAACTTCTTAAAATCTGTTAAAGGCAAAACAGTATTTTGTAAATCAACGCCATCAGTTATAGCCTCCCTAGCCAATTTGTCAACAAATTCATTGTGTGATATACCACAGTGTCCTGGCACCCAATGGATTATAACATTCTTGTTCTTATTCATTATCTCATGCAATACCGTAAGTGTAAACCAATCCCCGTTATTAAAAACGTGTTTCGCTTTTTCAAGTGCTTTTATGGTTGCCTGGGAGTCACTATAAATGATGGCTGTGTCAAAGGAGGAACTATTTAAGTATTCTACAGATTTTAATATTGCAATCAGTTCAGCAGTATAATTGGATACCCTATTGTTTAACTTATATTTACCACTGACATTTAACTCAGGTATATAGAAGGCAGCTCCTACGCCTTCTTTGGTCTTTGACCCATCCGTAAATATTTGTATACCGTTCTTGTTTTGTATGTATTGTTTTGAGGTTATGTGACATTCATTGAATGATTGTTTTAAAACAATCGTACTATTTTCTTTTTTGTTAATATTATATCCTATCGTGTCAATACATTTTAGTTTTATATTACTGAGGGCTAGGGGTTTGTCAAAATCGTTTAAGTTTTTTAAATTTAGGTTGTTCTCAGAGTTAAGCCAAAAGCTATCTATCATATCTAAGGAATGAATATATGCTGGCAGTTTTTTATTTTTCCAATAAACCAGATTCGAGGTCAATAATCTCAAATACACGAGTTTATACCAAGTTGGGTGAGTTTTTTCTAAGCTTATTTTATATACCAATCTATCGGTTAACATTTGTCTCCTTATATTAAGTGGGGTAATATTGCACTCAGTTTGTAAGGCTATAATAGGGGTGCTTTTCATAGCTCTGATTGCAGTTCTAAGAGCTAAATTTTGAATCAGATCTAATTTTCTTAAATCTTTCTTATTTGCATTACTTAGGATAAAACTACAATAGTCTATTTTAGGTCTTATAAGGCCCTTATATATCTGTAAAGCTAAATCAGGATGGACTCCTTTACTCCCACATGATATAGATTTAATAATATCAATGTCCTTTAAACATGACCTGCTTATATTTTCAATGTGAGGTCTTAGTTTAAGTTTATTATCCAATGTAACTCCAAGTATTTTACATTGTTCAACTACAGGTATGACTCTACCATCCAGTTTAATCTCTATATGCCCTACATTTTTCTTTCTAGAAAAAATTATTACTTTACTTTTTTCACAGTTGAATTTTAAATGTAGATTTTCAAATTCTTCTTCAAGCGAATCAAGAGCATTTTGAGCACTAATTTGAGTCTGAGTACAATTTTTGCTCATGGAGTATAAGAGAACATCATCCGCGTATTGTAATGACTTGGTTGGACTTGTAACAAAATTATTTATCTGTGCAATATAAATTGAAAATAGTATAGGACTCAGAACGCACCCTTGTGGTAAGCCTTTATAGGCATGACGTGTTATGTTGGAATTTGGATAATTTATAACTAGATTTCTGTCAGTTAACCATTGGTGACATTAACCAACCTCTCAGAAATCCCAAAACCAATCATCTTGTTACATAGTACAGGAATAGATACATTGTCATATGCACTGCTAATGTCTAATGATACGGCAATCAAAGTTTCATTTAAAGATAGTGCAGTATGGATTTCCGACAAAAACGATAGCATATAATCGTTACAACCCCTCCTCCTCCGAAACCCATACTGAGAATCTGGTATGATATTCATTTTTTCGGTGAACCACTCCAACCTATTTTTTATCATAGTATTCAAAATTTTAACCATGCATGAAATAAGCGATATAGGCCTATAAGAGGATTCCACATGTTTGTCTTTTAAGGGTTTCAACAAACCAATAATTCTAATTTGTTTCCATTTTGCTGGGATTGGTATATGATTATTCCATATATCATTAAATAGTTTCAAAATTAATATTAATGCATTAGATGGTAAATGTTTAATCATTTTATAGTTTATATTGTCAAATCCTGGGGAAGAATCCTTTATTTTAGAGTGAATTGCTATTTCTAGTTCCTCAATTGTAAAGTTTTCATCCAAAAAACCAAAATTGGGATTACCCAGTTGAAATTGTGTGTAATTTATTTCATTTTTATTAGGAACATAATCTGGTGAAATGTTTTTCATGAATAGGTCTCCTAGGTTCTCATTCTTAATTAATTCGGACACATTATTGGTACATACCTTATTGTATTTTAATTTTTTTACTAACTTCCAAGCAAATGAAGAAGATTTTTGTTTACTTATTTCATTACAGACATTTACCCACCCTGCATGTTTTGCTTTTTGTATAACTTCTCTAGCTTCTAGTTGTGCTTGTTGAAATTGATGATAATTTATTGTTGACATGTTATTTTTAAACATATTAAAAGCTAATCTTCTCTTAGCCACAGCTTTTGAACATTCCTCTGTCCACCATGCTTTAGGCCTAAACGATTTTTGGGGGTTTATTAAAGGCTTATATCTAGGTATGGTTTCCTCTGCGGCTTCCATTATAATATTATACAATTCATCATAATTTATATCAGCTAATTGTATTTTAAGGATATTAATTTTGTTTTCTACTATCTTGCTATATGTGTACCAGTCAGCTTTCTTAAAATTAAATTTTTTTTCTTCACACAAAATCGGTATTGTAGTTACATTTTTACTTATGCTACTGACATCAAATTTTATTGTGATCGGAAAGTGGTTACTTCCAACTGAATCCTTATTTACTTCCCAGTTAATTAGGAGTGAGTGCATACTAGGTGTTACAAAGGATAGGTCAATAACTGATGGTTGATGCAACGGTGTTGGTAGAGTTGTGACACTACCATCATTTATACAAATAAAAGAGGAATTACTACACTCCTCAAATATATCATTTCCCCTAGAATTAGCTTTTTGTGTGCTCCAATAAGGATGATGACCATTCATGTCACCACAAATAATTGTATAACCATGATCATTTCCAAAAATATCCCTCCAAAATGACCGAGGTATATATTTATTATTACAATATATATTATATATATTAATAGGTACTCTAAAGTTTTGAATCTGAATACTCAGGACTTGTACTGCACTATCACTATGTGCATAAATGGTATTGCAACACAGCGATCTATGTACAATACACACTACCCCTCCATAGCCGTCATTTCTATTAACTTTAAGTACTGAATAGTTACTATCCATTAACATGTCGTTATCATTTAGCCATGATTCTTGTATTAAACCTATGTGAACTTTTTGTTTATTAAATATTTGTATGATCTCTGGCCACTTAGGTTTTAGAGATCTAGAGTTCCATTGAAATGGTTAAGTTCAATTATCATTAATTATTCTTGGTGTTGATGATTAACATTATTTATTTTTAGTATTGATGGTATTACCTTTACCAATTATATCAACTCTGTTTTGTCTTCCTGGTGGTCTAACATTTTTACCTTTATTTAGACTGTCTGTATTTATAAGGTATGAAGAAAAAATTTCTTCAATTTGTTTTTTCGCTGTATTAGCATTAGATAAATTTATTCTTAGGCATTTACCCCTTAGTTCATTAATTTTATCATGTAGAAGTACTTTTAATTGATCCCTATTATTTTCAGTATCCGACTGTGAAGAGATTTGTTTTACTGTAGGCCTACTTTGATTATAGATTGGAACTGTGTTTTGACCTATTTTGTTGACATTATAGTTACTGTTTGAAGAAGTTTGTATGTAGTTTCTATTACTATTGTAACCTAAGGTGTTATCTTTAGGTTTTCTATATACATATTTACTATCACTAGAACTGTTATCACTGTTAATTAGGTCACTAAGAGGTGAAAATCTGTTAGTTTTAATGTAAGTAGGCCTATTATTTAATGAAACGGGCAGCTCAGGATAGTCAGTATCATAGTTAGTTTTTATTTTATCTGCATAAGTTTGTTTTTTAAAACGATTTTCCCTTGTTACTTTATAAGTAATAGGATAGTGTGAGCTAGCAGTGAAGTAGTCTTCTTTATTGGTACTCATTCTGTTTTTAATGAGTTTTTGTCTTTGATATTCAGGACAAAGCTTAGATGAGCTGCTATGTGGACCATAGCAATGTATGCATTTAACGGGTTGTGAACAGGGTTCAGACTCAGAATGGAATTTCTCTCCACAGTCCCTACATAGTCTGTCCTTGTTACATGGTGAGCTAGCCACGTGTCCGTATGAGAAACACCTGTAACACTGTAAACACCTGGATCACAAAAGTTTCAACTTTCATTCTAACATAGTCAAGTGTAATGAATTCAGGGAGATTGTCCGACTCAAAAGTTATTTTAACGAAATGTGTGTCTACCAAAGTATTATTTACTCTCCTTTTAATTCTATGGGCTTGAATTAGAGAATGCTCACTGACCGCTTCAGCTAGGATATCATTTTCATTCACATCAGGCTCTACATATACTACACCTATAGAATAGATCCTGATGGAGGGGACAAAAACATTGTAATTCATTAAATGTTGTGAGTCAATTAGGTTATTTGCCGCAGTGTAATTTTTGCAGATTACTGAAAGGTTATTACCTACACGTGTAATAAAATCTATATCATTGTGATGTAGTTTTATTATTTTTCCTACTTGAAATGGATTTAATTTACGTTTTTCTTTATGTTGGATTATTATTTCATAAGGTCCTTGATTTTTTATTGTATAGTATCTTTTAGTAAAACTTTTTTTCAACGTTGTTTCTATTATACCTTTTGACTGTGAATTAGCGTCATGATCATCATCGGTATGGTCCCTTTTACGTTTTAATTCATTGTCAGTAGTAGATATACTATAAGAGTGGTCTGATTCCATATTATTGAGGTTATTTGAATCAATTATTGATTCTACCGCTTTCTCAAGCTCAAAGGCGTCCATCGCCATTTGAGCTGGGTTGGCTGGACCTGATCCGGACATGTCAGGCCCAGCCTAGACGTGCAGAATTTAAGCTATTTATGTATTTATATTAATTTGTAAGGACAGGTTATATGGTAAAATATATTAGTAATTTATTGGAAAAGATGAACACACAAGATATACAGGAAGAGAATTACATTGTAACCATAAAACTAAAATACCAGAAGTACAGAGATTTGGTCGAAAGCTATAAGTTCAAGCTACAGTTCACGAGAATCGGCAACCACAACTTAATCGCATAAAGTCCAACACACGAATGTTGATGAATGTGATGAGGTAAGTGAATAGCTGAGCAGTGCAGCCAACCATCACAATTGATCTCCGAGCATACCTGTCTTCTGATCCAAATATTACACTGAAGAAACTCTCAGAGTATCCATTTATAGTAAAAATTGAATTGAATCCCCACGGTTAGTCATAATAGAAAATATGCACGAGTGTACAATATAAAAATGCTTGAAGCAAACCGAAGTAGAAGAGCATCATATACTCATCACGAAACCAACTCAAGAAATTGACCTGCCAAATTTAACAGTCCCATCCCCTGCAATTAACAACTATTTGAATATCATAAATACCGAGTTCCTACTTTTGGTACTTTGGAGGTCCTCTACCTAGTATCTTTGTGGTTTCTGGGTCACCAAGGCGGGTCCTTATATCTCGAATTGAAAATTATAAATGTAACAGTCTATATAAGAACACAAATCTAGGTTGTAATATTAAATTGCATTTCTTTTATTTCTGAAAACAATGTTTCTTTGAATACCAATGCAAATGATGAGATAGCCAACTGATTATTGTTATGCAAGTTGTATTATGTGTCGCAAACACTTCTTTATAAAGTGGTGATTTTGAACTATTTCCCATTTATGAAGTAAGTATATAATGTGGTTAAAATGTTTCATTATACTAAGTTTATGCAAATACCTTGATATAAGATATAGGGCACAATTTTACTAAACAGCCATATTGTATTTATTATTGTGGAAAGCAAAATTTATCACTGTAAGCGTATTTAATTGTCAATAAAAAGGATATTAATTTTAGGAGGTTTTTATTGACAGAATACATATACATAAATGAAACAAATAAGCAATGTACAATTAATTTTGAACTATCCAGCTGTACAAATATTCTTGTAGTGTTCAATTAATCTTTCTTTGTTATTTATGTTCAACTTGAAGTACTTGTGGAGATCCTGTATTAGATTTGGAATCCAAATTTAGATTTCTTCCAATGTTTATTGAACCTCTTCGACAAACTTTATTTTGAAATGTTACTCGTCTGGAACTACGGTGATTTTTTCCACTGTGTTGATTTTATCCGTGAACTGATGTGTCTCGAAAATGTGTCTGTTCTGGAGTTTTCTAAATTTGCAGGGAAGATTTTAATCCAAACTTTTGCTACTGGAATAGCAAGAACTCGTCTCCTTCTGGTGTTTAATACCACAAGAAGTTTGATTCCTTAATTTCATTCCTTGTTGTCCAAATACTTGTTTTGTTGTGGTGTGTGCTAAACTTCATTTCCTTCCAAGACATTGCTCTTGGAACAACTGGAATTTGTCTGCTTCTGGCGTTTCTTGAACAAGCACAATAAATTTGGTTCCTGGTACAAAAAAACACTTGTACGAGGGATTTAATTCCAAGATTTCGCTCTTGAAACAACGGAAATTTTTCTGCTTCTGGCGTTTCTTGAATAAGCACAAGAAATTTGGTTCATGGTACATAAAAAACACTTGTACGAGGGATTTAATTCCAAGATTTCGCTCTTGAAACAACGGAAATTTTTCTGCTTCTGGCGTTTCTTGAACAAGCACAAGAAATTTGGTTCCTGGTACATAAAAAACACTTGTACGAGGGATTTAATTCCAAGATTTCGCTCTTGAAACAACGGAAATTTTTCTGCTTCTGGCGTTTCTTGAACAAGCACAAGAAATTTGGTTCCTGGTACATAAAAAACACTTGTACGAGGGATTTAATTCCAAGATTTCGCTCTTGAAACAACGGAGATTTTTCTGCTTCTGGCGTTTCTTGAACAAGCACAAGAAATTTGGTTCCTGGTACATAAAAAAACACTTGTACGAGGGATTTAATTCCAAGATTTCGCTCTTGAAACAACGGAGATTTTTCTGCTTCTGGCGTTTCTTGAACAAGCACAAGAAATTTGGTTCCTGGTACATAAAAAACACTTGTACGAGGGATTTAATTCCAAGATTTCGCTCTTGAAACAACGGAAATTTTTCTGCTTCTGGCGTTTCTTGAACAAGCACAAGAAATTTGGTTCCTGGTACATAAAAAACACTTGTACGAGGGATTTAATTCCAAGATTTCGCTCTTGAAACAACGGGAATTTTTCTGCTTCTGGCGTTTCTTGAACAAGCACAAGAAATTTGGTTCCTGGTACATAAAAAACACTTGTACGAGGGATTTAATTTCAAGATTTCGCTCTTGAAACAACGGAAATTTTTCTGCTTCTGGCGTTTCTTGAACAAGCACAAGAAATTTGGTTCCTGGTACATCAAAAACACTTGTACGAGGGATTTAATTCCAAGATTTCGCTCTTGAAACAACGGGAATTTTTCTGCTTCTGGCGTTTCTTGAACAAGCACAAGAAATTTGGTTCTTCGATTTAGTTCCTGTTACAGCAAATACATTGTCTTGTTGTGGTGTGCATTAAACTTAACAAGGAATTTCATTCCAACATTTATTTCTTGGAACAACAGGAATTTTCCTGCTTCTCGCATTTATTGGACTAGGACATGAAATTTAATTCCAAGATTTGGTTCCTGGAGCAGCAGAAACTGGTCTGCTTATTGTGGTTATTGAACAGTATGAAAAATATTTCATAATTTCACTCCTGGAGGAAAATAATGATATTTCTGTGTTAACTAACCTTGTATGAGAAATTTCATCCTGGCACCTCCAATCATTGTCTTCGTCTAATATGATCTTGTTACTGGAACCTTGAATTTACTTCAGTTGAACTATGTATATTTCATGTATCTCTGTTGATCTTGTGAATCATGTTCAGTTTGAAAAATAGGAGACAATTTGTTTTGTACACAAGTTTGTTTTGTAGTGTAAAAAACTGTGTATTGCAGAATTAGAGACAGCTGGATTATCCAATTTTACTAATGTCGGATCTGATCATGTTTCTTCTTTCAATTTTGAATTTAGAATGATTTTTCGTAATTGATTACCATGGAAACAAAGTGTACAGTGATTTTATTGTAAATACAAGCTTAATAATGAAATATTTTATTTAATACGTTTAATTATGACATCCCTTATGTTATCATAGTTTTAATTTTAATGTGTACTTACACTAATTGATTGGACTCAACTTCCTGTTTGTTCTCCTACAGACCATTGATACAGCTGTGTTATATAAGTAGAGTGGACCTAGTCCAAATTTGTCTTTTACTAACCATAAATAGTATTTCGGCAAGCGAAAAAAACCTTTTGCTGGCTCAGATAATTTTTGTGGTGAAGAAATCATTTGGTGAGATAATGTAAATATATTTTCTGCGATTGTGTTTCTTCTAAAGAGGAATATATTATAAACTTTGATAAATACTAAACCTATCTAAATCTGAATTAATTAAATATATGATAAGATTACTATTAATATATATATATATATATATATATATATATATACATCTTCTGATCTGTACATAAGTTAATAGTAGAACCTAAAAAAAACAAATAAAAATAATTTTAGTGTATCTCTAGTAAGATATTTTGTTTGAGATTCCAAATAGTTTGTACATTAATATTTATTACACATTTGATCTATTAAAAATTTAAATAACTATGTTAGATACATACTATGAGTACCACTTAGCCATTTGAGAATTCTCTGCGCTTGTACCTATCAAAGTTGAGAACGAAATATTAAAAGAGCCAATTAAAGGTTGAAATCACAAATTGAATAAACACTAACATTTCCCTCACTTTAATTTTCTTACTTGGAGGCAAGAGAATGTCAATTACATGAGCATATTTGGAATCATTAATTTAAAAGTATTATAAGTTGTAACGTGTTTTCTGCTTGAATTAGTATATGTCCCAAATGAGCCTGATAACCTCATTAAAATATCCAATTAAAGAGCTAGCCTTTAACGTTTGGACGAAATATTCAAGTCTGGAAGTATTGCATTTTGCCTAACCTACCATAAGGGCGCAGGAGAAATTCATTTTAGCGAGTGAAGGACATCGGTAACTGTTACAAGTAGGTCAACAGCTGTTATCGGTGGGGCAGGCATAGATTGATAGCAAACATTTTCCTACTTACTAAATTAATAAATATATTCTTATTCTCATAATTAAATTTAACGTTTATTGTAAACGGCTCATCGACCCATGGTAATTCTCTTGGGTCCCTACACCTGCTTACCCTGGTGAAGCCCCGGAATCTGGAAAGGACTGGTTCCTTGTTACAGTCCCTGGAGTCCTTCCAAAACAAGGTGGCGCCCCAAAATAAATATTGGACATTTTTCGTCGTTGTTGTGGACTTCGCCTAGGACTTGGAACAACTTATCCCCCTTTCCCCTGAGCTAGCCAGCATCAGTAACAGAGACTGTTGTGGACTGTTAAAAAGTCAGTTTTTATTTTGTAGATTTTTGAGCCCGATGTAGTATGAACTCAACTTAATCAAAGTGTTAATATAGTGTCAGCAATATGTGAACTTAATTTCACTTAATTATTTCATTTTTTACTATATCGCAATCCATAAAATTCAATAAAACTAGTTTCGAGCTACAGTTTAATTTGAAATGTTCAATACTTGATTTATTTGTTCAACCACGACTTTCTCCCGTATGAAGAGAAAATGCATACCTCAAATCGAAAGAAAGGTACGTCAACAATATTCTTCAAGATTAGGTTGCAGAATCACCTTGCTTGGACATAGAATAACTTTGTGCTTGATTTAAACATAGGTGCTTCCCTGATAGGCAGCTTAGTGGATAGTACGTTGCTACATATACGCCAAGTTCTTTAAAATTTCCAGTAGAAGTATTTAAATTAGGGACATTGAAAACGAAATCCGACCAATTGTGATGGTGGATGAAACCATAATAGAAGAAGAAGAATCCACCAAGTTTCTTGGGATGCACCTTGATCTAGGGCTGACATGGGACGATCACATTGAGAGTGTCTGTTCAAAGGTTGCTTCTGGCTTTTATGTCTTACGCAATTTGGCAAAATTCTGTTCATTGGATATTCTGAAGACAGCTTACTTTGGCCTAATACATCCAGATTTAGCTTATGGTCTAAGATTGTGGGGTGGCTGTTCTAGATACAAATTTAATAGAGTGTTTAGAATGCAAAAGAAAGCTGTCAGAATCATTTACAAATTAAATCAGAGAGAGTCGTGTAAATTAGCCTTCGGGGAGCTTGGATTACTCACTTTGCCTAGCCTCTACATTCTCGACGTCGTGCTACACTGCCGATTCAAGTGCGTCTCACTTCGGGGTAGCGACGTACACCAATACGGAACTAGAGGCCGGGACAACTTTCGTATGACACAGCAAAGAACTGCTGTTTTTGAACGCTTGCCATCTCAGGTTGGTGTGAGGCTAATCAATAGGCTCCCTAAAGAGATCAAACGCGTCAATAAGCACAAACAATTTAAATCTCGATTAAAACAGTGTCCAAAGCATTTTACTCAGTTGACGAGTTTGCGATGGGTCGCTGGAATAGTCTTCACTAACATTTAAAAAAATTCCAACTCCCCTTCTGATATCCAAGAAAATTTGGCCACTATCGAGAAAACGGTGGCAGGTGGCACATACCCAAAAAGTAATTTTTATTTTAAATTTACTCTAATATTTTTTTACTCAGAATTAAAATTAATTGTGTTAGTTATTAGATTAGGACTTTTATTTCTATATGACGCTTGCAATACAATTATTGTTAATTGTTACCTGCAATAAAGATTATTATTATTATTGCTCACTTTGAATGTTCATGTGACTATGCTGGGTGTGCGAAAGGAGGTCAATTTAGTAAATCCAC